>NC_091984.1:81703538-82044744 GCF_044704955.1 Pristiophorus japonicus | reverse complement strand
GCCTCAGAATGTGACAGAGTTGTGTTCGTTCCTTGGGCTACTCAACTACGTTGGTAATTTCTTACCCAGATTGAGCACTTTACTAGAGCCACTGCATGTGTTACTAAGAAAAGGCGACAACTTGGTCTGGGGTGCATCTCAAGATAGAGCCTTTGAGAAAGCCAAGAATTTGCTATGTTCAAACAAGTTGCTTGTTCATTATGATCTGTGTAAGCGTCTTGTATTGGCCTGTGATGCTTCATCATATGGGGTTGGCTGCGTACTCCAACAAGCAAATGAATCGGGCAAGCAACAACCTGTTGCGTATGCTTCGAGAAGTCTGTCTAAAGCAGAAAGAGCTTACAGTATGGTAGAGAAAGAAACTTTGGCCTGTGTGTATGGGGTAAAAAAAATGCACCAGTACCTGTTTGGTCTTCGTTTTGAACTAGAAACGGATCACAAGCCACTCATTTCATTGTTTGCGGAAAACAAAAGTATTAATACCAATGCATAGTCCCGTATTCAAAGGTGGACGGTGACATTGTCTGCCTATGATTACGTCATCCATCATAGACCTGGTACTGAGAATTGTGCCAATGCACTGAGTCGTTTGCCCTTACCCACAACTGAGATGGAGACGCCTCAACTTGCAGATTTACTGTTAGTAATGGAGAGCCTGTCACTGCTCAACAAGTTAGGATATGGACCAGCCATGACCCTATTTTATCGGTTGTGAAACGGTGTGTACTCAGTGGTGATTGGTCTGCCATACCTATGGAGATGTGTGAGGAGACTAAACCTTACAACCGTCGCAAGGATGAGCTGTCCATTCAGTCAGACTGTTTACTGTGGAGTAATCGCGTAATCATGCCTAAGAAAGGTAGAGAAAAAATTGTACGTGAACTTCATAGCACTCATCCTGGTATTGTCATGATGAAGTCCATTGTTAGGTCTCATGTATGGTGGCCTGGAATTGACTCTGATCTGGAATCATGCGTGCATCAGTGTAATAATTGCATACAGCTAATAAAGTGCCAGCGCAATCTCCACTGAGTCTTTGGTCGTGGCCATCCAAACTATGGTCGAGGATCCACATTGATTTTGCGGGCCCGTTCCTAGGAAAGATGTGTTATGTCGTAGTGGATGCATATTCTAAGTGGATAGAGTGCGTTATTATGTCATCCAGCATGTCTACTGCTACTATTGAGAGCCTTCGTATCATGTTTGCTACTCATTGTTGTGAGCGACAACGGATCTTTTTTCACAAGTCTTGAGTTCCAGGAATTCATGAAACTCAATGGCATCAGACATGTGAGGTCAGCTCCATTCAAGCCTGCTTCTAAAGGTCAAGAAGAGCATGCCATTTAAATGATCAAGCAAAGTATGAAACGTGTAACTCAGGATTCACTGCAGAGACGGTTGGCATGTATATTGATCAGTTACAGGTCAAGACCTCATACGCTTACTGAGATTCCTCCTGATGAACTACTGATGAAAAGAAATCTTAAGACCAGGCTTTCTCTTGTTCATCCTGATTTGAATAATTGTGTTGAAAACAGATGTCAAAGTCAGCAATGGTGTCATGATCGTGTTGCCGTGTCACATGACATCTCAGTCAACCATCCGGTTTATGTACTGAACTATGGTCAAGGTCCAAAGTGGATCGCCGGCACTGTTACAGCCAAGAAGGGTAACAGAGTGTTTATTGTCGTGCTCAAGAATGGGCAAACATGCAGGAAACACCTTGACCAGGCTAAACTGTGGTACACGGATGAACTGGAACCAAGTGAGGAAGATGCAGTCAGTGACCAACCAACCATTGTTCACTCCTCAGAGGACTCTGTTGACATTACTGACTCTGAACCTTCAGTCTCTGATGTAGTCATGACCACTCCAATCAGATCGGCTACTCAGCCCTCAGTCTCAACGGACTCAAAACGTTCGCCCAGAGCCAACGTTGAACTGAGACGATCAACTCGTGAGAGGAAAGCCCCAGACCATCTTAATTTGTAAAAGGACTGTTGTTAAGATTTTAAAAGAGGGATGTTGTTATGTATTAGTGTTTGGGGGTCACCAGACACCAGAGGGCGCCGTGGTCGGAGATCATCGGGCTGTACGAATGTGGCATGTGTGTTTGGTCACCTGTATATAAGCTATGTGTCTTTGTCAAGCTGGCACTCTTGGGCTGGAATAAAGCTGGATCAAGTTGCACCTGAGTGAGTTTATAGTAACCAGACTCTTGAATCATTACATAAAGGAAGAAGGTGAGGTAGAGAGGCGGAGTGGTTTAGGGAGGGAATTCCAGGGCTTAAGGCCTTGGCAGTTGAAGGCACGGCTGCCAATGGTTGTGCGATTATAATCAGGAATGCGCAAGAGGCCAGAATTGGAGGAGCGTAGATATATCAGAGGGTTGTAGGATTGAAGGAGGTTACAGAGATAGAGATGGGCATAGGCCATGGAGGGATTTGAAAACAAGAATAAGAATTTTAAAATCAAAGCGTTGCTTAACTGGAAATCAATGTAGATCAGTGAGGACAAGGGTGATGGGTGAATGGGATGCAGAGTTTTGGATTACCTCAATGTTCATTGAAGGGTGAAAAATGGAAGGCAACTAGGAGTGCGTTGGAATAGTCAAGTCTAGAAGTAACAAAGGCATGGATGAGGATCTCAGCAGCAGATGAGCTGAGGCGGGGTGGAGTCGGGTGATGTTACGGAGGTGGAAATAGGCGGTCTTCGTGATGGCACGAATATGCAGTCGGAAGCTCATCTCAGGTCAAATACAACACCAAAGTTGCGAACAGTCTGGTTCAGCTTCAGACAGTTGCCAGGGAAAGGAATGAAGTCAATGGGTAGGGAACAGAGTTTGTGACAGGGATCGAGACAACGGCTTCGATCTTCCCAGTATTTAGTTGGAGTAAATTTGTGCTCATCCGGTACTGGATGTCGGACAAGCAGTCTGACAATTTAGAGACCATGGAGGGATCGAGGAAAGTGGTGGTGAGTTAGAGCTGGGTGTTGTCACCGTATGTGTGGAAACACAGGCTATGTTTTCGTATGATGTCGCCGAGGGGTAGCATATAGATGAGAAATAGGAGGGGGCCAAGGATAGGACCTTTGGGCCATCAGAGATAATGGTGCAGGAGTCATTGTTCTATTTTTTAATGATAATTTTATTGGGTACTATTTTGGCCATCTTCCCATAAAAGAAGATGGCTCGGAGAGCATTCAGAGATGACATAGTTGATTTCTATAATTAAGGGCCTGAGGTGACAATTGTTGCATACTAGCAGCCGCAATTATATTGCATGTATTAACCATGCAGGAAGATCTTGTTTAGTTTTATTAGTATTTATAAATATATCCTTTTCCAGTAATTTCAATGCTGATTGTAAATACGTTGGCTTGCAACTCATTCTCATTTTCCATGAATTGATACTAGCAGTTTGAAAATAATCCAGGCAATAATCAGGTTTGTAACAAAATAGCGCCTAAGTGTGGTAACTAATCTGCCGGACCTATGCCAGAAGTTTCACTCTTTCTTCAACCTGCCAATTGCAACAAATTTACTGCCTCACAGCAGTTGTCATTTTGTTTGTGCTCTGTCAAACAGCCCAAACAAGCTTGCAGTAGATGGCACCTTAGAATCAAACCTCTTTCCTCAAAAACAGAGTAACGTTTCATTTGTTTCAGTGGAATTCCAGGACAAGTTCCAAGAGGAAAATTGGTATTCTGACTGTCAGTAAATAACACACCAAGTCCAGAAAATGAACAGGAAAAGTGAGAAAAAGAAAGGGTCCCTTTATGAGATTGATCTAAGAGCAGCGCTGAATAAATGACCCTTTTATGCAGTAGCCCTAAATTTCCACAGTGGGTCTCCCAATCTCCAGTTGTAACATCAGTTGAAAATTGGCAGAGCCCCAGAGTAATACCATAAATTCCTGATCAAGTCTGCACCCCTTGTACTTGAGGGAGCAATGGCGGGGGTCATACTTGGTGGAATGATTGGGATGAGAGAGAGAGTAAAGCTTTTGCTAGAGCAAGGTCATCAAAGATCGATGTAAGGGAGTGGTTGTGCAGATCAATGACTGCAGAGGTTTTGTGGCGAATGACAGGCCAAAGACTAGACCATTTTGATTTAGAAAGTGCACTTGTTAAAGGGACCATTTATTCAGATCTATTGGCCTTCAATTTCAATGAGAGCTGTCCTGACCTTACCACCGTAACACTGGAAGAAGATCAGTGGAATCTCCAAAGCAATAGTGTAAATGGTTGCTTTCAGGAATTTATGGCGCTATTTTGTTACAAACCTGATTATTGCCTGGATTATTTTCAAACTGCCGTTGTCTCGATCCCTGTCACAAACTCTGTTCCCTACCCATTGACTTCATTCCTTTCCCTGGCAACTGTCTGAAGCTGAACCAGACTGTTCGCAACTTTGGTGTTGTATTTGACCTGAGATGAGCTTCCGACTGCATATTCGTGCCATCACGAAGACCGCCTATTTCCACCTCCGTAACATCACCCGACTCCACCCCGCCTCAGCTCATCTGCTGCTGAGATCCTCATCCATGCCTTTGTTACTTCTAGACTTGACTATTCCAACGCACTCCTAGTTGCCTTCCATTTTTCACCCTTCAATGAACATTGAGGTAATCCAAAACTCTGCATCCCATTCACCCATCACCCTTGTCCTCACTGATCTACATTGATTTCCAGTTAAGCAACGCTTTGATTTTAAAATTCTTATTCTTGTTTTCAAATCCCTCCATGGCCTATGCCCATCTCTATCTCTGTAACCTCCTTCAATCCTACAACCCTCTGATATATCTACGCTCCTCCAATTCTGGCCTCTTGCGCATTCCTGATTATAATCGCACAACCATTGGCAGCCGTGCCTTCAACTGCCAAGGCCTTAAGCCCTGGAATTCCCTCCCTAAACCACTCCGCCTCTCTACCTCACCTTCTTCCTTTATGTAATGATTCAAGAGTCTGGTTACTATAAACTCACTCAGGTGCAACTTGATCCAGCTTTATTCCAGCCCAAGAGTGCCAGCTTGACAAAGACACATAGCTTATATACAGGTGACCAAACACACATGCCACATTCGTACAGCCCGATGATCTCCGACCACGGCGCCCTCTGGTGTCTGGTGACCCCCAAACACTAATACATAACAACATCCCTCTTTTAAAATCTTAACAACAGTCCTTTTACAAATTAAGATGGTCTGGGGCTTTCCTCTCACGAGTTGATCGTCTCAGTTCAACGTTGGCTCTGGGCGAACGTTTTGAGTCCGTTGAGACTGAGGGCTGAGTAGCCGATCTGATTGGAGTGGTCATGACTACATCAGAGACTGAAGGTTCAGAGTCAGTAATGTCAACAGAGTCCTCTGAGGAGTGAACAATGGTTGGTTGGTCACTGACTGCATCTTCCTCACTTGGTTCCAGTTCATCCGTGTACCACAGTTTAGCCTGGTCAAGGTGTTTCCTGCATGTTTGCCCATTCTTGAGCACGACAATAAACACTCTGTTACCCTTCTTGGCTGTAACAGTGCCGGCGATCCACTTTGGACCTTGACCATAGTTCAGTACATAAACCGGATGGTTGACTGAGATGTCATGTGACACGGCAACACGATCATGACACCATTGCTGACTTTGACATCTGTTTTCAACACAATTATTCAAATCAGGATGAACAAGAGAAAGCCTGGTCTTAAGATTTCTTTTCATCAGTAGTTCATCAGGAGGAATCTCAGTAAGCGTATGAGGTCTTGACCTGTAACTGATCAATATACATGCCAACCGTCTCTGCAGTGAATCCTGAGTTACACGTTTCATACTTTGCTTGATCATTTAAATGGCATGCTCTTCTTGACCTTTAGAAGCAGGCTTGAATGGAGCTGACCTCACATGTCTGATGCCATTGAGTTTCATGAATTCCTGGAACTCAAGACTTGTGAAAAAAGATCCGTTGTCGCTCACAACAATGAGTAGCAAACATGATACGAAGGCTCTCAATAGTAGCAGTAGACATGCTGGATGACATAATAACGCACTCTATCCACTTAGAATATGCATCCACTACGACATAACACATCTTTCCTAGGAACGGGCCCGCAAAATCAATGTGGATCCTCGACCATAGTTTGGATGGCCACGACCAAAGACTCAGTGGAGATTGCGCTGGCACTTTATTAGCTGTATGCAATTATTACACTGATGCACGCATGATTCCAGATCAGAGTCAATTCCAGGCCACCATACATGAGACCTAACAATGGACTTCATCATGACAATACCAGGATGAGTGCTATGAAGTTCACGTACAATTTTTTCTCTACCTTTCTTAGGCATGATTACGCGATTACTCCACAGTAAACAGTCTGACTGAATGGACAGCTCATCCTTGCGACGGTTGTAAGGTTTAGTCTCCTCACACATCTCCATAGGTATGGCAGACCAATCACCACTGAGTACACACCGTTTCACAACCGATAAAATAGGGTCATGGCTGGTCCATATCCTAACTTGTTGAGCAGTGACAGGCTCTCCATTACTAACAGTAAATCTGCAAGTTGAGGCGTCTCCATCTCAGTTGTGGGTAAGGGCAAACGACTCAGTGCATTGGCACAATTCTCAGTACCAGGTCTATGATGGATGACGTAATCATAGGCAGACAATGTCACCGTCCACCTTTGAATACGGGACTATGCATTGGTATTAATACTTTTGTTTTCCGCAAACAATGAAATGAGTGGCTTGTGATCCGTTTCTAGTTCAAAACGAAGACCAAACAGGTACTGGTGCATTTTTTTTACCCCATACACACAGGCCAAAGTTTCTTTCTCTACCATACTGTAAGCTCTTTCTGCTTTAGACAGACTTCTCGAAGCATACGCAACAGGTTGTTGCTTGCCCGATTCATTTGCTTGTTGGAGTACGCAGCCAACCCCATATGATGAAGCATCACAGGCCAATACAAGACGCTTACACAGATCATAATGAACAAGCAACTTGTTTGAACATAGCAAATTCTTGGCTTTCTCAAAGGCTCTATCTTGAGATGCACCCCAGACCAAGTTGTCGCCTTTTCTTAGTAACACATGCAGTGGCTCTAGTAAAGTGCTCAATCTGGGTAAGAAATTACCAACGTAGTTGAGTAGCCCAAGGAACGAACACAACTCTGTCACATTCTGAGGCCTGGGTACATTTTTGATGGCCTTGGTTTTTGAATCAGTGGGCTTAATGTCATCAGTAGCAATCTTCCTCCCGAGGAATTTGAATTCAGGTGCCATGAATGCACATTTCAAGCGTTTCAGCCTGAGTCCCACTTTGTCCAGACGCTGTAGGACTTCTTCAAGATTGTTCAGAAGTCCAGCAGTGTCGCGACCTGTGACCAGAATATCATCTTGAAACACGACAGTTCTAGGAATGGACTTCTGTAAACTCTCCAAATTCCTCTGAAATATGGCTGCAGTTGAACGAATCCCAAAAGGACACCTGTTGTAGACAAACAGTTCTTTATGGGTGTTGATGCAGGTGAGTTTCTTCGAAATGTCGCCAAGCTCCTGTGTCACATAGGCTGATGTCAGATCCAGTTTCGTGAACGACTTTCCACCAGCTAGCATGGCGAACAGGTCATCAGCCCTCGGTAACGGATGCTGATCTTGTTTCGAAAATCGGATAATCATAACCTTGTAGTCTTCAAAAATCCTGACTCTTCAACTCTTCAACACTGGAACAATGGGACTAGCCCACTCGTTAAACTCGACCGGTGATATGATCCCTTCAAACTGGAGTCTGTCAAGCTCAATTTCAACCTTCTCCCTCATCATGTATGGAACAGATCAAGCTTTGTGATAGACAGGCCTTGCATTGGAGTCCAAGTGAATCTGAACCTTGGCTCCCGTAAAATTGCCAATGCCCGGTTCAAACAAAGAAGGAAACTTTTTCAATACTTGAGCACACAAAGTATCATCCACCGAAGACAACATCTTGACATCATTTCAGTTCAGCTTGATTTTCTCGAACCACTTCCTGCCGAATAGCGTTGGACCGTTACCTGGGACGATCCATAATGGTAGTTCGTGAACCACACCGTCATATGACACCTCGATTGCTGCACTGCCGAGCACTGGTATGAGTTCCTTAGTGTAAGTACGCAACCTGGCATTGACTGGACTCAGCTTCGGTTTCGCAGCCTTCGTGTCCCACAGCTTGTCGAATGTCCTTTGGCTCATTATCGACTGGCTCGCACCCATGTCCAGCTCCATTGATACAGGCATGCCATTCAGCTTCACATTAACGACTATTGGCTGGCTCTTGCTCAGGAATGAATAGAGTCCATTCACTTCCTCCTCGGGTTGTGTATCCAGGCCATCAGTAAACTGGTCCTTATCAACTACGTGGTGAGCCGTATCACGCTTGCTCCATTGTGGACACATCTTGTGAAGATGCCCCACTTTCGAACATCCATTGCATGAGTATTGTCTAAACTGACACTGATGAGGCCAATGTTTGCCCCCACAATGCCAACAGGGTGAAATCTGGTTCAAACCAGTTGGCAGGCTCTGAGCAGCGGCAGATTTTGCGTATGCAGCTATGCCTGAAGACGACGCCATCTTGTTTACAGTACTTGCCATGGAACTCCAACTTGTCGATGATATCTGCCTCAAATTATCATCCATCGTCATGCATGTCTGGGCAGTCGCGATGGCCTTTTTCAAATCCAGCGTCTCTGCAGCTAACAGCTTCCTGAGGATCACATCATGGTTGATGCCTATCAGGAAGACATCATGCAGCATGTCTTCCAGCATGTTCCCGAACTTACACGGGTTCAGCAAGACATTTAGGTCGGCGACAAATCCCGACATGTCCTTGCCCACAGCACGAACATGCGTGTAGAAACGGTAGCGTGATATAATGATCCTCTCTTTTGGCTTCAGATGATTACCCACCAAGATATAAAATTCCTTGTACCCTTTTTCCGACGGACATACAGACGAGAGAAGATTCTTCGTGAGGCTGTAAATTTTCGGACTACAAACGATGAGGAGAACTGCCCTGCATTTAACTGTGTAGGCCTCTGCCCCCATGCCATTGGCCACAAAATACTGATCCAGGTGGTTGACAAAATCCGCCCAATCCTCGCCCTCCACAAATCTCTTCAGGATTCCAAAGTGCCCATTGTGCATGCGAAGGTTCTTAAATTACCTTGCCGCCAATTGTAATGACTCAAGAGTCTGGTTACTGTAAACTCCCTCAGGTGCAACCTGATCCATCTTTATTCAGCCCAAGAGTGCCAGCTTGACAAAGACACACAGCTTATATACAGGTGACCAAGCACATATGCCACATGCGTACAGCCCGATGACCTCCAATTGCAGCGCCCTCTGGTGTCTGGTGACCCCCAAGCATTAATACATAACACTTTAAGACACTGCTTAAAACCTACCTTTTTGACCAAGCTTTTGGTCACCTGTTCTAATATCACCGTATGTGGCTCAGTGTCAAATTTTGTTTGAAAAAGCTCTTGGGACGTTTTATGACATTAGAGGTGCTATATAAATAAAAGTTGTTGTTGTTGATAAGTAGCTTTTGCTTGCAGCCGGATGCCTTTGATGCGTCTGAGAACATGGCTACTCTTGTGGATAGCAGCACCATGTTTTCTTCAAATTTTCAGAGATCAATCAATGGCACAGAACTTATATCAAACTTTACCCAAATACACACACATACAATATTTCCTTTAATAATATGCACACCCTGCAGTAATGCCTCATCACTTAGCCCATTGTGATAAGTTGTTCAAATTGCACTTGTAGCTCAATTTATGCAATTTATGTTACAAGTTCACTCCTTATGCATTGTTTGAATATCGGGGGATTCATGTACAGAATTCCACATCTGATTCAGCTGTTCTTTATCCAAATCAATGCCAGGGAGATCATCTGTATGTAGTATGCATTTGTCACATATGTAAAGAGTCAGCCACACAAAATATTCTGATTGGCTCAAATTTCCTAGAAATCACTCAAGAAAAACAGTTGTTTCACTAACTCTCAAGCATTTCTCAAACTTCTTTTCAAATCATTTCAGTAACTACATGAGCACTCTCTTACTGCCTTACTCAGCCAACCCAGCAGTTCTCCCTTTCAACAGTCAAACCTTCTTTTCACTGTGAGTAATGCCACTGGGGATCTCAGGGTGGAGTACCTGCTTTGGGTTCAATCAGCAATCCAGGCGCAAATTGCACTCAAAATTGCGCTAATTTTCTAATTTGGTTTCATAATTCAAGTTTCTTCTCAAACTTATTTGCATAATCACAAATATAAATTTGTCAATTAACCAGAGTTTTAGAACATAATTGTTTTTTGTTACTTTTCTTGCGTGAAAAAATATTTCTTGCTTTATTTACAGATGAAAATGGCTTTATCACAAAAAAAGCATTTTTAATCAGTGTCTAGTCCACCACCTGTGAGTAACCTGATTAAATCCTGAAAATGATTTTAAAAACTATACAGAGCCATTAACTAGTTTTATTGGTGTACAGAAGTAAATTTTAATTTTAAGAGCCTTAGCGGAAACTCAGCATGGTGATTCATTCAATCAGAGGGCGGGTCAGTCTTGTATGAGGAGCTGGCTTCCAGTGTAATGCTTTTCAATCAGCACAAAAGATCGTGGAAACTCAATTTGCATGAACATAATTTGCACTTGAAATTCCTTGGGCTAGATTTTACACTTTTGTGCAGATCACCCAAAAATGGGCGGTATTTCTGGCGTGGGCGGTAAATATTGGTTTTCAGATCGCCGGCTTGTCACCCATTCTCAAAGCCTCTAGTCTCCATTTTTGAAATTGGGCGTTACCGCGAGCGATATGAAATGGGCAGTAACGTTAAATCTCTCTGACCTTTTGCCGTAAAGTGTCGGCATCCTTAGCAACGGCATGGCAACGCTAGATTCCCGTGACTCAGGAGGTCAAGGGTCATCATGACATGTGCAGAAGAAGAGTCAGATAGAGAGGGAGCTGAGAGGGACTGAAGGCGTGTATGGGTGTGGTGTGGCTGCTTTGGGAGGAAGGAGGGAGAGTTTAGAGCTTTAGAGCAAATAGGGAAACCAAAATGAGCTGTTACCAGCCAGATATTTGCTCGAATTTGGCCTATAATGGAGGGAGAGGAGGAGGCGTCACAGCATGCTGTGAAGATTGACGTTGGCAAGAGCAGTGAGCTGGGAGAGGAGCACATTGGGGGCGCAAAAGAGTGAGGAAGTTCTCAGATGAGGCAAATGCCTCCCTCCTGCGGGAGGTCGAGTTAAGCTGGGATGATTTGACCCAGGGAGGGTGTGGGAAGCCCACAATGTCATGTATCCTACATGGTTACTATGTGCACTATCACAAGGTGTGCCACCAGAGGGCACAGCAGTGGGAGACTTGCAGGTTACCTGTACAGATGTGCCTGGCCTAGTATAAAAGGCAGGCCACCATGTGTGATCCTCACTCTGGAGTTAGCAATAAAGGACTTACTAACCAGTTGTGGGCCCACTGTCTATGGCCTCGTCAGGGACTTGCTGCACCAGCGAAGACAACGACCAAGACATACGAGGAGCTTGTAACACTGATCCATGAGCAACTCAAGCCCAAGGAGAGCATCCACACAGCCAGACACCGGTTCTACACCCACCGACAGCCAGAAGGCCAGGAAATTGCGAAATATGCTGCAGACCTCAGGAGGCTGGCGACACCGTGTGATTTTGGCAACCATCTCACCGAAGCGCTGCGGGACATTTTTGTCATTGGAATCAGCCATGAGGGCCTTCTTCATAAGCTACTGTCTGCAGATACCACAGTCACACTGCAGAAGGCCATTTCTGTGAGCCAGGCATTCATGATCTCGACCTGCGGCTCTAGGCAGATGATCAGGACTCAAACCTGGCAAGTACTGTGCACAGAGTGGCGCCTTTTAGAGGCTGGAATGTAGAACGCAAACCTTCTCAGGGAAGAGAGAACAGGTCCCCACGTCCCTTAACTCAGAGTCTGCCGAGGGGGGCTAGTCGAGTAGCTCCATGCTGGCATTGTGGAGGGAATCACAGGGCTCACCAGTGCCGTTTTAAAGACTATGTGTGTAAAGGCTGCAGCACAAAGGGCCACCTCCAGCGAATGAGAAAGAGAAATATGACTCACTGTGTTGATGAAGAGTCTGCAGATGGCCATGAATCCAGCGCGGATTATGAAACGATAGGCAGAGAGGCAGCTCAGCCCCATGATGAGGTATACAGCATGTTTACCTGCACCACCGAGTGTTCCCCGTTGAGGATGGAAGTCGAGAAAAATGGCATTCCAGTCTTCATGGAAGTGGACACGGGGGCGAGCCAGTCAGTATTGAATCAAGAAGCCTTTGAGAGGCTATGGGACAATCAAGTTGGTCCCAGTTCAGGCAAAGCTGCGCACCTACACCGATGAACTTATCCAGTCGTTGGTAGTGCGGATGTAAAGGTACTCCATGATGGCGTGGTTCACAAGTTACCTCTGTAGATTGTTGCAAGTGATAGACCAATGCTATTCAGAAGAAGGTGGATGGAGAAGATCCATTGGAAGTGGGAAGACTTCAACCCTCCAGCGATCGATGTCCTCCATGCTCGGAGGCAAAGCAAGCCCTCACTTGAGGGTGAACCCGGCACCAGAGAGCAGACCAGCACAGCACCCGATGCACAGACCGCTCAGCACGACTGCGTGGAGATGATCGAACTGAGACGACCCGAACGCACCTTCCAGGCTTCAGTGGCAGGACTCCGGAGGAAGAAAATCGGATCCAAAGGCGACTTCCCAGCTTCGGTGGCAGAATCCGGGGAGAAGAGGATCACTGCAGTCGACATTGTGGATGGAGGAAAGTTGGCACCCAAACCATGAAGTGCAGCGCTGATGGAGCAACACGTGGCACCAAACGGAGAAGAGGATTGGGGTGAAGAAAGCAAGGCTCTCTTAAAGGAGGCCTGCAACCCACCACACTTAAAGGGACATTTCCACTTTTTCAAACAATGTAAGAACAACTGTGAGTTAGATGTAAAATGTGCAATTGATGATCAGAATTGTGTACATACAATAAGCAAAGAAGAGTCTCAATGTAATAGCAACTGTGAGTTAGATGTAAAACGAGCAATTGATGATCAGAGTTGTGTACATGCAATGAGCAAAAAAAGACGCGCGATCACGATCGGAGTTATAATGAGTAATGAAATGATATGCAATGTAGGACTTCAACTTCAACTCAGTCAATGCAGCGGGCAGACACCCATCGGGAGCACACAGGTCCAGCGAGCTACCCAACATAGTAGCCTGCGTCCCTGGGACCAGAGTTATGCACCATGGAGTGTGGCCACAAGCAGCCTATACATACAAGCTGCAGAGCAAGTGATCTCAGGAGGACAATGGTACTGGTATTGATACCCTGCCCCGATCGGCTCTGCCTCTCAGGCACCCGATGGCACCAACCGCCACGAGCCTGAAAGAGCAAACTGTGCTAAGGCGCGGCCCCCAGACCCCATCACCACCAAGGCCATACCTGGGAACGAAGGGTCACCCGCAACAGTTCTCCTAAAGGGAATGGGACCAGCCAGGATCCCAAACTAAACAACGCCCAGGCAAGCGAGTCAGCAGTTCCCTGTGCACTGCTAGACAACAGCACCTCAGGGAGCAGCAGCAACCCAGGGCACAAAGAAAGGACAGGGAGGTCACAGGCACCTGTGAACCTGCCCGACGCTAAGAGCTACGACGACAGCCCCGAGAGCAGGCAACTCGAGCCATCCAGGTTCCCACTGCTAGCATGAGGCACCGTGCCGCCACCAGACTGCCTAGTTCACCATCCAGCAGTCCTGGAACTAGCTTGTCCTTATGCACCGTTTACCGATCCCTTGTACTAATCAAGAATGTATCACACCATTCGAAGGTACTTGCCCCACAACTGAACTACAAATATAATGCTGTTAATGCAATTTTTTTTTTCTGGACTTGAATGTATATGTATATAATGAGCCTCCGACAATCTATATGTCGGGGGTGGGGGGGTGGGGGAGAGAATGGAGTGGTCATGGACACACAAACAGAAACCACCAGCACCTTACTGCCAATGAAACACCAACCACTCACCCAAGTTAGAAACGACCCGCCAAGGGTCAACCAGATAGAGCTAAGCCCAGACCACAGTCAATGCAGAGGTGATTTGCACTAAAGGCTTGGAGGAGAGTGATGTCATGTATCCTACATGGTTACTGTGTGCACTATCACAAGGTGTGCCACCAGAGGGCACAGCAGTGGGAGACGTGCAGGTTACCTGTACAGGTGTGCCTGGCCTAGTACAAAAGGCAGGCCACCATGTGTGATCCTCACTCTGGAGTTATCAATAAAGGACTAAGGTCACTACAGTTCAAGTACAACACATTGCCTTGTGGAGTCATTATCAGAGCATCCTAGGATATAACACACACCAAAGGCCTACCAGAAGATATGGGCCGAGATAGCAGACGTGGTTTCGTCGGTGACCAACGAGGTGCGTGAGGGCAACCAATGTTGCAAACAATGGAACGACCTTGTGTGATCCGCAAGAGTAAGTATTATTACATTTATTTACATGTACTTATGTATTTACATAATTTGATTTGTAATAGTCATGAGTAACTATCATCAGATGTGAGGTCTTGCACTTTTACTGGGAATGTTTTACTCAAAGCCTGCGGTCACAGTGCATGTCTTTAGGTAAAGAATGATAATTCTCATAATAATCATGATTACATCTGTCGGTTATGTGTTATATCAGTCTCTGTGACAGTACCTAGCAATGATATCACGCAATGCTCTCTTGCCATGTCGTCCTGTCACCTTTTACAGAAGAAGCTATCGACGATGAGGTCCATGCAGAGGCGAATGGGTGGGGGGCCACCAGTCATCAGCGACCTCACTGACATAGAGGAGCGGGTGCTCACACTCATGGGGAAGCACCCCCAGACGGCCACGCAAGGAGCTGCAGACCCTGAAGTGAAGCGACGTGAGTAAAGTTGACACCATTGCGTGATGTAAAGTCAATTGATGCCACACCCACTCATATCCGAACACTCATATATGATAGATGATTTCTAAAATTGTCATAGAAATAATGCTGGCCTAATGAAAATCATTGCAATGCATAATGTGTTGATGGTCATGAAATGTGATGTCTGTGATGATCTTGATAGCGGTGGTGCTTTTGTCATGCATATGCTGTGTGTAGCGCTGGACTCTGTGTAGCGCTGGACTCACCTTCTGATCCTAGCACCCCCTTCTCCTCTAATAACCTCATTTGTGTTTTGCAGCTCAGCCAGCAGCATGGCCCCAGGCAAGACCACAGAGGTCAGAAGGTGGGGGCGCGGGGCCCGACTCTACGGACGATCCTATATCTGCTGCTGAGGAGGTCCGCTTCTCGCCCGTCAATCTGCTGGGTCTGTTCTCTATGGATGAGAGCGCGGACTTTGAAGAACCTGCATCGCCATGCTCCAGAAGCCATTCCACCCGAAGGCCATCTAGTGCTCCACCGGTCATTTCCGCCTCCACTCTGGAGGTACCAGTCCCAAGCACCTTGCCACAGGGCACCCCATTTGCCCCCAGGACGGCGCCGACCCCGCGGAGGTTTCGTGGACGTGGCAGTTCTGATCCACGAGCACAACATGAGAGCGGAGAGGTGGTACAATTGTCCAGAAGGACTGTAAACATTGGTGACCAGAATCTCGATGCATTGGGGGGCATATCCCGACAGCTGGCCACCATGACTGAGTACATTCCATGGATAGCAGAGGCCCTGGAGGCGGTAGCCAGAAATACTGCTGGCACAGGCCTCCCAGTGGTCCCAGAGCGCGGCACTCCACCCCGAGGTTCCGCACCACTACTGCCAATGACAGATGAGAGGTAGGACCAAGATTCTGCTTCTGGATCAGAGAATGTTCCCACCTCGGCACCCGCCGCTCCCGTACCCATGCAACCACCGGCTCTGCCTTCATCCCCCCTAATGAGGCACCGCCTGAGGAGCTCTTCGGCCAGGCGGCGTGGAGTGAGGAGGGGAAGGGGTAGAGGTGGGGAGAAGAAGGGGAGGGGGGAAGGAAAGTGAAATGCATGTCCGCAGGTGATGGCTGTATTATATCTCCATCTGGGTGTATGCAATTTGTTCTAATGTATGGGGGGTAGGGGGTCACCCTCCTGCTTTGCATTTGTATTCTGTGTTGCTGGACATGTTGACCATGTGATTGATGTCAATGGTCGAAAAAGTGGGGTGTGGGCGGGGTGGGGTGTTTTTGCCCGTGATACTTATGATTTCAGACCAATGTTGGGAAAAACTTTTTTTCTTTGAACATAACCTTGTTGCGCATTGTCTCAGATAGCTGAACCGTTATACACTGGTAATTCCTTAACATGAAAGGGTTAAATAAAACTTAACTTCAATCAATGTAAACTTTAACTGACACCAAGATGACATCAGTGTGTCAGCGTTGTCACTCACAGCAACGTTCTTTCAGGGAAATCGTTCAGATATCAGCTCCTGACGTAAGAGTCTTGCAGCTATGTAGCCACCACGGGCCCTTTCCTGCGGTCTGTAGGGGGGTTGACATGGTTGCATAGCCAGCCTGATTGTCTGGCCCTAGGTCAGCGTCCAGCCCCTTGTCCTCCTCTTCCTCTCTCTCCTGAGGTGGACCATCAGTCCCTTCTGGCAATTCTTGTCCCCTCCTGATAGCCAGGTTGTGCAGCATGGAGCACACGACTACAAATTTAGCTACTTGCTCAGGGTTGTATTGTAGCTCCCCTCCTGGGTGGTCCAGGCATCTGAGGTGCTGCTTAAGCACAGTTATTGTTTTCTGGATCACATTGCGTGTGTCTCTGTGGCTCTGGTTGTATCGCTTCTCGGCCTCGGTGTGGGTGTCACGCAG
Source organism: Pristiophorus japonicus (assembly GCF_044704955.1). Lineage (NCBI taxonomy): Eukaryota > Metazoa > Chordata > Chondrichthyes > Pristiophoridae > Pristiophorus > Pristiophorus japonicus. The sequence goes on along the minus strand of NC_091984.1, from coordinate 82,027,821 downwards.
TGGGGTCATCAGCCAGATGGCTAGACCATATTGGTTGTCACCAAGCATCCAGCATTGTCCTTGTGGCTGACTCTTAAACATGTCAGAGACAGCGCTCTCACGCAGGATGTGAGCCTTATCGAAACTGCCTGGACATTTGGCATTCACTGCCATTATGATCTGGTTGTGGTCAACAACTAGTTGGACCTTCAGGGAGTGAAATCCTTTTCTGTTACGAAAAAGCTCTGGGTCCTGAGAAGGTGCGCGCGTGGCGATGTGAGTGCACTGTATTGCTCCCTGCACCTTGGGAATCTTAGCAATGTGGTAGAATACTCCAGCCCTGTCAGTCTGAACCTCCATGGTCATGGGGAAGTCCATCCTTTGTGCATACAGGGCCTCCGTGACCTGTCTAATGCAGCGATGGGTGGCATGGTGAGACAGAGGGGAAATCTCGACCGTGGAGGCCCAAAAGGATCCGGACGCGTAGAAAGACAGTGCCGCAGTGATTTTGACCTCGACCAACACTGATGTCCTGATGGCAGGCTGCATATGTGGCCTGATGAGCTCGCATATTTCATTGATCACCATTTTGTGGAAGTGCAGTCTCCGAAGGCAGGTGTGCTCGGACACGTCAAGGTAAGATCTCTTTTCCCTGTAAGTGCAGGGTGTGTATGGTTTGGACATCCTCCTCATTCTGGCACATCTTAAATTGTGCATAGAAACATAGAAACATAGAAAATAGGTGCAGGAGTAGGCCATTCGGCCCTTCTAGCCTGTACCGCCATTCAATGAGTTCATGGCTGAACATGCAACTTCAGTACCCCATTCCTGCTTTCTCGCCACACTCCTTGATCCCCCTAGTAGTAAGGACTTCATCTAACTCCTTTTTGAATATATTTAGTGAATTGGCCTCAACAACTTTCTGTGGTAGAAAATTCCACAGGTTCATCATTCTCTGGGTGAAGAAGTTTCTCCTCATCTCGGTCCTAAATGGCTTACCCCTTATCCTTAGACTGTGACCCCTGGTTCTGGACTTCCCCAACATTGGGAACATTCTTCCTGCATCTAACCTGTCTGAACCCATCAGAATTTTAAACGTTTCTATGAGGTCCCCTCTCATTCTTCTGAACTCCAGTGAATACAAGCCCAGTTGATCCAGTCTTTCTTGATAGGTCAGTCCCGCCATCCCGGGACACATAATGATGTGCATCAGACATTGAGCCATTTGCGCCCTACAGCATCTGTGTATTAATTGATGCAGGCTGAGAAATGGCTGGCCCCATTCCAATGAAATTATAATAGTGATTGATCAGAAGCAATCATTTCCTCATTAAAATAGACCTGCAGTAAATCCCCAATAGTCCAGAGTCTGAAAATATGTCTGTTGAGATGGTCACTTCACCTGAGAAGAACTCCAGAGTCAATCCAAACTCCCCCAAAGTTGAAGCAGCCTTTTGAATGAAGCGACCTGCGATTTTAAAAATGGCGCCCACACCGCTGTGATTCATTCAGAATAGTTCCACTTTTTCAGAGCGATAGTTTGGGCGAGATGTGTGCGAGGTGGTGAAAGTGACGCTGGGTGATCTCCTGAGCGTTAGTTTCAGCAAATGTGATCTTTACAACAAAAAAAAGAGGGCTGTTGGTATTATTGAATCTCGGCATTAATTATGTGCGGAAACTAACGCCGGATGATATTGTGGGCCTTGGTTTCGTCCATTCTGATGATTCTGCCCCAAAAAAGTGGCCGAGCGGTATTATTTTTTTCCCTGGCATTACGCACATGGGGAAAGTAATGCTTGACGCTAAGTGTCCGAAAAATGGCCGTCAGTTTCCATTTCGTTGCTAAATGGGCGCTATCTGGGCGTTATACCTAATTTCAACAGTAAAATGGACATTAAATAGGCGTTATGCATGCAATAAAAGTGTAAAATCTAGCCCTTGATCCTTCATATGGTTTTGCCGATTTTGAGCGAATTGCACTGGAACCAGCACAACCTCATGAAAATTCTATCCTCTGATATTTAATCTGTGAATCTTTTAAAGAGACAGAGCAGATTACAATATATTCCACATTAAACTGATAGCAATGACAACTAAAGTATTAATTGGAGTGAGGGTGATTTTAGAATTACCCTCCAGAGAAGTTTACAGCCCTGGAATGACTCCCAGCCTCAGTACTAAGCATTTATTTTTCCAGGTAATTGTTGGGGATATTGGCTATTGTTCAAAATGTAGCTAATGACATCTCTCAGAAATATCCAGGCTCCTTCCAAGGATATGCTTTGCTGAAAGGTTGCTTCTGATTTTTCTACATCTCTAGTGGAATATTGCAGTATAGCCCAGTGAAGGCCGGTGGCATATATCTATCATATGGGTCAACAGTTAGGCCTAGACTCCAAAATGTGGCAAGATTATACTAGCTATCTCCCCTGTGACCTCTTCCATCGAGAAGAATAAGAGCAACAATGTCATGGGAATAATGTCACCACAAGTTCTCCTATGACACAAACCATCTTGCCATTCTTTCATTGTCGTGGGTCAGTATCCTGGAATTCCATACCTAACATCATTGTGTGAGTACCATTATCAAAAGGATTGCAGAGGCTCAAGGAGGAGATGCACTACCACTTTCTCAGGGCAACTAGGGCTGGGCAATAAATGTGGCCTTGTCAGTATCGATCCGATTGCCAATCAATATAATGTTTCTTTCTCTCAGCACATGCCAAGCCTCACACCTGCCAGGAGGGAGCAGGAAAAATGCCGGGAGGGAGCAGGAAAAATGTCGGGAGGGAGCGGGCCGGGAGAGAGCAGGCTGTGAAGAAAAATACTGGTCAAAAATGCTCTGTGGGAAAAAAGAAGCTTCCGGTTCCAGATTAATGCACAGTATGCCTCTGCGCAGTTTTCGGTTGTTGGCAGGAGTTACTCGGTTTAAAAAAATTATCAGCACTTTTATGTGAGGATTTCGATTTCTGGATTGGACCCAATGGTTAGTGACCAGCCACAGACAAAAAGGATATTATTTTATTATGTTACTTAACAATTTAATTGACAGTCTTGGGAGTCGTTTTCTGGCAGTTCACACAATCATCCAAGTTCTTCTTCTCCTGAGCAATCCTGTGCTTTTTCTGAGTGTTGGTTACGCACCTTATCATATCTCATTGTACTTTCTTTTTCAACATCATTACAATCCTTCACTTATTTTAAGCAAAATTCCAAACTGTATCCAAGTAAATTTCATGGAAAGGACTACCCTCGTAATTTGTGTGTGAGATCAATATTTGAAGATTGAAGCTTAGATGAATTTATGCTTAAAGCAATTATATAAACAATGAGTTACTGGGTTAAGGCACTGCCTGGTGCAACATTATGCGATGCAGACGAGAGGGGTCTCGGGCTGTGCTGTGTAGGCTAATCTCAAATGAAACAAGAGTTGATGTGCTACATTTGGCTTCAATATTCATCAACTGGGGAGGTGAAATCAGCCAAGGTCTCAGTTCTAGTTGTTTTACAGAGACATCTGCTGAATCGTATATGTGAATAATATTGGGTGAGAACAGGATTTGGCTTGACTATAATGCCCTTCAGTTTTGAATAGTCTGCTTACAGTCACTGTGTAGACTCACACACAAAGAGTAGTGAGGTATTGGAGGGCTACCAGTATTCTTTGAACTGCATACCAGGATAAAACAACGCCTTCAGGAGAAAAGGGGAGAATATTGGCAAAAAAACCCATTTTGACAGATTGCAAAAGCCAATTCTTGGCGCATGCATATCGCGGGCCGAGAACCGGCATTTGCGAGGCCTCTTCGGGTACATGTGCACATCTCACGCACCCAGCAAGGCCGCAATTTTCGACACATTATTATTACTATTAATGTTAGCTCCTTGTCCCTAGGTTGTGGAACTTTGATTGGAAGAAATCAAAGGATAAAGAGCACATTACGTTAACCATATTTTCTGATGTAAATGCTTCAGTATCTTCTCAATGAATAATGCTCACATGGAATGCTATCTATATATGTCTGAAAAAATAATATTGAAATGTTACTGTGAATTAAAGTATCATCTACTATGGAAATCTACACTAAATGCTTTGCAATTAAGTACAGTAGGAAATAAATTACAATGAAATCACCAAACTCATTACAATTTTTAATTATCTGAGCTCTTTGCACAATACTTAGGGGTCGAAATTCAGTACTGCCATTTTTGAGGCAGTGTCACTGGCTGAGAGAATTTTTTAATGCCAGGTGTTAGGCTCAAACCCCAAATGCAAAATTCAGTTTTGCCGCCTAAAGATTGGATAGCAGCATTAAATCATGGCATTGCACACTTACCTGGAGGCAGTTTGCAGCACTAAGTGGGCCGTTAAGCGGGGCTCAACATGCGGGAGTTAGGCAGCATCTGGAGGTGCGCCAGACATAGTGGCGCTACCTGGATTCCATTGAGACTTTGATTGGACGCCTCAATGCCTCACGGATATATTCACTTCCTACGCACTCACTCAGAAGCTGAGCAAGGCAGAACTTGCAGCAGCAGCTCGTCAGCGTGCCCACCGGTTCTCGGACGTTGCATTGGGTGCACTCCTTGATGCCCTGGAGAGGCGTCGGCAGGTGCTAAGGACAGGGGCTGGGAGGAGACCCCAACCCCAAACGTACTGAAGGCTATGGAGGGAGATAGCAGGGCGAGTGTCTGCGAGTGACACGGTGCCAAGGATAGCAATGCAATGCAGAAAAAAGTGGAAATACCTGACGCGGATAGTGAGGGTGAGTATCTTTAATTTCAAACTTCAAGATGCTATGCTCTGTCCTCAATGTGCACTCTCTGCTCAATGTAGAGTTTTGGAATTCAAGCTCTAAGTGGGTGAGGCTAGATGGAAGGTTCCCTTTTGAAGCCTCACCCACTGCAAGGGCCTGCATACGCTGTTAACCTTGCTACTTGGTTCTGCAGACCCATCCCTCCTGTTGTTAATTACTCAGTCTTCCTATGCGTGTTGAAGACGATAGCCTCCTCATTACTGTTAGGTCCTGGCCCTCTAATTCAAGCAATGCCACAGTGAGTCTACGCCGCGAATAATAGTTACATTGAGCTGTGAAGATTCTTATAGAGTAAAATGTACTAAAGTATGTAAGGCATTTGGGACACACTGATAGAAGGCCTCTAACACTGACTTTCTCTTTAATGTTACAATTGAAGCTCGCACACAATGGGCGGGAGCAAATGTGGACTGTTGGAGGGGAGCCAGACCTCCAAGTGCTCACTCCGTTGGAGGAACGGATAGCTGCTCTGATGGACGTCCAAGTTGGTGCGATGGTGGTGAGTGCAGTCGACCTCCCTTGGGACAGTGACAGTATATTGAGTTCCTTTGCAGCGAGCTGCAGGACACTTGGCCCTCACACCATCATTGTGCAGCTCTTTTGATTAGACTGGCATTCACGAATGCCTTTCCTGCTCCTGGTGCCCTCCCCTGCAGGTAACCGCTCTGCTGTGTTTGTGCTTTCAGATGATCAACCAGATCCAGCAGGGCCTTCTCAGGCACCTTCTACGGGTGCAGATGGTGGTGAGGACGAAGAGGAGGAGGATGAGGAGCAGGAGGAATTTCTTCATGCTGAGATGAGGAGGAATTTCTTCTCTCAGAGGGTCGTAAATCTGTGGAATTCTCTGCCCCAGAGAGCTGTGGAGGCTGGGTCATTGAATATATTTAATGTGGAGATGAACAGATTTTTGAACGATAAGGGAGTGAAGGTTTTTGGGGAACAGGCAGGGAAGTGAAGCTGAGCCCAAGATCAGATCAACCATGATATTAAATGGCGGAGCAGACTCAAGGGGCCAAATGGCCTACTCCTGCTCCTATTTCTTATGTTCTTATGTTCTTATGAGCACCTCTCCGTTCTTGGGTCTCAGTGGAATAGGACCTTGAGTACTTGGGCCGTAGGTGGACTTGACTGCGCTAAAAAACCCACGCATGCGTGCTTGTCGGCTAGATGCTGGATTTCCTGCGAGTTTTTGAACCACTATTTTTCTTTAGGTCACGAGTTTTTCGTTGGACCTCGGCCTTCAGTTGTCTGTAGGTCTGCTTTCTTTCACTCGAGTTGTGGAGTTGTGCCTTGTGCCTTCAGAAATACCTTGCATTGTGTTTTATTAGCTCCTGGATCTCCTGGTCGTTCTCATTGAACCAGACTTGGGGCTAGATCCTCCACTTTTTTTGCATGCTTAACGCCCACTTAACGCCCATTTTACTGTTGAAATGACATATAACGCCCATATATCGCACATTTTGGCACAAAATGGAAACTGGCGGGCATTTTTCGGAAACTTAGCGCTGAGCGTTATTTTCCCCATGTGCTTAACGGCAAGAAAAAATATTACTACCCGCCCACTTTTTGGGGGCAGAATCAGCAGAATGGGCGAATTCAACGCCCATAATATCGCCCAGCGTTACTTTCTGCATGGATTTAACGCCGAGATTCAATATTAACGCTCGCCCACTTTTTTTTGGCGTAAAGAGCATATTTACCAAAATTAGCGGCCATGAGATCGCCCAGCATCAATTTCACCACCTCGCACACATATTGCCCACAATATCGCTCGCCCAAAAAAACGCCCACAAAAAGTGGAACTAACCGGAACTAATCACAGTATTATGGACGGCATGTTCCAGATCACGTGTCCCGTCTTTTAAAAGGCTGCTGTGCTTCTACCTCGGCGGAGTTCGGATGTACTCTGTAGGTCGTTGAAGTTGATGTGAACATCTGTAAAAACATCTTGACCACACTGTGACCAATTGGAATTGAAGAGGCGCCTTCGTCGGGACATTCCTTGTTTGTGAGCAATCGGTGGAAAACAGAAAGTTACTGCAATGGGGCCTGTCCTTTCTCACCCTCTCTTGGTGACCAATTACATGCAGCAGACTCGACATTGTTGAAGGAACGCTCCACTGCATTATGTGCCCAATGTAAAACATGACAGACAGATGAGAAGAACCAGACATTACACCCACCGCAAGTACAAGGAGAAGCACTCTTACCTCGACTTGCCTGACACCACCTGCCTTTGGAGACTGCGCTTCCACAAAGAGGTTATCACTGAGGTATGCCAGCTGATAAAGGCAAATCTACAGCCTGCCAGCACCATCAGTACTGCACTGTCCGTCGAGGGCAAAGTCACTGTGACACTGTTGTTCTACGCCTCGGGTTCTTTTCAGGCCACAGCTGGTGATATTTGCGGACTTTTTCAGCATCCCACACATTGCTGTCTCAGACAGGTCACTGAAGCCCTGTATGCACGCAGGAGGGACTTGATCAGCTTCCCTATGACCAGGGTGGTACAGAGTGAGAGGGCTCCAGGATTCTCCAGAATTGCAAACTTCCCCAAGGTGCAGGGAGCAATAGACTGTACACACATCGTGATGCGGGCATCTTTTCAGGATGCTGAGACTTTCAGGAACCGCAACGGATTCCACTCCCTGAATGTCCAACTGGTTGTTGACAACCAGCAAATTATACTGGCAGTGAATGCTCAATTTCCGGGTAGCATCCATGATGCTCACATCCTGCGTGAGAGCACTGTATCTGACTTGTTTAACAATGAGCCACAAGGTCAATGCTGGATGCTTGGTGACAAAGGATAATATGGCCTCGCCACCTGGCTGATGACCTCTCTGTGTGACACCCACACTGAGGCCGAGAGGCGATACAATGAGAGCCAGAGAGCAACTCGCAATATTGTGGAGAAAACCATTGAAGTGCTGAAGCAACGCTTTAGATGCCTGGACCACCCAGGAGGCGAGCTCCAATACCACCCTGAGCAGGTAGCTCAATTCGTGGTGATGTGCTCCATGCTACACAACTTGGCTATCAGGAGGGGACAAGAATTGCCTGATGAGTCTGACAGCCCACCTCACCAGAGAGAGGAAGAGGAGGATGAGGAGGCGGACGCTGACATCGGCCCAGACAATCAGGCTGATGCTGAAGCCATGCCTCCGCCTCCCTGTAGATCGCATGAAAGGGTCCATGGTGGCATGATAGCTACAAGAGCCTTATGTCAGGAGCTCATCAATGATCACTTTGCCTGAAAGAACGTTGGTGTTATTTACAAGGCTGACACACTGCTGGGTGTGTAGGTCATACATCAATGTTTGGCATCACCTTGGTGACATTTAAAGTTTAAGTTGATTGAAGTTAAGTGTGATTATACCCTTTGATGTTAAGGAATCACCAGTGTGTAATTGTGCAGCTATCTGAGCCAATGTGCTATAATGTTTTGTTAAATAAAAAACATTTAAACCTAACATTAGTCTGAAATCATCAGTATTTCTGTACAAACCAACCCTTACCCGCCCCCACCGCTTCTCCTCCCCATCACTATCCCTTCCCCTTCCCCTCCTGACTCCAAGCCGCCTGGCCGAGGAGCTCCTCAGGCGAAGCTTCATTGGGGGATGGGAGTGACGGCCGAAGCGCTGTTTGCACGGATATGGGAGAGGATGGTCTCGAGGTGGGAACGTGCTCCGAGCCAGAAGCAGGATGTTGCTGCTGGCTCTCATGTGTGGTTGGCAATGGGGGTGCAGCACCTTAGGGTGCAGTGCAGCGCTCCGGGACCACTGGGAGCCCTCTGCCACCAGTGTTCCTGGCTACCAGCTCCAGGGTCTCCTCCATCCCTTCCATGTTATATCTTATTTGTTGGACAAAAACTCGGTGCCAGCTGTGTTCTTGGTGCTTAGTAGGCTTTTTGCTGCTGGTGAATCTCTGTCGTGCCTCCCACAACAGCCAGACAATCACACACCACAGCCACACACACGCTTTCAGTGCCTCTGAGCTCCCTCTCTCTCTGTCTCCTCTTCTGCACATGTCATGATGACCCTTGACCTTCTGAACCATGGGAATCGAGCGCTGCCATGCCGTTGCTAAGGACGGCCACACTTTATGGCAGAAAGTCCAAAAATTTTAACTCTACCGCCCATTTGATATCGTTCGCGGTAATGCCCATTTTCAAAAATGGAAACTAAGTGTTTTGAGAATAGACGAGAAGCCGGTGATCTGAAAACCCTTTTTTAACGCCCACGCTGGAAATAATGCCCATTTTTGGGCGATAAGCTCAAAAGTGGAGGTTCTAGTCCTTGATGTTTTCTGGTAGAGTAACCAAGAGTCTCTTCGCAGGTGCTAATTATGGCGGACTTGCGGGCAGACCAGGCACTGTTGACACTCTGCAGCTCCGGTGAGGTCGTCAGGTTGGCTGTGAGGTGTTGGCTGAGTAGAGCTTTCTTTGCAGGGTCTTTGAGTGCTTCAGCGTTTTTGCGGCAGCATTTCTGTTGCCCCCGCCATTTTGAGGCTACGTTGATGGAGATATCAGAGCGGATTAGACGGTGGTCAGTCCATCAGTCGTCAGCTCCTGTCATGGCGCAAGTGATGAGGACGTCCTTGCGGTCCTTCGCTTGGACGATGACGTAGTCTAGCAGATGCCAGTGCTTGGAGCGAGAGTGTTGCCAGGAGGCCTTGCACAGGTTGAACCTCCTTTATCTGGGAATCTCTTAACCGGCACCACCCCTCGTTTCGAATCATTCCTGGCCGCCGGGTGGCCGCTGGTCAAAATCCTCGAAAAATATCAACGTAAAATAAAAACGTAGCCATTTACACTTACAGATCCACAATAAATTTACCCAAAATCCTTGAAAAATATCAATGTAAAATAAATTTACCCAACTTTGGAGCTGACACTTTCAGGGCCAGCCGGCCCGCCGGCCCCCCTGGCCCGCTGGCCCGCCGACACCCCTGGCCCACTGGCCCGCTGACACCTTCAGGGCCTGTGGGCCCGCTCGGGCCGCTGACCTTCTCCCTCCCTCACCACTACCCCCCCTCCCCCCCACTGACCGCTGCAGCGTCGAATCAGTGATGGCTTCCCTCCCTCACTGACCCCACCCCCCACACCCTCACCCACACCCACAGCTGCCTGGCACGGCAACCTGAAACGGGAAATTCATGGGAGAAGCCGGCATAGAGACAGCAGTGGAGTTGCAATCCGCCACCTTCTTCGGTCGCACTGAGCCCGCCTTGGTAGGTAAAATCGTGGCCAAAGATATTGGCTCCTTTATAGAGGGGGGGCTGAATCACACCTTAAAAAAAATCTGACTGGCCATCCAAGTGACTTTTCAGTCCTGCATTTTGCACCTCTGTCCTCCCAGTGGGTGATGAAGATGCATCCACAATGGTGTGGATGCTTGCAAGAATATGCAAATCCTGTGACACCAGGCTAACCTGAATATGAAGTGTCAGGAGCAGAGGTCAGCAGTGTAGTGAGATTCTCATTCGACAGTACTTAATGTTTGACTAATGACTGACAGTCGTTCCAGCCAATCGGCGCACACACATACTGAAAACACGTGACCTCCCCTTATCTGGAAATATCCCTCATTCGGAACAGGGCAGGTCCCAAGGGTTCCGGCTAAGGGAGGTTCAACTTGTACTTGTCTTTCTGACGAAACAAGATGTAGGTTATGACAAAAACATGGACAAATTGAATACCTTTAAGGATGTAGTGCTGAGCCAGCAAGCTAAGTACATACCAAGATCTGGTAAAACAGGTGTAAAATGTTTTCTTAAATGTAGTAATAATGCAACAGAAAGAGAAATAAGTAAGAAAAATAAATTCTAAAAGATCATGGGGAGAATGTTAAGGGAAATCACTTAGATGAATACAGGAACCTCCAAAAAATGTAAAAATAGTCAGAGTGGCAAAAATGGAACTTGAAATGAGCATAGCTGTAAAAGCCAAACATGGCACTAAGAGCTTCTTCCAGTATTATAACAGCAGAAGTGTTTTCAAAGAAGAACTAAGATACTTTGAGAATGCAAATTAATTGAAACTGAGGTTGAACTAAAAATAGTGAACGTACTGAATGATTATTTCCCAGAAATATTTAGCAGGGAAGAAAACAGTATTATGCCATTCATGCTACTAAGAGGTTCTGTAACAAGTGTTAATATCACTTACATGGACATCCTGAACTGGATTAAAGGGAGCAAGTCATCAAATCTCCAGAGACAGATTTTTCTGCCCCCATCACAACGTTGATGTTAATCATGAGCAGAGCCTGTGAAGCACACTGTTCCTATCCAGCCTGAGAATTGCCAGGACAACACAGCTTTATCAAATAAAATTCAGTATGTAATGCATGCATGAAATTACTAACACTAGGGAAGATATATAACCATATTATATTTCAGTGTTTTCAAATTAACGTTATGATTGCAAATCACTATCAGCATTAAGAATTTTATGTGGCATCAAGTGTTCATTTTGGAGGAGTCCAAATTAACTTTTCAGTATTAAGAACATAAGAACATAACAATTAGGTGTAGGAGTCGGCCATTTGTCCCTCGAGCCTCAATAAGATTCAATAAGATCATGGCTGATCTTCTATCTCAACTCAACTTTCCTGCACTATCCCATATCCCTTGGCCCTTAATATTCAAAAATCTATCACTCTCCGTCTTGAATATACTCAACGACTGAGCATCCACAAACCTCTGGAGTAGAGAATTTCAAAGATTCACCACCCTCTGAGTGAAGAAATTTCTCTTCATCTCAGTCCTAAATGGCTGACCACTTAGTCAGAGACTGTGACCACTTGTTCTAGACTCCCCAGCCAGGGGAAAGATCCTCCTTGCATCTACCCTGGCAAGCCCTGTAAGAATGTTGTATGTTTCAATGAGATCACCTCTCATTCTTCTAAATTCTAGCGAATAGAGGCCTAGTCTACTCAATCTCTCCTCATAGGACAATCCCCTCATCCCAGGAATCAGTCTGGTGAACCTTTGTTGCACTCCCTCTATGGTAATTATATCCTTCCTTAGGTAAGGAAACAAAAACTGTACACAATACTCCAGGCGTGGTCTCAGCAGGGCCCAGGATGTGATCGGGGCCCAGGAGAGGCAAGAGTTCGGAGCCCAGAAGAGGCGAGGGCTCAGGGGTAGCATGGGCCAGCCCACACTGCAATACGTGTGTGCACTTGGTCCATGCAACAGAGCTTGGTCTCCAGTCGTCTTGGTTAATCCTTGCCACTGAACCAAGACCTAGCTCTGTCAAGCCCGTGTGGTGACTGGGGTGCAATGGCCACCACACGTTAAAAAAATCCATGCACAGGCATCTTCCACCCTTCAAGATGTAGTTCGGGATCCGGAATATTAGGTCCTTCATTGAAACACCTGTGAACTCATCCCTTTTCGGCGTGGAAGCAAGTCATCCTCGTTTTGAGGGACCGCCTATGATCATGATATAATTGCAGTAAGACATCTTTACTCATACTCAAATCCTCTTGTAATAAAGGCCAACATACCATTGGCTTTCTTCATTGCTTGCTGTACCTGCATGATAACTTTCAGTGATCCGTGTACAAGGACACCCAGGTAGGTCCATCTGAACACCAACATTTTCCAATCTCTCACGTTTAAAATATATGCTATTTTTCTATTTTTCCTATCAAAGTGGAAAACTTCACATTTCTCCACATTATATTCCATTTACCTTGTTCTTGCCCACTCACTTAGCCTGTCTATATCCCTTTGATGTCTCTTTGCATCTTCCTCACAACTTACATTCCCACCTAGCTTTATATCATCAGCAAACTTGAATATATTACATTTGGTCTCCTCATCCAAATCATTGATAGATATTGTGAATAGCTGAGGCCCAAGCACTGACCTTACGGTACCCCGCTAGTTATATCTGCCAACCTGAAAATGACCTGTTTCTTCCTACTCTGTTTGCTGGAGGAGTGGAGGCCTTATTATTGCCAGAGGGCGGAGGCCCAAACGTTGCCCTGTTACTGTTAAGTCTTTAGGTGTTCTGATAATTACTCCATGAGGCAAAGTGTTATAATTGAACTGTAGTGACCGTAGCCCTTTATTGATAACTCCAGAATGAGGATCACACCTGGTGGCCTGGCACACCTGTACAGGTAACCTACAAGTCTCCCACTGAGGTGCCCCCTTGTGGCACACCTTGCAATAGTACAAGCAGTAACCATGTAGGATACATGACATCACTCTCCCCCAAGCCTTTAGTGCAAATCACCTTCATGCATTGACTGTGCTCTGGGCTTAGCTCTATCTGGTTGACCCTTGGAGGGTCGTTTCCATCTTGGGAGAGTAGGTGTTTTTTCTTTGGCAGTGGAGGTGCTGGTGGTTTCTGTTTGTGCGTCCATGACAACTCCATTCTCTCCCCCCTCCCACCCCCACCCCACATATAGATTATGCCGGTGGCTCATTACATTCATATACATTCAAGTCCAGAAAAAAATTTTGCATTTACTCATTACATTTGTTGTACAGTTGGGAGGCAAGTACATTTGATTGGTGAGTACATACTTGATATATTCTTGGAATCAGTACTGGTGTGTGAGGACAAACTAGTACCAGAACTGCTGGATGGTGTCCAGGTAGTCTGGTGGTGGTGTGGTACCCAGTGCTGGCAGTGGGAACCCGGTTGGCTCAAGTTGCCTGCTCTCAGGGCCTCTGCCTTTGCTCCTAGCATCGGGCAGGTTCACAGATGCCTATGACCTCCCTGTCCTTTCCTTGCACCCCAGGTTGCTGCTGCTCCCTGAGGAGCAATCATCTGGCAATGCACAGGGAACTGCTGACTCGCTTGCCTGGGCATTATTTGGTTTGGGATCCTGGCTAGTCCCGGTCCCATTTGGGAGAACTGTTGCGGGTGACCCTTCCTTCCCGGGTGTAGCCTTGGTGGCAATAGGCTCTGGGGGCTGTGCATTAACACGGTTTGCTCTTTTAGGCTTGTGGCGGTTGGTGCCATGGAGTGCCTGAGAGGTGGAGCCGATCAGGGACAGGGTATCGATACTGGTGCCGTTGCCCTCCAGAGATCGCTTGCTCTTCAGCTTGTATGTATTGGCTGCTTGTGGCCACACTCCATGGTGCATAACTCTGGTCCCAGGGACGCAGGCTACTACATTGGGTAGATCGCTGGACCTGTGTGCTCCCGATGGGTGTCTGGCCGCTGCATTGACTGTATGCAGTTGAAATCCTACATTGCACAACCTTTCATTACTCATAGTAAATAACCTGTAGCTCCGATCGTGGTCGCGCGACTTTTCTTTGTTCATTGCATGTACACAGCTCTGATCATCAATTACACATTTTACATCCAACTCACAGTTGCTCTTACATTGATTGAGAGTGTGGAGCTATCCCGTTAATTGTGGTGCGTTGCAGGCCTCCTTTAAGAGAGTCTTGCTATCTTTACCCCAATCCTCTTCTCCGTTTGGTGCCACGTGTTGCTCCATCAGCGCTGCACCTCGTGGTCGGGCCGCCACCCTCTATTTCTTCAGCGTATCACCTCGTAGTTAGGGTGCCATCTTTCCTCCATCCACGATGTCGATTACAGTGATCCTCTTCTCCCCGGGTAATGCCACCGAAGCTGGGAAGTGGCCTTTGGATCCAATTTTCTTCCTCCAGAGTCCTACCACTGGACCCTGGAAGGTGCGTTCGGGTCATCTCAGCTGGATCATCTCCGCGCAGTCGTGCTGAGCGGTCTGTGCCTCGGGTGCTGTGCTGGTCTGCTCTCTGGTGTTGGGTCCATCTTCAGGTGAGGGCTTGCTTTGCCTCTGAGCATGGAGGACGTTGATCGCTGGAGAGATGAAATCTTCCCAACTCCAATGGATCTTCTCCATCCACCTTCTTCTGAGTAGCGTTGGTCCATCACCTGCAAAAATCCACAGAGGTAACCCGTGCACCGCGCCATCATAGAGTACCTCTACATCCGCACTACCAACAACTGGGACAAGTTCATCGGTGTAGGTGCGCAGCTTTGCCTGAACCGGGAACAACTTGGGTCATTCAGCTTGATTGTCCCATAGCCTCTCAAAGGCTTCTTGATTCAATACCGACTGGCTCGCCCCCGTATCCATTTCCATGAAGACTGGAATGCCATTTATCTCGACTTCCATCCTCAACGGGGAATGCTCGGTGATGCAGGTAAACATGCTATATACCTCATCGTGGGGCTAAGCTGCCTCTCTGACTATCGTTTCCTAATTCGCGCTGGATTCATGGCCATCTGCAGACTCTTCATCAACACAATGAGTCATATTTCTTTTACACATTTGCTGGAGGTGGCCCTTTGTGCTGCAGCCTTTACACTCATAGTCTTTAAAACGGCACTGGTGGGCCTTGTGATTCCTTCCGCAACGCCAGCATGGAGCTAATCGGTTAGCTCCCCTCGGCGGACTCTGAGTTAAGGAACTCGGGGGCCAGTACACTCTTCCCTGAGAAGGTTCATGTTCTACAGTCCAGCCTCTAAAAGGCGCTACTCTGTGCATAGTATTTGCCGGGTTTGAGTCCTGATGATGAGTCATCTGCCCAGAGCCGCAGGTCGAGGTCATGAATGCCTGGCTCATGGAGATGGCCTTCTGCAGTGTGACTGTGGTATCCGCAGACAGTAGCTTATGAAGAAGGCCCTCATGGCCGATTCCAATGACAAAGATATCCCGTAGCACTTCGGTGAGGTGGTCGCCGAAATCACATGGTGTCACCAGCCTCCTGAGGTCTGCAGCATATTTCGTGATTTCCTGGCCTTCAGGCTGTCGGTGGGTGTAAAACCAGTGCCTGGCTGTGAGGATGCTCTCTTTGAGCTTGAGTTGTTCTTGGATCAGCATAACAAGCTCTTCGTACGTCTTGGTCATTGTCTTCGCTGGTGCCAGCAAGTCCCTGACGAGGTCATCGACAGTGGGCCCACAACTGGTTAGCAGTATAGCCCTGCGCTTATCAGCCAGTGTGGCCGGATTGTCGCCTGCCAGGTCATTTACTGTGAAGAAATGGTTGCGCCTCTCCACAAAGATGTTCCAATCATCACCATCAGGGAACTGCTGTAACGTACCAAGGGTAGCCATTTTCGCGTGAAGGTCCGTAATCTCGTCACCAATTGTTATGTCTTTAGATGCTCTGATAATGACTTCACAAGGCAAAGTGTTGTACTTGAACTGTAGTGACCTTAGTCCTTTATTGATAACTCCAGAGTGAGGATCACAACTGGTGGCCTGCCTTTTATACTAGGCCTGGCACACCTGTACAGGGAACCTTCAAGTCTCCCACTGAGATGCGCCCTGGTGGCACACCTTGTAATAATACAAGCAGTAACCATGTAGGATACATAACAGTTACCACATCCTTAATAATAGATTCTAGCATTTTCAATACTACTGATGTCAGTAGAAATGGTCTGTAGTTACCCGTTTTCTCTCTCCCTCCTTTCTTAAATAGCAGGGTTACATTAGCTACCTTCCACTCTGCAGGAACCGTTCTAGAATCTATAGAGTTTTGGAAGATGACAACCAATGCATCCACTATCTCTATAGCCACCTCTTTCAAAACCCTAGGATGTAGGCCATCAGATCCAATGGATTTATCAACTTTCAGTGCCATTAATTTCTCCAGTACCATTTTTTTTACAAATACTAATTTCTTCCAGTTTCTCATTCTCGCTAGATCCTTGGTTGTCCATTATTTCGGGCAAGTTTTTTGCGTCTTCTTCTGTGATGACAGATACAAAGTATTTGTTTAATTTCTCTTCCATTTCCTTATTCCCCATTATAATTTCTCCCATCTCATCCTGTAGGGGACCCACATTTACTTTCGCTAATCTTTTTCTTTTTACATACCTATAGAAGCTTTTACAGACTGTTTTATGTCACTCGCTAGTTTACTCTCATATTCTATTTTCCAATTCTTTATCAATTTATTGGTCCTCCTTTGCTGAATTCTAAAATCCTCCCAATTGCCAGGCTTTTTGGCAACATTATATGCCTTTTCCTTTGATCCAATACTACCTTTAACTTCTCTTGTTAGCCAAGGTTGGACCATTTTTCCTGTGGAGTTTTTGTGCCTTAAAGGAATGTATATTTCATGTAAATTATGTGTTAATTCTTTAAACGCTAGCCATTGCTCATCTACCATCATACCTTTTAATGTAGTTTCCCTATCTACCTTAACCAACTCACCCCTCATACCTATGTAGTTTGCTTTATTTGGATTTAAGACCCTAGTTTCGGATGTAACTAACTCACTTTCAAACTTAACATAAAATTCTATCATATTATGGTCACTTTTCCCTAAGGGCCCCTTTACTACAAGGTTACTAATTAACCCTTTCTCATTGCACAATACTAGATCTAAAATAGCCTGCTCCCTAGTTGGTTCCTCAACATATTGATCTAGAAAACTACCTTGTATACATTCCATGAATTCGGTCCTCCACACTATTACTGCAAATTTAGTTTGCCCAGTCTATATGTAGATTAAAGTCCCCCATGATTACCATATTACCCTTGTTACATGTGCCTCTAATTTCCTGATTTATACTCTCCCCTACATTACAACTACTATTTGGAGGTCTATAAGCAACTCCCACCAATGTTTTCTGCAACTTGCTGTTTCTTAGCTCCACTCAAACTGATTCTACTTCTTGATTTTCCGAGCTAATATCCTTTTTCTCTACTGTCTTTATCCCAAGCTATTATGTCTGTAATGTACTTATGAATGACTCCATGAGGCAATGTGTTATACTCAAACTGTAGTGACCTTGGTCATTTATTCTTAACTCCAGAGTGAGGCACAAACATGGTCTGCACCAGGGCAGAAACCCCCCCCCCCAGTCTCCACTAATTGCACCCTCTAGTGGTGCCAGCATGTATGTACACAGTGGAAACCTTATTGAAAGTACATCAGGTAAACAAGTCACCATCTTATGCAACCACACAGTGATGACACAGAGAGTACATTCATAGTCAGCATATACAACACAACCTTTATTATCAGGGCTACCCCGCCTCCCTTTCCAATTTGCCTATCTCTTCTAAAAGTTAAGGGGTTGAAATTCGGTTGTTGACGCCTGCTGATAATGCCGGTGTTAGCTGTTAAGTGGGCGTAAAGTGGTTGGGACTGGCGCTGGATGCTGTTGACGCCTGCCACAAAATTCGGTGGTCATTTTGTAAGTGCATTAAAACATAACGTACCGTCGGCTAACGCCATGGAATTCATAACGTCAGTATGCGTGCAACACCTCCTTGGCGCCCTTCTCGCCACATTCACTTTTTCCGCCTCACTTAACGGCTGGCGTTGATGACGCCTGAAAAAGTTGGACTGCACAAGGCAGAGAAATGAATCTGGGGCGTTATTTAAAGGGAGTTGCAGCTGGGGCTCAGAGGTCTCGGTCAGTGCTGCATTTGATGCTCGCACAGACAGTAGGGTGTTGGCGTCGTACTGCTGTTGACTCGTCAGATTGACTACTAGTATCTCGGACACATTGTTGGGTTCGATATCGGAAAAATTTAAAAGTTGCATTTCGCTGTGACCTCTGCAAAGTTGTGGGGGCAGTGATCGCACAGCACGTCGTCCTGCAGCACCGACTGCAGAGACAGCTTATGGCAAATGTGTATCCTCCCCAGAGGAGACACCCCAGATGGCAGGGCCAGGAGGCCGGACAGATGCAGGGTTTACCGTGCGCATTACTCTTACCTTAAGATGTCCGAAGATCACTTAAAAAGGTTGGGGTTCTGCAAGGAGGTGGTCATGGAGCTTTGCAACCTTCTGCGGACATACCTGGCAGCTGAGATCGGCACCAGTACTTCGCTGTCAGTGACAGTGAAAGTGACAGTAGCACTGAACTTCTAAGCTACTGGCTCCTTCCAGTCTCTATATGCAACATCTCGCAGTTTGCAGTACATTGCTGCATTTGCCAGGTAACCGACGCTCTCTACAGCAAACGAATGGATTACATGAAGTTCAGCTTATTCAGGTAAGACCAGGATGAGTGCACCCGTGGATTTGCCAGGATAGCGGGCGTCCCCAGGGTTCAGGGAGCCATTGATTGTACGCATGTGGCATTGAGGACCCTGCCCCACAATGGAGAGGTGTTTCGGAATTGCAAGAAATTCCAGTTCCTCAACGTACAGCTGGTCTGCGATCTCAGGCTGATAATCCTCGCTGTCAATACCCACTATCCTGGCAGCTGCCACAATGCCTTCACCCTGCGGGAGAGCACTGTGCCACCGCATGAAGGCTGTGGCTGGCTCCTGGGCGACAAAGGTTATGGTGTGGCCCCCTGGCTGATGACATCCCTCCACAATCCCACCACCCCTGTTGAGCAGCACATTCCAGTGCACCCCTGACAGAGTCTCCATGTTCACCATTGTCTGCTGCATGCTGCACAACCTGGCCATTAAGAGAGGCCAGCCATTTACCACGAAGGATGGATGATCCACCTCAGGAGGAGGATGACGATGAGGAGCTTCAGCCAAGGAGGAGGCAGCCTGACACTGCTGCGGCTGGAAGGGCTGCTTGTCAGAGACTCAATGCTCATTGAGTCCACTGAATGACTCTTGACGTGCCCAATGGCCAGCCTATACACCTGGGCATCAACTAAACAAATTGCTACCTACCCTGCAGCCCACCGTCCTTAATAATCACTGCATAATCATGTGATCAATCAAAACTTGGTTTATTGCAAACATAAATCATGTGTGCTGAAAACAAGCACAAGACAACAACTTCATCCCCAACACATCAACATAGCCACCAAACCCCTTCAAACATTCTCAGAGGCATGCAAGTGCAACTATTGGCATCAGTTCATTTTCTAACAAGGTAGGCATCTCTGGCAACTACCAAACATCCTTGATCCAAGTGCAGCAATTTACATGAGCTCACATTGCAATAAGCTACCCTCCTCTGTTGACTATCAAGCAAATATTTGGTGGGTCATGCAAGTACAACTAGTTATAAAAGCTCATATATTAATGTCAACATATGTGGCCACCTTCCCACAGGTCTTTACTTTGTCTTGAAGAGTGCTTTACCACCTCTTCCCTTCTCCCCCCTCCCAAGCCTACTGCTCCTCCTCAATGAGGTCACAGGGCCTTCAGCAAGGCTGGTAGTTGATTGCTGACTTGGAGTCGCAGCCACACATGATGGCCTTGCAGGATGTCCCCGAATAGCTCGGGCCCAGGAAGACCCATCTGCGGACTCCATAACCTCAGCATGGGCGGCAGCCCTCTGTTGTGGATGGGTTGCAGAAAGTGACAGCTGCGAAGGTGCAATGATGTCATGCTGACAAATGACATCATGTTCCAACTGGCCCCACAGGCTGCTACTCCCCTGGGGCAGAGTATCATCATCTGCAGCAATCTGGGTGAAGTCAGATTACTGCCCTGGTTTGGCAAGTTTAGGTCCTGTTGAACTGATGGGGTCCCAGACAAGATGGCAGTGGTCAGTGCGTCCATTAAATCTATTTGCCTCTGCCTCAAGAGTGACTGCGACTGCAGTACACCAGAGAGCTGACTCAGAACACCACGCACTGATGACATTTGAGTATGGAGGCCTACAATTGCATCGGGCTGGTGCTCAATCGACACTGCAATGCCAGCCATAGCCCATGCCACCATGTCTGGGACCCTATGTTTACTGTTTGCATCCAGCATCCATTGATATAAACAAAGGATGGGCACGATGGACTGCTGAGAGGCATAAGCAACAGTTGAGATGGACTCCTCCATCCTCACAGCTAGTGCAACGAGACTCTGGGCACCCTTGCTATTGCACCCAGAAGATCGCTGTGCAACTGCAGGGATTGTCTTGCAACAACCTCTAGGTCAGGCTCATTGTCAGACTGCTACTGAGCATCTCTCAGGCACGCACTCACCCTCCAGGGAGCTGGCCCCCGGCCTTCCCCTCCCCCGTGGCATTGCTGGAGACCACTGGGTTCTGGAGCATCACCCACCTCTGCCTCCCCGACCATCCCTTTGTCAACAGCACTGCTGGCCCTGCTCTCAGACCGCGAACCCTCCTGCGTGAGGTCGGACGAGGTGTCTACAAAGACCTCCAGGTTCTAAATGGGCGACCCCATATTCTTAAGCTATGTCCCTAGTTCTGGATTCCCCCATAAGTGGAAACATCATCTCTGCATCTACCTTGTCGAGCCCCCTTAGTATCTTATATGTTTCAATAAGATCACCTCTCATTCTTCTAAACTCCAAGGAGTATAGGCCCAACCTGATCAACCTTTCTTCATAAGTCAACCCCTTCATCTCAGGAAACAACCTAGTGAACTTTCTCTGAAATGCCTCCAATGTAAATATATCCCTCCTTAAATAAGGAGATCAAAACTGTACGCAGTACTCTAGGTGCGGTCTCACCAATATTCTGTAGAGAGAGGCAGTCAGTGGCCGCTGGAAGGACCACTTCAAGGATCTTCTCAACCAAGGCTCCGTCTTTGACGTGAGTGTCCTTGACTCCATCCCACAGCATGCTACCCGTCACCGCCTCAGCACAATCCCAGCCCGGCATGAGGTTGAAAAAACCATCCAACAACTGAAAAACAACAAGGCCTCAGGAGCAGATGGAATCCCTGTCAAAGTACTGAAGCATGGTGGAGAAGTACTCTTGCACGAATCCATGATCTCATCTCTCTTGCCTGGAAGGAGGAGAGCATGCCAGAGGATCTCAGAGATGGTGTAATCGTGACCATCTTCAAGAAAGGGGACAAGTCCGACTGCGGTAATTACAGAGGAGTTTGTCGCAGGTAAAATCATTGCAAGAATCCTCCTCAATCGTCTCCTCCCAGTAGCTGAAGAGCTCCTCCGAGAGTCACAATGCGGATTCCACTCACTAAGGGGCACAACGGACATGATCTTCACTGCACGACAAATCCAAGAAAAATGTAGGGAGCAGCATCAACCTTTGTACATGGCTTTCTTTGACCTCACAAAGGCCTTCGACTCTGTCAACCGCGAAGGATTATGGAGTGTCCTTTTCAAATTTGGCTGTCCTCAAAAATTCATCACCATCCACTGCCTGCTTCACGATGACTTGCAAGCCGTGATTCCTACCAACGGATCTACCATAGACCAATACAAGTGTAGACCGGGGTCAAGCCAGTCTGTGTCATCGCACCAATGCTCTTCTCAATCTCCCTTGCTGCAAAGCTTCATCTCACCTTTAACAAGCTCTCCGCTGGAGTGGAGTTAATCTACAGGACAAGCAGGAAATTGTTCAACCTCCGACACCTCCTGTCCACATCCAAGGTTGTTCCAACATCTGTCATTGAATTACAATATGCAGATGACATTTGCGTTTGTGCACACTCGGAGTCCGATCTCCAAACCATCGCTGACACCTTCACTGAAGCGTACGAGAGTCTGGGCCTCACATTAAACATCAATAAGATGAAGGTTCCCTACCAACCTGCCCCTGCCATGACGTACTGCTCCCCGGTTATCAAGATCCACAATGAGACCATGGACAATGTGGACCACTTCTCATACCTTGGGTGCCTACTATCAGCAAGGGCAGACTTCATTGACGAAGTCCAACACTGGCTTCAGTGTGCCAGTGCAGCCTTTGGTCACCTGAGGAAAAGAGTGTTCGAAGACCAGGATCTCAAATCCGACACCAAGCTCATGGTCTACAGTGCATTAGTGATACCCGCCCTCCTATATGCTTCAGATACATGGACTATGTACAGTAGGTACCTCAAAGCATTGGAGAAGTACCACTAACGCTGCCTCCGCAAAGTCCTGCAAATTTATTGGCAGGATAAGCGCACCAACATCAGTGTTCTCTCTCAGGCCAACATCCCCAGCATCGAGGCATTGACCATGTTCGACTAGCTCCGGTGGGTGGGTCACATTGTTTGCATGCCCGAAAGAAGCGCTCTACTCCAAGCTACATCACAGCAGATGAGCCCCAGGAGGGCAGAGAAAACGCTTCAAGGACACACTCGAAGCCTCCTTGAAAAAATCCAACATCACCACCGACTCTTGGGAATCCCCGGCCCAAGACTGCTCAAAGTGGAGGAGGAGCATCCAAGAAGGCACCGAACACTTCGGTTCTCTTCGCCGGGAGCACGCGGAAGCCAAACACAAAAAGCGGAAGGAGCGTACAACAAATCAAGCACCTCATCCACCCATCCCTCCGACAAACATCTGCCCCATCTGTGACAGTGACTGTAGATCCCGCATTGGTCTCATCAGTCACCTTAGAACTTATTTTAGTGTGGAAGCAAGTCATCCTTGACTCCGGGGGACTGCCTACGGAGAAGAAGAAGAGAAGATTCAATTTGTCATCAACTGAAGTTTTCGTGAGGACTTCCCGCTCTTGATTTGTTGAAGCTCTTTTTTCATTGTCTTGAAGTTGGCCCTTTTAAAGTTGTTTGCTTTTTTCTTTACTAGTTGATGATTTTCTCACCAATTAGACTCTATCACATAAATGCTACCTAATCATATTCCAGCAGAAAAAAAATTCTTAAAGACACAGGGCCCGAATTTGATGAAGGCGTCCGCCCGCCCAAGTGCCGCCAAAAGGACCGCCGTTGGCCGCCGAGGTCCCTGTCGGTTCTTTGGGCGGGGTTTTCATCACCCAGATCCCTCGAAGGTTGGCAGGCAGCAAATCTGCGACGTATGTTGCCAATCTGGGTGGCAGCCAGTGGGAGCTCAAGTGCCGCCGAGGATGGAGTTGGGCCCACGAAGGGTCGAAGACCTGAAAATTAAAATCATCAGAAAAAAAAAATCCATCGAATGACCTTCAGGGGACACTGTGAAAAGTAGTCGCAGGTAAGTCGCCGTGAACATTTTTTTTTAAAGTTTACTAACCTTTTTTCAGCATCTTCATACCTACCGTTGGGGACAGACCAGCCTCCTCGCAGCGGTCCACTCCTGTCTTGGCGCCGACTCTTGCCAACTCCTGCCTGCACCAATCTGGCATCTCGGCGGGAGGGAGTCCACTTACACCACTCGGGGCCACCTGCTGATATCAGCGGGCGCTTCCCGGCGGCTCTCCCCTCCTGCCCGCTCCAGCCCACATCGAAAGTGGTACTGGGCGGATCTTCACGAGGAATGTCGGCAGCAGTCAGTGGCAGTGGGCGGTAAGTCCATCAAATTTGGGCCCACTGCTCCCACAGAATTCATCTCTAATTAAAAAAAAAATTGCAATTCCCCAGAGACACTCACTGTATCAAATCGGTTCAATTCTCAAGGCCCCGAAATTCCTGGGATGGGGAGGGTGCAACAAAAATGCAAGTCAGTTGGGAGGGGCTGGAACTTGGGGTGGGCCTCAGCTTCACCCTTTCATTCTAACATTGCTAGATTACAATGGCAGGAAGCAGGCATTTCCTGCGCCCACTGCTCTTCTGTTGAAATTACATTCAAAGCTGATGGGACTGGCAACGAGACTTCCCACTGCCAGAAATCACTCCAGTTCTGCTTTTACTGGCATTGAGGTAAGATAGTCATACTTCGAGCAGCAGAGCAGGGAACAAGGAACTTTAGCACTTCAGTCTCTTGTAATATTGTTTATTGGTTCTTGTTTATACAAACAAAATCAATAACATTTTGATTTTTTTTTACCGAGTAACCAAGGTGAAGGGCCAAGGCCCATTGTGCAGGATAATAATTTTGAAAAGAATTGGAGAGATGATGAGATAAATCAGGAAATATTTGTAAGTAATGTCAAGCTTGGCTTTCAAATGTAGATTATAGGAGGAAAGAGAAGACTAATTTTACATTAGAAGTTCCAGAAGTTTGAGGTACTGTACTGGAGAAGAATAAGCAGCAGATGGTGCAATAAGTCAGGATTTCAACACAGCGAGAATGCAATGAAGAGCAAAAGTGTGTAATAGGATTATCTGAAGTTCAACAGTAACACAAATGGAAAGTGTGGAGAAGCAATGAATACCATAATATTGATAAAATAGGGAAAGGCAAGAAAGATTAAGACAGAGGGGTATGTTAGAGGCTAGAAGTAATAGAATGATTATTTATCGAATGATTATCGATCAAACAACAAGTTATTTTTCTGTATTCAGTGTGAGAGAGGTAATAAAGGAATCTCTCCAGGTAAACAGCCAACAAGTGCCTTGCACCTAAAATACACCCCTGCATGGATAAAACTCCCGCCATGCCTTAGTGTACACTATATCCGAATGGATTTTCAAGGAAAATACTTCAGTTTAACAGAGATACTTGAGAAAATGAAATGGATTCTATACATTGTTCGAATAGTATTCTAGTGGAAGCTATGTTTTCAAGTATACAGGATGAAACATCATAGATACCTGTGTAAGCATATTACTGTAAGACAGCAGCATGTGTTGCTTTATGAGTGACCCAAATCATGTAGTGTTATGGAAAATAATTCCTACCCCACAACTATTGTTATCGGGTAACATAATCATGTTACAAAAATACAGAAAGGGATCATTTCACATTATAATTGTTTAATAGATTTACCAATATACACATAATAATGACTATTTTTGTTCTATTTTGTGTTTTAGTCCTCAACTCCTAATTAGTTACTTAAACTGTTGATTGTTGTTATAGTACAACTGTTCTCAGTAATTGTTTGTAAGGTCTCACATGGTTTTGATGAGGGACATTCCCACATTGAATTAAAAGTAATAACCAGACTGTCCACAGTGCTCATACAGTCCCTTCGTAAAATAAACATAATTGTGCTTTATCAAGCAAAAGGAAAGCACTTACTAAAAGAGTTCTTTGCATTAGGGTACATACTTGATCATTCACAATAATGCATTGTAGAATGGTCACAATTGTCAACACAAGTAATAAATTACGCCAGAATACTGCTGGGGATTATTCAACTACTCTACTCAGAAATTTTAAATCTGTTCTTAAATCATTTTTTTTCGTCCAAAATCTTTATTGTGTAAATGACCAAGCATTTGCATCAAATAGAAAGATATTTGGAGTGACCTTCAACCAGCTGGAGTACATAACATTCAGTATCTAACAGAACAGCTACCTACTAAATGCTATAAGTGAAAACATAATTTTCCAAAACAAATGTACTAAATTAATTCCTGGGGTTAGCTCTTTTCAATTTCTGAGGCTTGGCTGGCAGCATAATAAAGTGTCAGCTTGGTTCAGTGGTAATGTAGTCACTGCTGTTTTTGTTGGCAATTGTGGCAGCTAATTTGCACACAGCAAGATCCCACAAACAGCGAAGCGATAAATTATCAAGTAATCGGTTTTGCACAGAGTTTGACATTGAGCAGAGTAGCAGGTACAAAGCTGTATTTGACAGCTCTGACCAGCCCCAGGAACTCTACCAGTGCAAGGCGAACAGGAGCAGTAACGTTTTGAAAACACAATCACCAGCACTGCGAAAGAACATAAGAAATAGGAGCAGGAGTAGGCCATTTGGCCCCTTGAGCCTGCTCCGCCATTTAATAAGATCATGGCTTATCTCATCATGGACTCAGCTCCACTTTCCTGTCTGCTCCCCATAGCCCTTTACTCCCTTATTGCGAAAAAAATCTGTCTATCTCTATCTTAAATATATTCAATGACCCAGCCACCACAGCTCTCTGAGGCAGAGAATTCCATAGATTTACAACCCTCTGAGAGAAAAAATTTCTCCTCATCTCAGTTTTAAATCATCTAAGACTATGCCCCCTAGTTTTAGTTTCCCCTATGAGTGGAAATAACTTCTCTGTATCCACTTTGTCGAGTCCCCTCATTATCTTATATGTTTCAATAAGATCACCTCTCATTCTTCTGAACTCCAATGTGTATAGGCCCAACCTACTCAATGTATCCTCATAAATCAACCCCTTCATCTCCTGAATCAACCTAGTGAACCTTCTCTGAACAGCCTCCAATGCAAGTATATCCTCCCTTAAATACAGAAACCAAAACTATACGCAGTACTCCAGGTGTGGCCTCACCAATATCCTGTACAGTTATAGCAGGACTTCTTTGCTTTTATACTCTATCCCCCTTGTAATAAAGGCCAACATTCCATTTGCCTTCCTGATTACTTGCTGTACCTGCATACTAACGTTTTGTGTTTCATGCACAAGCACCCCCAGATCTCTCTGTACTGCAGGACTTTGCAATTTTTCTCCATTAAAATTATAATTTGCTTTTCTATTATTTCTGCCAAAGTGGATAACTTCACATTTTCCCACATTATACTCCATCTGCCAAATTTTTGCCCACTCACTTAGCCTGTCTATATCACTTTGCAGATTTTTTGTGTCCTCCTCACAATTTGCTTTCCCACCCATCTTTGTATCATCAGCAAACTTGGCTACATTACACTCGGTCCCTTCATCCAAGTCATTAATATAGATTGTAAATAATTGAGGACCAGCACTGATCCCTGCAGCACCCCACTAGTCACTTTTTGCCAACCGGAAAATGATCCATTTATCTCGACTCTCTGTTTTCTGTTAGTTAGCCAATCCTCTATCCATGCTAATATATTACCCCCAACCCCATGAGCTTTTATAAGAACATAAGAACATAAGAAATAGGAACAGGAGTAGGCCATACGGCCCCTCGAGCCTGCTCTGCCATTCAATAAGATCATGGCTGATTTGATCATGGACTCAGCTCCACTTCCCCGCCCACTCCCCATAACCCCTTATCCCCTTATCGTTTAAGAAACTGTCTATTTCTGTCTTAAATTTATTCAATGTCCCAGCTTGTACAGCTCTCTGAGGCAGCGAATTCCACAGATTTACAACCCTCTGAGAGAAGAAATTTCTCCTCATCTCTGTTTTAAATGGGCGGCCCCTTATTCTAAGATCATGCTCTCTAGTTCTAGTCTCCCCCATCACTGGAAACATCCTCCCTGTATCCACCTTGTCAAGCCCCCTCATAATCTTATACGTTTCGATAAGATCACCTCTCATTCTTCTGAATTCCCAATGAGTAGAGGCCCAACCTGCTCAACCTTTCCTCATAGGTCAACCTCCTCATCCCCGGAATCAACCAAGTGAACCTTCTCTGACTGCCTCCAAAAGCAAGTATATCCTTTCGTAAATATGGAAACCAAAACTGCACACAGTATTCCAACACCTTATATAGCTGTAGCAAGACTTCCCTGCTTTTATACCCCATCCCCTTTAAGGCCAAGATACCATTGGCCTTCCTGATCACTTACTGTACCTGCATACTATCCTTTTGTGTTTCATGCACAAGTACCCCCAGGTCCCACTATACTGCGGCACTTTGCAATCTTTCTCCATTTAAATAATAACTTGCTCTTTGATTTTTTTCTGCCAAAGTGCATGACCTCACACTTCCCAGCATTATACTCCATCTGCCAAATTTTGCCCACTCGCTTAGCCTGTCATGTCCTTTTGCAGATTTTTTGTGTCCTCCTCACACATTGCTTTTTCTCCCATCTTTGTATCGTCAGCAAACTTGGACAAGTTACTCTCGGTCCCTTCCTCCAAATCGTTAATATCTTGTGCAGTAACCTCTTATGTGGTACCTTATCGAATGCCTTCTGGAAATCCAAGGTCTGGTTATTACTTGTAATTCAATGTGGGAATGTCCCTCAGCAAAACCATTTGAGACCTTACAAACAATTACCAAGAACAGTTATATTATAACAACAAACAACTGGGCCGTGCAGCACTGCTGTGTTGAAAGGTCCCTTCCCCCCCAAAAAGGGAAAGGCCATCGATGCAAGCTCTGCAAAGAAAAAAAAAACTTACCTTCGCCACGACGCCAGCCGCGATCCCATCTGATCAGCCTGGCACTCAAACAGAGGGCCGGGCTGATCAATCGTGGGCAGGAGCCCGCGAAAAAACTGCAAGATAGAAGGTAAGTTTTTTTTTTTACTTACCTCGGCCACCTCACCTTTAAGCATCACTCCCGAATCGCAAATTTGATTTTTTTTTTCAGTTTGCCTTTGTGTATTCGATCTTTAAGTCAGTTCGTGTTAAATTTTGCTATTTTTTTCCCTTTTTCGGCTTTTAGAATTTCTCAAAGGAACCATATTTCACAAAGAAAGATCCCTCTAGCTGGGATAGGGGGCAATGTTATTACAGTCTTCATCCTCTTCAGGCTACTTGACAACAGCCAGCACTATGATTGGCTGATGGGTTGACTTTGGGGATGCAGAAAGTAAGGTTGAGATTTTGCTGACCTCGGCGGGTCTGGGGTGGGCGACATCGATGGCGGGTCCTGACCCTGCTGCTGGCTCCACCATGCTCTGTGAAATGAATTTCCATTGATAGGGCTTGATAAGTCCGCCCAGTGCGTTTCCCGGCCCAATTAGAGGAAGTGGTTCTGGTGATGTAATTCATGATGTGTCATCAGCCGGTTTCCTTAAAGGGACCATGGCCACATTACTTTTGACATTTGTGCCGTCAGTGTTCTGCAGCATCGAAGTGCTGCAAACACTGACAATGACACACAGAGGTGCAGGACTGCACCCAGGTTCTCCCATGACTCCCTCCATATGCTTGTGGAGGGAGTCACAGCATGCAGGGAGGATCTCTTCCCTTCCCATGGGTGGAAGATAACTTCCCAGGAGACCAACACAGCCTGGTTGCACATTGCATAGAAGAGCACAAGCAGGGATGTGGTCAGGAGGACCTGGGTGCAGTGGCGCAAACCTTTCAATGATCTCAGTGGATCACAAAACGTTAGTACAAAGCCACACTCAACCTCATTCTGCTGTGTCTCTTATCACATCCCCATCATTCTACCTTCCCTGCCTACTCCTGCACATCCTTACGCACACCTACTTACCTTGCACCTCCCCCCATCCCTTTCTATCTCTATTATCACATCCTCATCCCACTAGCCACCCCTCACCCTCATCCTAGTGCAATCATATCAATTAACAACACACAAGGGTAGGCACTTGGATGTTTTTTGGAATGCTCATGTAAAGTTTATGTTAATGTGTTGTCAGCATTCAAATCTTTATTTTCAAAACGTTGTCTTCTTGGATAGATCTGTGTACACCTTTGGAAGTAGCTTCGTGAGTTGCAGTGAATGGTGAGACATAACGGTATCCCCTGCAATAGAGGTTTATTAGGTCAAAGCGAACTGAGCATGCGCATACTAAGCCATGTGATAATACATTACACCCATGGTGCACGGTGCCATTGACTGCACACATGTCGCTTTGTGGGTGCCATAGCTCAACTCTGAGATGTTTTGCAACCAAAATGGATTTTACTCCCTCAATGTCCAGCTGGTGTGCGACCATACTCAGTAAATCATGCAGGTCAATGTCCGGTATCGTGGCAGCTGTCATGATGCCTTCATTCTGCGGCAGTCCGCTGTACCATCTGCATTTGAGCCACCACAACAAACCAGAGGATGGCTACTGGGTGACACTGGCTAACGTTAACAAAATGGTTCATGACTCCGGTGCACAACCAACAAACACATGGGTAGCATTCATCCAACAAAAGCCATGCTGCCACACAAAGTAACATCGAGCACACCACTGGCATGCTGAAACTATACTTGTGCATCCTGGGCCGCTCTTGAGGAGCCCTGCAGTACTCAACAGAGTGGGAGTCAAGTTCATGATGGTCTGTTGCATGCTTCCTAATCTCGCCATCATGCGGGCACAGCCCTTGCAACCAGCCATATGGTGACCAGAGGAGCAGGAGGAGGAAGAGGAGGAGGAGGAAAAGGAGGAATAGGAGGGGGAGGAGGAAACCCATACAGACTCTTTCTGACTGGACTGTCCATGACAAACTCATCCGGCTGTGATACCAGTAAACGCAACCACAATTCTCCATTTACCAACAGTCCCACACTCCTTACTCTGTCACTGACAATCACAATGCAAAAATAAAAGGCACCACAAAATAAACATTCCAAATCAAATTTGTAAATGAAATCATGCCATATTGAATACAAATGCAAACTAATCACCCTTGTGCATTCCCTTAGTGCCTGTCTTCCGGTTGCCTTTGCCTGTCTGAGTGCTCCTAAGCAGTGCAATCCCAATGGTTGCAGCATGGCTGGTGGAAGGCTGCTGACTTTCAGTGAAGGAGACTGCAGATGGCCTTGCAGGATGATCTTGAGTAGCTCTGGGCCTAAAAGGCCTGACTTCGGACTGCATCATCTCGGTATGGGCGGCAGCAGTCTGGGCTGGCTGGCTGACAGGCAACAGCAAGGGCACTAATGGAGTTGTAGTGGTGGGAGGATGAATGTTATCACCCTGAGAGAGGACAGCAGGTTCATCCTCCACAGAGCCACTGCCACTCCCCTAGGGCAGCGCCTCAGTCATCCTAGTAATCTGTTGGAGGACAGATTGCTGGACTGCTGTGACATCCTGCAAGGCCCTTTGAACACTGGTAAGCGCAGCCACGATGGCAGGATGCGCTAATGGAGTTGCCCATCAATTCCATGCTGCAAAGGATGGACTCCAAGCTCTACGCATAGCCCTGTGCCAAGTTGGTGCTGGACTCCTCCATGCTCCTTGACATTGCATACAGCATTTTTGGCAGGCCTGCCAATGCACCAAGCATTTCATTGTGCATAGCCATCAGACTTCTTCTGTAGCCTGCCCCATTGAAGTGATATTCTGAGTCCTCAGCAGCAAAACTTGTGTGTGACATAGCCCTCTGGGCAGCTGGCACATGCGCTAAGCTTGTCCCCTGCTCTGGCTGCAGGCACCGGTGCTCAGTGTTTGCACGACATGCAGATCCCACATTTAAGCTATCCTCTAAGGTACGCAGAGTGTCAATATCTGAGCTGGTGGCTGTGAGTGTGAAATTTAGTGATGGTGCTGTGTCTTTAGCATCACTCCTCTTCCACTGTTTCTCCTCCACCACTGCCTGGCCAGATTGCAGTACTTGACTACCTCAAAATGAGGATGGCACACAGGTAGGTTTGCGGTGAGGGGAATGGTGGATAAGCAAGAGGTGCAGGCTTACACCATCTATAGCTTGTAAATCAGAAAAGATTGTGGGATGAGGAGGAAGTGGGACCTGAGAAAGATAGAATGGTAACAGCACAGAAGGAGGCCATTTGGCCCATCGAGCCCATGCCGCTCTCTGCCAGAGCACTTCAGCTAGTCCCACTCCACCGCCCTTTCCCCGTAGATCTGCAATTTTTTTTCCTTCAGGTACTTATTCAATTCCCTTTTAAAAGCCACAATTGAATCCTCCACCACCACTTCAGCCAGTGTATTCCAGATAATAAAAACTTGCTGCGTAAATTTTTTTTCCTCATGTCGCCTTTGGTTCTTCTGCCAATCACCTTAAATCTGTGTCCTCTGGTTCTTAAGGAGGATTACGTATGAGTATACCGCTATCTTCGATTGTTCCAGCCCTGCCTCTGGCCACGGGCTCAGTGATGGCTGAACCAATAATCTCCATCACTGTCTCCTCTCCTCCATAGGCGTTAGGTCATGCAGGCGTTTCTGTCCCCCAGCGGTTATGAGCCACGTTGTCCTGCAAGAGAGAGGGAAGTGTGTCAGTGAGAGTGACGCAATGGGGCCGAAATTCAGCTCCCTAATAAGGCCTGTTACTGCCTGTTTGTGGCAGCCATGCGGCAGAGTTGAATGGCCGCCAATTTCTGGTCGAATGGCCGCTGCAAGCTAAATTCAGCTCAGGCGTTTTTCTGGCAGTCCCCACTTCTGCCCGACTGCTGCCGACCGGCCATGCATGTGTCATCAGTCATTAGCAAGCAAAATCTTATTGCTGCTGAGCGATGCCCCCGACAGCACCTTGTATGCTCTCTCTCTGCCCTGGCTGTGCGGCGGCCATCAAAGGCGATGGCCCTATGTTGCGGGCCGCCATTTTTTTTTGCTGGCTGACTTCCATGTCGGCCAGACTATTGTGCCCCTGGGTTCGGCCGGGCTGCCAATAGGCAGCCTGGCACCCCTCTTGGATGTCAGACCGCTGGCCTAGCTGAAACCCTCCCTGGTGGTCCAGTGTCCGATCGCGACTGATGGCCGATTCTCTCCACTTTAATGGAGATGAAATGCGTGGTGATGCAGACACGCAGTGACATCACCACTGCTCCACTGCTGAGTGATAGCGGTGGAGAACCCATCTTGCCTCCACTTCCGCCCCTCACCAGCACTTACTGCCGCACTTCCGCCCCCATTATGACCAACTTCCTGGCCGCTTGAAAAAAAAGACAAAGAGTTGAAGTTTGCGAAAGAGGGGACCTCTTTTGAATAGCTGGCAGTGTGTAGAAGCTGATGTGGGTGTGAGGCTTGCAGCCATGCTAAGTATGTGAGGGTGAGGTGAAGTTCTGAATGTGAGGTATGAGTCGTGATTGATAGAGTTTGTTGGTAGGTGAGTGATTGGGGTGTGATGCATTGAGCAGTGTCTGAGGCTAGTGGTGCAGTTGGTGGAATATGGCATTTAAACATGAATTCACCGTGTGGGGTCGTTGAACTTTTTATGGCACAGCGTCCAGGTCCTCGGGGCTCAACATTTGGCATTGACCGCCACGGCTACCTGCTCCCACTGCCTTCCCAGAGTTTGTCTGGCGGGCCTCCTGGCCCCCTGCGGATAGACGATCTCTTTCCTTCTGTCCACCTCCTCTGCCAAGGCCTTCAGTGCTGCGTCTGAGAACCTTGGAGCATACTCTCTTCTCTGTTGCGCCATAATTCAGTGTTCTTCTTGCTCACACTCACTTTCCCAGCCACTTCCAGCACCTGCTCCAGCCAGAATGCACCTCCCCTCATATGAACCTGGGCCCCCTGCTGAGGTGTTGAGCCACTGAACAGAGCGTTTACTGCTTCCTCACCACTGCAATCATTTTAATTAGCAGGCAGCACGAAGTTTACTCAATGGGTGCCGGCTAATTGCGCATGCATCACCCGCGCATGTTTAGCCCCATACATTTCTTATATCTCTCCTTTTCTTCATAGCAAGGTTGAAAATAGAGAAATCCTATAGGTGGCACTCCTGTGGTAACATCTGCCCAGAGTAAGCAAGATATTAAAGGTCGTACGTACCTAGTATGGCTTTCTATAGGGGAAAATAATGTCATGTTAAAGAGAACTACAGTTAATTTCCCACAGTCTTTAATTTATTCTGCACAGTGTTATTCTCAAACCTTAATTTACAATCTTTTGCTGATATTTGCATACACATAACTTTTTTTCAGATTTTTTTTTCCTCCATGTCAAGAATTCTAATTCTATTCTCGAGCCCTAAACCAGTAAATGTTCCTTATATTTACATTTCCAGTTAAAGCTTCTGATGTTCAAACCACATTGTGTATAATGGTAACTGGTGGAGACATTTTGTTACAACCAATTTACTCTTCTGTCATGATTGTTTTGCTTGGCTTAATCTGATCTCAGTAAGGTTCTCTCCAGGATTATCCATTTATATTATAATCTATTGATTAATTCGAGAGGATTAAACTCTGATTTGTTAACAACCCTTCATCCTTTGTAGGAGGTCAGCACTTGAGCTGTGGTGTGGCGCATCATAGTCTACTGCAGTAATATGCATGTTACAGCTGAAATGTCATATTCTGCTTTTTGAAAACAGCTTTCCAGTTTAATACTGAGTTGCTATGGAGATATTTTAACGAGTCTGTTTACAACACAGCGTTTGTGATCTGGGAAAGTGTTCACGGTGAACGTCACAGAGTTCGTATTAAAAGGTTGTGATAGGCACTAAGCAAAAAATATGCAGTTTCAATTAAATACATGGACTTACACACAGGCACACATCCATATATGTTTATTTAATGGGAGACTATTTTATTCCTACATTCTTCACTGGCAATCAAGGCAACAGTAATGGAAATTTTGCGATGCCATGAAGGCTGAAAAGCAATTGAAAATCATTTATACTAATGACATCCTTTGTGACTGTGACAAAGGTAAATTATCCCTCCTCGTCCTTCTCGACATGTCTGCAGCCTGTGACACAGTTAACCACTCTATCCTTCTCCAATGCCTCTCCTCCATCATCCAGCAGGGTGGGACTGCACTCGCCTGGTTCCATTATTATCTATCTAATCGTAGCCAGAAAATCACCTGCAACGGCATCTCTTCACACTCCCACATCGTTACCTCTGGGGTCCCCCAAGGATCTATCCTTGGCCCCCTCATATTTCTATGCAGGGAGGCAGAGGGAAACAAGAGGGAGACAGAGGCAAAAGATAGAAAGGAGAATAGTAAAAGTGGAGGGCAGAGAATCCCAAGGCAAAAAACAAGAAGGGCCACATTGCAGCAAAATTCTAAAGGGGCAAGGTGTGTTAAAAAGACAAGCCTGAAGGCTCTGTGCCTCAATGCGAGGAGTATTCGGAATAAGGTGGATGAATTAACTGCACAGATAGCAGTTAATGGATATGATGTAATTGGCATCACAGAGACATGGCTCCAGGGTGATCAAGGCTGGGAACTCAACATCCAGGGGTATTCAACATTTATGAAGGATAGACAGAGAGGAAAAGGAGGCGATGTGGCATTGCTGGTTAAAGAGGAAATTAATGCAATAGTAAGGAAAGACATTGGCTTGGATGTTGTGGAATCGGTATGGGTGGAGCTATGGAATACTAAAGGGCAGAAAATGCTAGTGGGAGTTGTGTACAGGCCACCAAACAGTAGTAGTGAGGTTGGGGACAGAATCAAACAAGAAATAAGGGATGTGTGCAATAAAGGGACAGCAGTTATCATGGGCGACTTTAATTTACATATAAATTGGGCTAACCAAACTGGTAGCAATGCGGTGGAGGAGGATTTCCTGGAGTGTATTAGGGATGGTTTTCTTGACCAATATGTCGAGGAACCAACTAGAGAGCTGGCCATCCTAGACTGGGTGATGTGTAATGACAAAGGACTAATTAGCAATCTTGTTGTGCGAGGCCCCTTGGGGAAGAGTGACCATAATATGGTAGAATTCTTTACTAAGATGGAGAGTAACACAGTTAATTCAGAAACTAGGGTCCTAAACTTAAGGAAAGCTAACTTCAACGGCATGAGGCGTGAATTGGCTAGAATAGACTGGAAAATGATACTTAAAGGGTTGACGGTGGATAGGCAATGGTAAACATTTATAGATGACATGGATGAACTTCAACAGTTGCACATCCCTGTCTGGAGTAATAATAAAACAGGGACGATGGCTCAACCGTGGCTAACAAGGGAAATTAAGGATAGTGTTAAATCCAAGGAAGAGGCATATAAATTGGCCAGAAAAAGCAACAAACCTGAGGATTGGGAGAAATTTAGAATTCAGCAGAGGAGGATGAAGGGTTTAATTAGGAGGGGGAAGATAGAGTACGAGAGGAAGCTTGCCGGGAACATAAAAACTGACTGCAAAAGCTTCTATAGATATATGAAGAGAAAAAGATTAGTGAAAACAAACGTAGGTCCCTTGCAGTCGGACTCAGGTGAATTAATAATGGGGAACAAAGAAATGGCAGACCAATTGAACAAATACTTTGGTTCTGTCTTCATGAAGGAAGACACAAATAACCTTCCGGATGTACTAGGGGACCAAGGGTCGAGTGAGAAGGAGGAACTGAAGGATATCCTTATTAGGCAGGAAATTGTGTTGGGGAAATTGATGGGATCAAAGGCCGATAAATCCCAGGGCCTGATTGTCTGCATCCCAGAGTACTTAAGGAATAGTGGATGCATTGGTGATCATTTTCCAACAGTCTATCGACTTTGGATCAGTTCCTATGGACTGGAGGGTAGCAAATGTAACAACACTTTTTAAAAAAGGAGGGAAGAGAAAGCAGGTAATTATAGATCAGTTAACCTGACATCAGTAGTGGGGAAAATATTGGAATCAATTATTAAGGATGAAATAGCAGCGCATTTGGAAAGCAGTGACAGGATCGGTCCAAGTCAGCATGGATTTGTGAAAGGGAAATCATGCTTGACAAATCTTCTGGAATTTTTTGAGGATGTAACTAGTAGAGTGGACAGGGAAGAACCAGTGGATGTGGTGTATTTGGACTTTCAAAAGGCCTTTGTCAAGGTCCCACATAAGAGATTGGTGTGCAAAATCAAAGCACATGGTATAGGGGGTAATGTACTGGCATGGATAGAGAATTGGTTGGCAAACAGGAAGCAGAGAGTCGGGATAAACAGATCCTTTTCGGAATGGCAGGCAGTGACTTGTGGAGTACCGCAGGGCTCGGTGCTGGGACCCCAGCTCTTTACATTATACATTAATGATTTGGATGAAGGAATTGAGTGTAATATCTCCAAGTTTGCAGATGACACTAAACTGAGTGGTGGTGTGAGCTGTGAGGAGGATGCTAAGAGGCTGCAGGGTGATTTGGACAGGTTAGGTGAGTGGGCAAATGCATGGCAGATGTAGTATAATGTGGATAAATGTGAGGTTATCCACTTTGATGGCAAAAACACAAAGGCAGAATATTATCTGAACGGTCGCAGATTAGGAAAAGGGAAGGTGCAACGAGACCTGGGTGTCATGGTTCATCAGTCATTCAAAGTTGGCATGAAGGTACAGCAGGCGGTGAAGAAGGCAAATGGCATGTTGGCCTTTATAGCTAGGGGACTTGAGTATAGGAGCATGGAGGTCTTACTGCAGTTGTACAGGGCCTTGGTGAGGCCTCACCTGGAATATTGTGTTCAGTTTTGGTCTCCTAACCTGAGGAAGGACGTTCTTGCTATTGAGGGAGTGCAGCGAAGATTCACCAGGCTGATTCCAGGGATGGCTGGACTGACATATGAGGAGAGACTGGATCAACTGGGCCTTTATACACTGGAGTTTAGAAGGATGAGAGGGGATCTTGTAGAAACGTATAAGATTCTGACGAGATGGGACAGGTTAGATGCAGGAACAATGTTCTTGATGTTGGGGAAGCCCAGAACCAGGGGACACAGTCTTAGGATAAGGGGTCGGCCATTTAGGACTGAGATGAGGAGGATCTTCTTCACTCAGAGAGTTGTTAACCTGTGGAATTCCCTGCCACAGAGAGTCGTTGATGCCAGTTCATTGGATATATTCAAGGGGGAATTAGATATGGCCCTTACGGCTAAAGGGATCAAGGGGTATGGAGAGAAAGCGGGAAAGGGGTACTGAGGCGAAAGATCAGCCATGATCATATTGAATGGTGGTGCAGGCTCAAAGAGCCGAATGGCCTACTTCTGCATCTATTTTCTATGTTTCTATGTTTCACCTACATACTATCCCTCGGCAGCATAATCTGAAAACATGGCATCAGTTTCCACATGCATGCTGACGACATCCAGCTCTACCTCTCCACCATTTCTCTTGACCCCTCCACGGTCTCTAAATTGTCAGACTGCTTGTCCGACATCCAGTACTGGGTGAGCAGAAATACTCTCCAATTAAATATCAGGAACAACAACAGCAACTTGTATTTATATAGCACCTTTAACGTAGTAAAACATCCCAAGGTGCTTCACAGGAGTGTTACAAGACAAAAATCTCAACCTTGTTTACAAATCCCTCCATGGCCTCGCCCCTCCCTATCTCTGTAAGCTCTTTCAGCCTGACAACCCCATGATATATCCGCTCCTCAAATTCTGCCCTCTTGAGCATCCCTGATTTTAATCGCTCAATCATCAGTGGTCGTACCTTTAGCTGCCTACACCCTAAGCTCTGGAACTCCCTCCCTCCCTCCGCCTGTCTACCTCTCATTCCTCCTTTAAGATGCTCCTTTAAACCTACCTCTTTCTGCCATAATTTCTTATGTGTCTCGGTGTCAAATCTTTGTCTTATAACACTCCTGTGAAACGCCTTGGGACATTTTACTACGTTAAAGGCGCTATATAAATACAATTTTTTGTTGTTGTTGCACAAGATGAATATTATTTTTCCTTCTAATTTTCTCCCCTCTTTTCCTAATGTTTACTGAGCTAAGGTACATCGACCCCAGCCTCCCTCTGGTATCTCACCCAAGTGGCTAGTCTTTGTGCCTGAGCACACAGTGAATGGCCATGCTGGTTGTTTTTTGCCTCTCACTAGCCAAGGGCACTGGGTCCAACCATAATCTCTTTAGCAGCTTCATTGAAAGCTCCTAAAGCACAGACTCAACATCAACTTAGTAACTTTCTGGTCTGTATCATTCAGTACCACCCATAGACAATGCATTAATAAATTGAAGTATTATATAGGCAATGCATTGATCAATTAAAGTGTTCATTAGGCAATGCATTGATCAATTGAGCTATTGGGATTGGAACATTTTGGGACACCTATAAAGGGTGTAAGGTGATATTAGTTGTAACATTGAGTCAAGGTTCAAGTTGCAACATTTCTTTTTTACCATCTCATCTCTGTGGGTGCACCATAATTAAATAATAACGGACCTCTTCCCCAATGACACAAGGAAATGAAATTAATTTGCAGCATTGTTTGCATCCTGTTAAATAGTATAAGTGACTCACATTATTGATTTTAATGTTATTTAGTTATGATAGAAGAGAAAGTAGATTCAGCCCAGTGTTTTCTTATCTTTAAGTGATGGAAGACAGTTGATGTAGATGTTGAGGACACTGAACTCTCTCCCTATAGGAAGAGAACGGTGACTGAATCATTTGGAAGTGACAAAGTCCCTGTTGAATGATAGTCATCTTCAAGAGAAAAAGTGAAAACTGCATATCATTGGGAATGAATTACATAGATCTCACACGCCCAGAAATGATTGAGTGAGATTTTAGCATATGGACACTTAATGCATTCCTCTCTCTGCTAATTTAGCAGAGATATTAGTCCATTTAAATGGGTTAGCATAAAAACTAAAATAGCACATTAATTAATTTGTACAGTCATATCTCAGAACACAAGTTAAAGGCTTTAGGACAGGGGTCACAAATTATATTCAGAGCAGGTCTGCAAACTCATTCATTGATATTATCAAGGTCCAAATGGGACTCCACGTCAATTCAGATTAGAATCAATAGAAAACGTTCTCACTCACTTACACATTGTCTGTATTTGTTATTCTGTCCTCTCTCTGTGTTTCTCTTTCTGTTAGTCCCTCCTGGAGTCCTGTGATTAATTGTAGCAGGTACACTCTGGCTAAAATTTCAAATGTCAGAAATCTCATTAGCACTGCAGGTGCTTCATCCATTTACACAACAACTTCCATACACGTCTTTCTGCTCTGATAAAGCGACCTACATTTTATAAATGTAATTTTGGATGAAACAACTGAATTCATGTTAACCAATGCAAGCTCACATTTAACATATTATTTTACAGGGCATTTTTAATTTAAGTTATTTAATTTTTTCCCTGTGTCTCGTATTCCCTTATATTTCATACACTTTCTATTTCTTTTCATCCTCCTTGTCATTATTTTATCTCCTAGCCTTCCTTGCTTTCCTTTTTGTTCTTTTCTAGTTATCCCTTTAATTCCTTCCTCAAAGCTATCAGCTCAATACAGAACATTAGACCTCGACCAGGTTTTTCTTTCTTGCCAGTAGGACTTACAGACATATATATTTTGTTAAACCAGTGAGTAAAACGAAGTAAAAGATCATGAGCAACTCTCAGGGAGATGCCGCACAATAACCTGTTCCTCTGAAGTTTCTTTCTGTCCCTTCAGATACAAAGCAATATTGCCAATGTAACACAGCTGTAATCATGTTTCTACTGTTAGAATTACTCCTGCTGCTATCCCTGATGTTTGCATTTTGTAATGGGTAATATTTAAGATTTAAATGCAAATAAAGTTTTTTCTATATACCAGTTGATCTCCCATGTCATTGCACATTTGCAAGTCTAGTCTTCAGGTGAAGTGGGCTTCGAAAACGAGGACCAGGGTGTGCAGGCATAATTCAGTCCCCATTTCAAAGTCATACATTAGCCAGAATTTTTACCTGCCAAAGTGCTGGCAGCGGGGGAGCCAAGGATCTCATGGGGAACCCAGAAGTTGAAGTGGTGCGTTTCCCAATGGCTTTTTAATGAAGCCACTGTATTGGCATCTGACTTCCGAGTTTCCCGACCAATTAACGCGAGCGGGCGAGATGACATCATGCACGGGTCCAATTCAGCTCAGGTATTTAAAGAAGCAATGCAAAGAAGACAGTTGTAAGTTGGTGGAGGTTGGAGAGACATTGGTGGGAGAGACCTTGCTTTGGTGGGAAACCAACAAATGCAGTCCCAATGCACGAAAGCTGACCCTTGATTCAGTGATGCCTCATTGGAACTCCTCCAGTGCCCGCAGGGAGGTGTTATTCCTTGCTGACGGAAGGAAGAAGCCAGCCTCAAAGACCAAGAAGGCATAGCTGGAGATTGCGGCAGAGGGCTTGTAAAAAGGGAACAGTAATAAACATGGATGATTTTAACCTCCATATTGATAGGACAAATCATTTGGTCAGGGTAGCCTTGAGGAGGAGTTCATAGAGTGCGTAAGGGACGGGTTCCTTGAGCAGTATGTAACGGAACCAACGAGGGGGCAAGCTATCTTAGATCTGGTCCTGTGTAATAAGACAGGATTAATAAACAATCTCCTAGTAAAGGATCCCCTCGGAATTACTGATCATAGCATGATTACATTTCAAATTCAGATGGAGGGTGAGAAAGTTGGATCTCTAACCAGCATAATAAGCTCAAACAAAGGGGACTCTGAAGGTATGAGGACAGAGTTGGCTAAAGTGGACTGGGAAAATAGATTAAAGTGAAGGACGATTGATGACAGTGGTGTACATTTCAAGAGCTATTTCACAACTCTCAAAAAATATATGTTCCAGTGAGGAGGAAAGGGTGTAAGAGAAAAGGTAGCCATCCATGGCTAACTAAAGAAATAAAGGATGGTATCCAATTAAAAACAAGGGCATACAAAGTGGCCAAAACTAGTGGGAGGACAGAAGACTGGGAAGCTTTTAAAAGCCAGCAAAGAACGACTAAAAACATGATTAACAAAGGGAAGATAGACAATGAAAGTAAACTAGCACAAAATATAAAAACAGATAACAAGAGTTTCTTTAGGTATATAAAAAGGAAACGAGTGGCTAAAGTAAATGTTGGTCCCTTAGAGGACGTGACCAGGGAATTAGTAATGGGGAACATGGAGATGGCAGAAACTCTGAACAAATATTTTGTATCAGTCTTTACGGTAGAGGACACTAACAATATTCCAACAGTGGATAGTCAAGGGGCTATGGGGGGGGAGGAACTTAACACAATCACAATCACTAAGGAGGTGGTACTCAGTAAGATAATGGGACGAAAGGCAGATAAATCTCCTGGACTTGTTGGCTTGTATCCTAGGGTCTTATGAGAAGTAGCAGCAGGGATTGTGGATGCATTGGTTGTAATTTACCAAAATTCCCTGGATTCTGGGGAGGTCCCAGCATATTGGAAAACTGCAAATGTAACGCCCCTATTTAAAAAGGGAGGCAGACAAAAAGCAGGAAACTATAGACCAGTTAGCCTAACATCTGTGGTTGGGAAAATGTTGGAGTCCATTATTAAAGAAGCAGTAGCAGGATATTTGGAAAAGCAAAATTCGGTCAGGCAGAGTCAGCATGGATTTATGAAGGGGAAGTCGTGTTTGACAAATTTGCTGGAGTTTTTTGAGGATGTAACGAACAGGGTGGATAAAGGGGAATCAGTGGATGTGATGTATTTGGACTTCCAGAAGGCATTTGACAAGGTGCCACATAAAATGTTACTGCACAAGATAAAAGCTCACAGGGTTGGGGGTAATATATTAGCATGGATAGAGGATTGGCTAACTAACAGAAAACAGAGAGTCGGGATGAATGGTTCATTCTTGGCTTGGCAATTAGTAAATAGTGGGGTGCCGCAGGGATCAGTGCTGGGACCCCAACTATTTACAATCTATATTAACGACTTGGAAGAAGGGACCGAGTGTAACGTAGCCAAGTTTGCTCATGATACAAAGAAACGCAATGTGTGAGGAGGACACAAAAAATCTGCAAAAAGACATAGACAGGCGAAGTGAGTGGGCAAAAATTTGGCAGATGGAGTATAATGTCGGAAAGTGTGAGGTCATGCACTTTGGCAGAAAAAAATCAAACAGCAAGTTATTATTTAAATGGAGAAAGTTTGCAAAATGCCGCAGTACAGCGGGACCTAGGGGTACTTGTGCATGAAACACAAAAGGATAGTATGCAGGTACAGCAAGTGATCAGGAAGGCCAATGATATCTTGGCCTTTATTGCAAAGGGCGTTAAGTCCTGACTCTAATGTACTGACTTACACGAGACACATGCTGAAGTCAAGGTCACTCAAGACTTACACCTTTAATTCCAGCTCTCCAGTGCTGCACTTGCCTGAGACCTCCCTTTATATACCACAATGGGACAGGTATGGAGTGTCTCCTGCAAGTGCATCCCTGGTGGTAAGGTATGCTTATTGTTACAGATCATATCCAGTTACAGTCATGTATAGCATGGTAAGGTACAGTTATATACAGTAATGTGAGATGCATGACATCACCCTCCCCCAAGGTCTTATTGCCTTTATAGATTCAGTCTCTCAGGTGGTCTGCGCTCTCGCGTGGAGCGTCTTAGTTGTGGTTCAGTTGTTTGCCTTGATGCCTGTTTTTCATTTGGTGTGATTGCTGGTATCTCGCCTGGGCTGTCTGTTGAGACTGTCCTTTCCTCAGGTTGTTCCACCTGTCTGCCCACCAGGTGTGGTGTGAGTTCCACATTGTAGTCTGCCTCTGGTTCTTCAGTGTTATCAGTGAATCTACTTTTTACTTGGTCTACATGCCTCTGGCAGGTTTGGCCATTGTCCATTTGTACAACCAGTAGCCTGTTTCCCTCTTTGTCTGTTACTGGCCCTGCAAGCCATTTGGGACCCCGGCCATAGTTTAGCACAAACACTTTGTCCCCTATCTCATTCCACCTCCCCCTCGAATTTCGGTCATGGTACTCAGTTAGCTTTTGACGCTTAGCCTCAACAATTTCATGCATGTCTGGGAGGATTAACGAGAGCCTGGTCTTTAAGGTTCGTTTCATCAAT
Organism: Pristiophorus japonicus; assembly: GCF_044704955.1. Taxonomy (NCBI): domain Eukaryota; kingdom Metazoa; phylum Chordata; class Chondrichthyes; family Pristiophoridae; genus Pristiophorus; species Pristiophorus japonicus. Next base: position 81,984,135 of record NC_091984.1, on the reverse strand, counting down.
AGTTGCGCGGGGGGAACCCCAGTCAACGAATGCAGACGCGATCTGTATGCCAGCAGCAGTTGCGACAGGCGGCTCTGCAGCATGGGACCTTGGATTCTGAGCATGCCTTGTTTAATGATCTGCACTGCTCGCTCCGCCTGACCATTGGAGGCCGGCTTGAAAGGTGCCGTCTTAACGTGATTTATACTGTGGTCAACTATAAAATCGTGAAATTCTGCGCTGGTGAAGCACGGACCATTATCACTGACCAATATGTCAGGAATGCCGTGCATTGCAAACATGATTCTAAGGCTTCCACAGTGGTGGAGGTGGTGCTCGAGTTTAAAATGGTGCACTCAATCCATTTAAAAAATGCATCAATGACGATAAGGAACATTTTGCCCATGAATGGGCCCGCATAGTCTACATGCACCTGCGACCACGGTTTGGTGGGCCAGAGCCAGGGGCTTAGGGGGGCCTCCCTGGGGTCATTACTGAGTTGGGCACCAATGGTGCACCGACGGACGCAGAGCTCCAAGTCCGCGTCAATGCCAGGCCACCAGGCATGAGATCTGGCTATGGCCTTCATAAGGACGATCCCCCGGGTGCTCGCGATGGAGCTCCTGGACAAACACCTCCCTGCCTCGTAAGGGCATAACTACTCGGCTGCCCCACATCAGGCAGTCTGCCTATAGTGAGAGTTAATGCATGCGCCTATGGAAGGGTTTGACTCCTTGGGACAGGCATCGCGAGCCTCTGCCCAGTCACCGGTTAAAACGCATCTTTTAACTAGAGATAACGTGGGGTCACTGGTCATCCAGGCTCTGATTTGGCGAGCCGTCATGGGCGAACCTGTGGATTCAAAGGCATTGATTGCCATGACCATCTCACAGTCCTGTTCGTCAGATCCTTCTGTGGTTGCCAGGGGTAGCCTGCTAAGCGCGTCGGCACAGTTGTCTGTGCCTGGTCTGAGCCTTATCGTGTAATCGTAAGCCGCCAGCATGAGTGCCCACCGCTGAATTCGCGCCGAGGCATTGGCGTTGATTGCCTTGCACTCGGATAGTAGGGACGTGAGGGGTTTGTGGTCGGTTTCTAACGCAAACTTGGCCCCGAAAAGGTATTGGTGCATCTTTTTGACACCGTACATGCACGCGAGCGCCTCCTTCTCAACCATACCGTACCTGCGCTCCACCCGCGAAAGTGACCTGGAGGCATAAGCAACGGACTGCATTGACGTGCTGTAAAACACACTCGACCCCGTACATTGACGTATCACACGTAAGGACTAACTTTTTACCTGGGTCAAAAAAGGCTAAAACACTCTTAGAACATAGAAGGCTGCGTGCCTTATTGAAGGCGCGTTCTTGGGCGTCCCCCCAAAATCAATCGCACCCCTTTCTGAGTAGCACGTGGAGAGGCTCCAACAGCAGGCTCAAGTTCTGCATAAACTTCCCAAAGTCATTGAGTAGCCCGAGAAAGGCGTACAGTTCCGAGACATTCTGGGGCCTGGGTGTCAGGCGAATCGCTTCGGTTTTGGATTCGGTTGGGCGGATTCCATCAGCGGCAATCCTTCTGCCCAAAAATTCAACCTCAGGCGCAAGAAACAGACACTTGGATTTCTTAACTCTTAGGCCTACCCGATCCAATCAACTTAGTACTTCCTCAAGATTGTGGAGATGAGAGTCGGTGTCCCTGCCCGTGATGAGTATGTCATCTTGAAACACAACCGTCCCCGGGATGGACTTGAGCAGACTTTCCATGTTGCGCTGGAATATAGCAGCTGCCGACCTGATGCCAAATGGGCATTGTTGTAGGGCATTAGGCACCTGCTGAATATATATATACATGTATGTGTTTAAAATTGTAGCCAAATATAAAATGGCTGTCAGCGGGCTCCTCCAAGCATGATGGGAACTCAGTTAGTCAAGCAATGAACTGCTGACTGAGGCTGACTGAACAATAGCCCCTGTGAGGCCTGATACCAGGAATGTCTTAGATCAACAGCATAAGACAAGATAACCATAACAAACTGTTATAGTGCCTGGTACAGAATGTCCTTAATCGATGACTCCAGATGGAGTGCTTAGAAACCATGTTGAGATAGCTCAGCAGGGTCACAGCAGAGCCCCGAGTAACAGAGATAAGGGGGGCCTGCATTACACCACAGGGTCATGAATCAGCCCGAGCTGACAGGAACCGAACATACAGACCCCCGATATACCAGGGGAATTCTATTGGGTTAAAGAAACCTATATGTAATCTATAATTGTTATGATTGGATTGTGTCCAGCCGAAGTGGGCTGAGTAACTGTAATGAACTGCTGTAAAACATATAAATATCGATGAATTTCTTTGTTCGGTGGAGTGGAGTGTCTGGAGTTGGACCAGAGGCTCTCTCCCCGCCGGCATAATAAAAGCCGTTTTGGCGTTGGAACCGACCCAGAGTGTCGAGTGTTCTTGCAGGAAAACATTCGCGCTAACAGGCATCGATTGTACACAAAAAGGCCTTGATGTGTGTTGATGGTGGTGAGTAGCTTAGACTCTTCGATCAGTTCTTGCGTCATATACGCAGATGTGAGGTCAAGTTTCGAGAAAAGTTTTCCTCCAGCCAACGTGGCAAATAGGTCCTCCGCTCTGGGCAGCGGGTATTGGTCCTGTAGGGAGACTCTGTTTATGGTAGACTTGTAATCCTCACAGATTCGCACGGATCCATCAGGCTTCATGACGGGGAAGGTGGGGCTTGCCCAGTCGCGGAATTCCACGGGAGAAATTATGCCTTCCCGCAGAAGCCGGCCCAGTTCATTTTCAATCTTTTCCCTCATCACATAAGGCACAGCTCTAGCCTTGTGATGGACCGGTCTGGCATTGTGTGTGATGTAGATTCTAACTTTAGCCCCTTTGAAGGTGCCCATACCTGGCTGAAAGAGATGTTCAAAACGGCTTAGAATTGTTGAGCAGGAGATCCATTCCTCTGACAACATGGCGTGAACATCATCCCATTTCCAATTAGGTTCTGCTAGCCAGCTTCTCCCCAACAGGGCTGGGAGATCCCCAGGGACAATCCACAGGGAAAGTCGGTGCACCATCCCTTTGTGTGTGACTGAGAGCATGGCGCTGCCAAGGACTGGGATGATTTCTTTAGTATAGGTCCTTAGTTTGGTGTCGATCTTTGTGAGTTTTGGTCGGTTGCTTTTGTGCGGCCACAAGCTGTTCAAATTGTTGAACGCTCATGAGGGATTGACTGGCTCCCGTGTCCAGTTCCATGTTGACGGGTATCCCGTTGAGTAGAACCCGCATCATAATTGGAGGCGTCTTGGTGTAAGAACAGTGGACATTGATTGTGTTAACCCGCTGTACCTCGGCATCCCGTGCACTGTTCCAACCGTCTTCTGGTCTGCTTTCCGACCCTTCCAATTTGTATACCAGCCGAGCTGCTGTTTTTCTGCACATGCGAGCCAGATGCCCTGCGTAGTTGCAGTTTCTGCAAACGACATGCTGAAATCGACACACCCTGGTTGAGTGCCTTCCCCCACATCTCCAACACAGACCGTTTCCGTTGTTTCCGAAGGATGAGCTGCGTCTGGCTGATCTCCCTTGAGCTTCTCTCAATCTGTTGTTGATTGCTCGCATTGTGGGTTGATGAGGTGTGATCGGCCGTTCATGTGGCCCTTGATTTTGATGGCTTCTGGCGCCACTGTCTGCTGTTGAAGGCTTGCTCTCCTGCTTTTGTCTATGTGTGGGGGTCGTGGTTTGTTTCACAATGTGAACCCCTTGTTCTGATGCCTCATTGGTTGTCGTACCCGAAGTATAGATCAGCCTCGTTTCTTCTTCGCCTGCCAAGAACATTGTGCAACCAGTGTTGCTGCCTCTAGAGTCAAATTCTTAGTCTCTATAAGCTTTCGGAATATGCCTGCGTGGCCTATTCTTCAATAAAAAAGTCTCTCAGTACTTCTCTCCTTAGTTCATCGGGGAACTCACATGAACTAGCCAGCCTCCGAAGTTCCGCCACGAAGTTGGGTATGCTCTGGCCCACACAGCGTCTGCAGTTGTAGAACCTGTGTCTGGCCATGTGTAGGCTGCTCGCTGGCTTCAGGTGGTCTCTCACCAATGTGCTCAACTCCTCAAACGACTTGTTTGCTGGTTTCTCAGGTGCCAGCAGGTCTTTCATTGAAGCGTATGTTTTCGAGCCACAGCTGGTCAAGAGATGGGCTCTTCTCTTGTCTGCCTTATCGTCGCCCAGCCAGTCTTTGGTCACAAAACTTTGCTGGAGCCTTTCTATAAAGTCATCCCAATTGTCTCCAGCATTGTATTTCTCATCTGAGCTGTTGGTAGCCATTCTGTGGATTCTGTGATCCCGTAACTCGTTGCCACTGTTAAGTCCTGACTCTAATGCACTGACTTACACGAGACACATGCTGAAGTCAAGGTCACTCAGGACCTGCACCTTTAATTCCAACTCTCCAGTGCTGCACTTGCCTGAGACCTCGTTTTATATACCACAGTGGGACAGGTATGGAGTGTCTCCTGCAAGTGCACCCCTGGTGGTAAGGTATGCTTATTGTTACAGGGCATATCCAGTTGCAGTCATGTATAGCATGGTAAGATACAGTTATATACAGTAATGTGAGATACATGACAAAGGGGATGGAGTATAAAAGCAGGCAAGTCTTGCTACAGCTATGTAAGGTATTGGTGAGGCCTTGGTGCGTGCAGTTTTGGTTTCCATATTTACGAAAGGATATACTTGCTTTGGAGGCAACCCAGAGAAGGTTCACTAGGTTGATTCCAGGGATGATGGGGTTGACTTATGAGGTTGAGTAGGTTAGGCCTCTACTCACTGGAATTCAGAAAAATGAGAGGTGATCTTATCGAAATGTACAAGATTATGAGGGGGTTTGACAAGGTGGATGCAGAGAGGATGTTTCCACTGATGGGGGAGATTAGAACTAGAGGGCATGATCTTAGAATAAAACAGAGATGAGGAGAAATTTCTTCTCTCAGAGGGTTGTTAATCTGTGGAATTCGCTGTCTCAGAAAGCTGTGGAAGCTGGGACATTGAATAAATTTAAGACAGAAATAGACAGTTTCTTAAATGATAAGGGGATAAGGGGTTATGGAGAGCGGGCGAGGAAGTGGAGCTGAGTCCATGATCAGATCAGCCATAATCTTATTAAATAGCAGAGCAGGTTCGAGGGGCCGATTAGGTTACTCCTGCTCCTATTTCTTCTGTTCTTATGTTCTTAGGTGAGTGTTTTTTATAGTCTCTTGAACACACTTAGTTCAAATTAACTTTATTTATTTGCGCGATCTCAGACAGCCATGTGCAGTTTAAAATGGAGTTCCTCCTTAGACAAGCAAGTTTCTTAAATACAGATCCAGGCTAGAGGGCGCTTTACATATATCGTTACACCTTTCCTTTCATAAGAAACAAATTGAATTACAGTGAGCTTCAATATAACTTCTTATGAATACATGTAGCAAACAACTACAAGTTTAAAAAATAACAACAAAAACCTTGTCTTATTGTTTCTTTATCCAAGTTTTGCATGTTTCACATTTTGCAACATAGGGATGAAATTGGTCGACATACCCCCTGTGTACCGCCCAAAAATGTGATTTTGGTCAAAAAACATCTACATACTGCCGGCATACTGCTCGGCGGAATATTTATCATTGACATACCGCCGAGCGGTATGAACACTGTCCGCCATGCAGGACCGCCCGCATACCGCCCAAAAAGTCCAATTTTCATCACAGACTGTCGACATACCACCGGAACTGCATACCATCCTGGAAAAGGTGGTTTTACGCGATGGTAAGTGGGTGGGAATGGGTGCAGTGCACGGATCCGCCATTTTGGAAATTGGGAATTGTCAGCTAAAGCAGAACTTCTGTATTTCTGAAGTGCACAATGATTTTACAGTGCAATTTAGAGTGGAAAAGGTATTTTTATTATTACTGAGTAACTTATTAAGATAAAAGACATTTTAGTTATATTTTTTTCATCGAAAAATATTGTGCCGATTTAAAAAGAATGGGGTCTGTACTATCTCAGCCTGTATTGTTGACAACTTGTCTAATGGTGGAACCAGATGTGAGAAGGCTTATTGAGCAGAGTTATAAGGGAATGGAGGAGGTCGCAGAGTGATGAGGAGGAGGAGGCCTTACCCTGATGACTGTTACCCCAAAAGTTTGACACTGTACACGAGTGCTTAAATTAAATTCAAACATTTATGTAAAAATCTCAAAAATATACAACAATTTTAAAACTTTGTAAAATTTATAAATATAAAACAACTCTTATCAACTTTAATAACAACTGTGACAAAACTTTTACAACTTTAATAAACTTTTATAAATCAAACTTAAATTATTCAATGAACAATTACAACAAAAAGACCCTTTACTTGCCTCGGCCATGACCTCGTCCTCTTCCTTGATCACGTGCTACACCACCCTTGGGACGATTCCCCCTTTCTTACTCCCGCCCTTCCCTTTCTCAGTGCCCCTGAGCCTAGACCTTCCCGTGCTGGTACCAAGCCGGTGTGCAGCACTGCACCCCAAGTGCTGTTGCTGTCATTGGGGGTGAGACATTGCAGGCGCAATAAATGAGGCCTCAGGAGAAACTCGTGATGTGGAAGGCACGGCTTCAGGGCTGCAAGATGATGTAAGCTCCCAACCCTCACGTGCTGTCAACCTGACTACTATGGCATGGGGGGGTTTCCGCGCCATGTCCCAATCCCATCGATTGCTGCATGGCTTCGACGGCATCGGCGGTCTGCTCCATCGCGTTGATCATACGCGACATATCCTCCGGCTGTTGCTCTGATAGAGCCGGCATTGTTTGCGGCTATCGTAGTCATGACCTTGAGCAGCTCTTGACCTATGTCGACACTGGCCTGTGACAGACGCACCATGTCCTGGTACACGCCTACAGCAACCGAACTTTTCTGCACCAACCTCCATCGCTGCAGCAAAGGCGCTGCAACACTGGGGGTGCCTTGCTGCGCACCGCTTGGTCCCGCAGAAATCAGAGGAGCCATAGGGGAAACCCCTGAATACAGACTCCATGGTGGAGGATGTTCCAGCTGTCCCACATGGAGCTGGTGTATCCTCCTCCATCTCCATCCCCACCCCCACCTCCACTGGCTCTAGGATCAGTGGCTCTTCCTCTTCCTCTTCCTCTTCATCTTCCTCAAGTCTGCAAGTGGTGAAGTCGGGAGAGGGCTGGGTGACCCCAGAGGTGGAGGCAGTGGGTCTGTCGTCGGTGTTGTTGCGGTCTGAATCATCTGAGTCTGGTAGTACAAAACAACATTTAAAACATCTTGGCACCAGGGGAGGGGTCAAGGTTACGTGGGTACATAGTACAGTGACTTATCGCAGTCTTACTTAAATGTTCACCACTGCTGCAGTACTGCATTGCATATAGCAGACAGAATACAAATATGCATTGCAGTACATCACATCAGGCCAACATTACAGTACAATAAACTTACATTACTTTACATCAGACCAACATTACAGTTACAGTTACATTACATGACATAACAGGACCGCAACAGAGACTGCATTTTATTCAACTTACCATCCTGTGGGAGTGGATCAGCTCTAATGCCAGTGCTGGCATGGTTGTGATCCCCGACCAGAGACAGGGCATGGATCTTGATGTCAGTCAGAGGCTCCTGGGTTGTGGATCCTCCCCCTGTACGCTGCTGATCGGCTGCTATTGCAGATGTCTTCTTCTGCAGAAAGTAAAGTAAATCAAAGTAAAAATCTTCAATCCATTTAACATTGCAGACACACAGGGTCACACACACACACACACACACACACACACACACACACACACACATAAAAAAAAACATTGCGTTGATCCTCTTATCATAGCATGAAAGCACGAATACATTGTCGTAACCTGAAGATAAATAACATCACCCGTGTGACATGGAACCTACATTTACATGGTACATGGCACATGGTGTGGGGGGTGGGGGTGGTGCATAAATAAAATCATTTCTTACTCTTGCGACCCTCAACAGGTCATTCCACCTCTTACGACACCTTTCCACAGTGCGTACCCTGGTACTTTTGGAAGACATAGCCTCCCCAATCTCGTCCCATATTCTGTTGTACTCCTTTGGGGGAGGGTGATTTCCACAACCACCCTTCGTTAGCTCGGAGTACCTTCTGTTATATTCTTGAGAAGGATCGGTAACTCCCTCTTGTCGAAGGCGGGCGCCCTCAACCTCCTGTCCTTTTCGATGTCCCTGCGCTTTGATTTTATTTTTAACATTTCCATAATATTTCTGTTCTTATGATTTTTGCTTTGTAAAATGTGTCTTCTTATTCTTCAAACTGTCGAATTATTAGTTGTTAGGAATATTTTTAAACTCTGCAATATGTTTTTAAAGTAACTGCCCATCGACTAGCTTGCTGCTCCTGCTCACTCTCTTTCCCTCCTCTTCAAGTCACTACACATGGGCGGGTGACCCCTGACCCCCGTGGGTAAAACTCTTCTGTAAAAAAAATGGGGAAAAGAAATTGCGCATGCGCAGTTCAGTGCCACACTGTCTATCAAAGAGAAAGTCGATCTAGATCAACTACTAGGTTACATACTGCCTCCTGCAGACCACTGATATACAGCCGACATAACGGCGAAAACATTTTGACCAATTTTGTCTTCTTCGGTCTCAGCGGTATGCCGGCGGTTTGAAATGACACACCACCGGCACACCACCGAGAAATGGGCAGACCTTATGCATCGACCAATTTTGGGCCCAAAGTCTTTTATGTCACTGTTCAGTCCTGGCCAGTAAACAGATTCTTTAGCATGTCGAAGAATGCTTTCGACACCAGTGTGAGCAGCATGAAGTCACTGATGGATGACACAGCGATAGCCTTTAAAGACTATGCCAACCTGTGTTGTGAGTTCGGCACGAACTTTGAAGTATGCATGCATTTCAGGCGGGCATTCATGTGTTGTTTCTGGCCATCCCGTTGTGATTTGTTGTATGACCAGTTGTAACGTGGAGTCATTTGCAGTTGCGCATTGTATGTTAGTCAGTCCTTGTTTGGAGAGTGGGAGAAAATCCACCATGCGGATGCATTCCACTGCAATTTCCGTTGGTGCTCTCTCCATGTTTAAGGTATGCGCGTGAGAGGGTCTCTGCTAGGTACATTTCTTTTCCTGGTTGATACTTTATTTCGATGTCATATTGGTTGAGCTGAATGAGCAGACATTGAAACCGTTTGGGTGCTGCAGATAACGGCTTGCAACCAAAGGCTTATGGTCTGTCCATAGTGTGATCTTGCGACCGTATACATATTGATGGTTTTGTTCCATTCCAAAGACTTGAACAAGCAGCTCCTTTTCGACCTTTACAGTGCTCTTCCCAGAGCTTCAAAATAATCTAAATTTCCTGCTAGTCTTCCTCTGATTTGCTAAAGAAGCCAATGGCAGTGATAAACATTGCAACCCTAATTCTATCTGACTTTTCCACAATATTCGTGATAATTTCATAGCTGCCCACAGCTGTTTGAATTTTTTCCAGCTGGCTTTCAAATCGCCAGTCACCTGCAATGGAGGTGGGAGGGGAGTGTGCGTGGGAGTTGGCACCGTGGTGGTCCTGATAGCTCGCCACAGTTTAGGATGTTGAGTATATCACATACATGTATACAGTTCAAATAACCAGAGGACTAGAACAAGTCTAATAGTAAAATATCGTGGCCATGTATTTGTAGAAATACTTTTTCAATCAAGGCTCTACAATAGCTTATGCTCCCTTAAATTTACTTTACTAATACCTCTAGATTACACTACAAGCTTATGACTATTTATCGCCCTTCACGGATTGATGCGCGATGTGTGTGAAGCATGCTCTGCACTGCCCTGCTTAACATTGATTTCGAGCGGCTCGAAAAAGTCTTACATTTCCAATATTTCGATCGTAGGTGTGTTCGACGAAACATCGGAAGTCTCCACTTCTGACCCCATGTAGTTTATAGTCTTCTGAACACCCTTAGTTCAAATTAACTCTATTTATTTGGGTGATCTCAGACAGCCATAAGAACATAAGAACATAAAAATAGGAACAGGAGTAGGCCATACAGCCCCTCGAGCCTGCTCCGCCATTCAATAAGATCATGGCTGATCTGATCATGGACTCAGCTCCATTTCCCCACCCGCTCCCCATAACTGCTTATCCCCTTATCATTTAAGAAACTGTCTATTTCTGTCTTAAATTTATTCAATGTCCCAGCTTCCACAGCTCTCTGAAACAGAGAATTCCACAGATTTACAACCCTCTGAGAGAAGAAATTTCTCCTCATCTCTGTTGTAAATGGGCAGCCCCTTATTCGAAGATCATGCCTCTAGTTCTAGTCTCCCCCATCAGTGGAAACATCCTCTCTGCATCCACCTTGTCTAGTCCCCTCATAAACTTATACATTTTGATAAGATTGTTGTGTTCCTAACACAGATGAGGCTGCACACAGGGAGGTTAAAGTAACAGTGACCTCAGTCTTTATTGAGACACTCCAGAGTAAGTAACAGGCCTTAGATGCCGGCTTATATACAGTGCTTCCAAGGGATGCTGGGATCCCTTGGGACTTGAGGGGATGCGTTCCCTGGTGGCGGAACATGGAAGTGCATACTTTACAGATGCACAACATCACTCCCCCCGCAAAGTCAAAGTGAAAACATTTACAAGGTGAGGCGGTCGGGAGCCTTTCTTTCCCTGGTGGACCGCCTCGGTACAAATGTCTGTTCTGGTGTGTTGGCTGTGCCCTCGCTGGGCTGGCATGTTGTTGGCCCTGCAGGGCAGCTGGGCGAGCCTGGCCTTGCTGGGCTGTTGGGCGTGATGGGTTTGATTTCCTGGTCCGGGGTGGTGTCGTTGATCCTTTGGGTGTGTATTGTGGGCTCGAAAAAGGTGATGTCTGCTGTGGGTTGTTCAAGGCAGTCTGTGAACCGTTTTGGTCCAGGTGCTTTCTGCAAATTTGTCCATTGTCTAGTTTGACTACAAAAACCCTACTCCCTTCTTTAGCTATTACCGTGCCCGTGATCCACTTGGGACCAGGTCCATTGTTTAGCACATGCACAGGGTCATTCAGATCAATTTCCCGTGACACAGTGGCGCGACCATCGTTTACATTTTGTTGCTGCCGCCTGCTCTCTACCTGATCATGCAGGTTGGGGTGAACCGGCGAGAGTCTGGTTTTAAGTGTCCTTTTCATGAGTAGCTCAGCCGGGGGCACCCCTGTGAGCGAGTGGGGTCTCGTGCGGTAGCTGAGCAGTACTCGGGTCAGGCGGGTTTGGAGTGAGACTTATGTGACTCGTTTAAGGCTCTGTTTGATTGTTTGTACTGCCCGCTCTGCCTGCCCATTGGAGACTGGTTTAAACGGGGCCGAGGTGACATGTTTGATCCCATTGCGGGTCATGAATTCTTTAAATTCGACACTGGTGAAACGTGGCCCGTTGTCACTGACCAGTATGTCAGGCAGGCCATGGGTGGCAAACATGGCCCTCAGGCTTTCAATGGTGGCAGTGGCGGTGGCGGTGCTTCCCGACATTATTTCACATTCAATCCATTTTGAAAAAGCATCCACCACCACCAGGAACATTTTACCGAGATACGGGCCCGCATAGTCGACATGGATCCTCCACCATGGTCTGCAGGACCAGGACCACAAACTTAGTGGTGCCTCTCTGGGTGCATTGCTCAACTGAGCACACACGCTGCATTGCCGTACACAGGACTCGAAGTCAGAGTCGATACCGGGCCACCAGACGTGGGATCTGGCTATCGCTTTCATCATTACTATACCCGGGTGTGTGCTGTGGAGATCCGAGATGAACGTCTCCCTGCCCTTTTTGGGTAGCACTACGCAGTTACCCCACAACAGGCAGTCTGCCTGAATGGACAGCTCATGCTTTCGCTGCTGAAATGGCTTGATTAGCTCTTGCATTTCAACGGGGATGCTGGCCCAGCTCCCATGCAGTACACAGTATTTTACTAAGGACAGCAGAGGATCTTGGCTGGTCCAAGTCCTAATCTGGCGGGCCGTGACAGGTGATTTATCATTTTCAAACGCTTCCATGACCATCAACAAGTCTGTGGGCTGCTCCACCATCAACAAGTTTGCAGGCTGCGCCATTTCCACCCCCGTGGTGGGCAATGGTAGCCGACTGAGAGCATCCGCACAGTTCTCGGTGCCTGGCCTGTGGCGGATGGTATAGTAATACGCTGATAGCGCGAGTGTCCACCTTTGTATGCAGGCTGAGGCATTAGTATTTATCCCCTTGTTTTCAGCGAACAGGGACGTGAGGGGCTTGTGATCGGTTTCCAGCTCAAATTTGAGGCCAATCAGGTACTGATGCATTTTCTTTACTCCGAACACACACGCTATTGCCTCTTTCTCAATCATGCTGTAGGCCCTCTCGGCCTTAGACAAGCTTCTGGAAGCATAGGCGACAGGTTGCAACTTCCCCGCAATGTTAGCTTGTTGTAATATACACCCGACTCCGTACAACGACGCATCACATGCTAGCACGAGTCTTTTACACGGGTTATACAATACAAGCAGCTTGTTGGAACATAAATTGTTTCTGGCTTTCTCAAAAGCAATTACTTGGTTTTTTTCCCCATACCCAGTTCTCACCTTTACGCAATAACACACGTAGGGGCTCTAAGAGGGTGCTTAACCCCGGTAGGAAGTTACCAAAATAGTTGAGGAGTTCCAGGAACGACCGCAGCTCCGTGATGTTCTGTGGCCTGGGTGCATTCCTCATAGCCTCTATCTTGGCATCTGTGGGCGAAATGCCGTCCGCCGCGATCTTTCTCCCCAAAAACTCCACTTCTGTTGCCATGAAGACGCATTTCGACCTCTTCAGCCGCAGCCCTACGCGATCCAATCGCTGGAGGACCTCCTCCAGGTTTTGTAGGTGCTCGACGGTGTCCCGACCCGTGACCAATATATCGTCCTGAAAAACCACCATGCATGGTACCGACTTGAGTAGGCTCTCCATGTTTCTCTGGAAGATTGCTGCAGCCAACCAAATTCCAAATGGGCATCTGTTGTAGATGAACAGTCCTTTGTGCGTGTTGATGCAGGTGAGGCCCTTCGAAGACTCCTCCAGCTCCTGCGTCATGTAGGCCGAAGTCAGGTCGAGCTTGGTGAATGTCTTGCCTCCTGCCAGCGTCGTCTGCCTTAGGTAGCGGGTATTGGTTCTGTAGCAAGAAACGATTAATAGTTACTTTATAATCGCCGCAAATCCTGACCGTGCCATCACTTTTGAGTACTGGAACAATCGGGCTGGCCCATTCGCTGAATTCCACTGGGGGGATGATGCCCTCGCGTTGCAGCCTGTCCAGCTCGATTTCCATGCTCTCCCTCATCATGTGAGGTATTGCTTGCTCCTTGTGGTGAATGGGTCGTGCCTCTGGACCAAGTGGCTCCGCACCTTCACCCCGGAAAAGTTTCCAATGCTTGGCTCAAAAAGGGAAGGAAATTTGTTAAGAACCTGGGTACATGAGGCCTCATCGACATGTGATAGCACTCGGATGTCATCCCAGTTGCAGCGGATTTTGCCCAGACAGCTCCTTCCAAGCAGTGTGGGGCCAGCGCCCGGGACAATCCAGAGTGGTAGTTCATGCACCGTGCCCTCGTAGATGACCTTGACCATGGCGCTGCCCAGAACAGTGATAAGCCCTTTGGTGTACATTCTCAGTTTCGTGTGGATGGGGCTCAGGGCTGGTCTGGGTGCCTTGTTGCACCACTGTCTCTCAAACATCTTTTTACTCATGATGGATTGGCTAGCGCTAGTCTCCAGTTCCATGGCTATGGGTAAGCCATTCAATTTTACGTTTAGCATTATAGGTGGATATTTCGTCGAAAATGTGTGCACCCCATGTACTTCAGCATCTGCCTCCTCTCTCTGAGGCTCGAAATTGCTTTGATCCACCATGGACCAATCTTCCTCTGCCACGTGGTGGTCAGCAGGTTTTGCAAGCTCCTTGGAGGTGCCCCATTGTTCCACAGCTCTTGCAAACATATCCTTTGAAGCGGCATGAATAGGCTGAATGGAAGCCTCCACAACACCAACAAGGTGTGAATTGCTTTGCATTCATCCTTTGTTGCGGACTCTGAGTCATCTGGGTCACCTGAGGCCTGTTGGCAGTTGCAGACTCATGGTTTCTGCCCTGTACATTTCTGCTTGCAAACACAGTTCCAGTTAATTTATGAACATTGTATGCTGAGAGATTTGTTTGGTGTTATCACTGGTGGACATAAACGCCTGTGCTCTCGCAATGGCCTTACTGAGGGTCGGTGTCTCTACAGTCAAAAGTTTTCATAGGATGGTCTCATGGCCAATGCCCAGTACAAAAATGTCTCATTGTCCTGCAAGTTGCCTTAGCTCAGCGACGTAGCTCGCCACTTCCTGACCTTCAGATTGCTGGTACATACAGAACCGATACCTCGCCATCAGCATGCTCTCCCTCGGGTTAAGATGCTCCCGAACCAGTGTACCCAGCTCCTCATACAACTTATCTGTGGGTTACACTGGATCAAGAAGATTCTTCATGAGGCTGTAGGTCGGTGCCCCGCAGACTGTGAGGAGGACCGCTCTCCTTTTTGCAGCGCTTCCTTCTCCGTCCAGCTCGTTGGCTACAAAGTACTGGTCTAGCCGTTCGACATAGGCTTCCCGGTCCTCACCCTCCGAGAACTTCTCCAGGATGCCCACAGTTTGCTGCACCTTTGCGTTGGATTCGTGTATTCGTTGCCAGTTGTTGTGTTCCTTACACAGATGAGGCTGCACACAGGGAGGTTAAAGTAACAATGACCTCAGTCTTTATTGAGACACTCCAGAGTGAGTAACAGGCCTTAGGGGCCGGCTTATATACAGTGCTCCCAAGGGATGCTGGGATCCCTTGGGACTTTAGGGGATGCGCTCCCTGGTGGCGGAACATGGGAGTGCATGCTTTACAGATACACAACAAAGATCATCTCTCATTCTTCTGAATTCCAATGAGTAGAGGCCCAACCTACTCAACCTTCCCTCAGAAGTCAACCCCCTCATCCCCGAAATCAACCTAGTGAACCTTCTCTGAACTGCCTCCAATGCAAGTATATCCATGTGCAGTTTAAAATGGAGTTCCTCCTTCGACAAGCAGGTTTCTTAAATACTGATCCAGGACTCTATACCTTTGAGCTCGAGGGCGCTATACATTAAATCTTTACAGTGAGTAGCAGAATGTGGTAGCGAGGTCCTGGATTCAATACAGGAAGAGATTGAATGATCTCATGAAGTCAGGAAAGGTGAACGCAATGCCACATTCAACTATATGCTGTGTGTGTGTCAACCCAAACCCCTCACTCTGCATTACCAAGCCTATACCTGCACATCACTCCTCACACCAACATACCTTGCAGGTGCACCCATCCCTCTCTGTCTATGCACTTCCTTGCATCCCCATCTGACCATCCACCACTGATAGTCACCCTCTACAGATATTGCCTATCCATCTGTTCCACTCAATCCATGATTCTCACTCAAAGGTCTTTTGTTTCCCTTCTTGCAGGAGAAGAGAGCACAGAACAGCCAGGAAAGGCAGCGAATTGGAGTTGGCTCTCCAGTCATAACAATGCTGACTGCTGCAGAAAAGGAGGCACTGGAGATAACTGGAGTATTTGCATTGATGGTGCAGGGAGATGGAGAGATGGTGAGCTCCCAGATAACTGGTGACAGAATTAAATATCACACAGCCAAATGGCATACTACAGTCACTCATGTTGACTTGATGTCAGCAGCCAGTGAAATATAATCGTGTGCATAATGTTCACTTAAAACAGTCTCACCTTGACAGTTCTAACTCATGTCTTTACTCTTCCACAGTTCCATCAAGTGTCCAACAGCCAGTGGAGCCAGAGGAGGAAAAAGACTCCTCAGAGGATGCTGCTAACTCTGAGGGTGCACCATCACAGGACGCATGCAGACCAAGCACAGCACTGATAGACACACGTTGGTGGGACCATTAAGTCAGATATAGTGTTGTCACCTAGTGTCTCACAGATCACATGTGAGCAAGAGCAGATGGTGCAGACAGGGACAGCAGTGGAGAATCCTTGTTGGAGGGTGCAGGACATTCCAAGCCATGCTCAGCTGGACGAAGATGCTGAACTTTGGGGGCCGTCAACAAGGAGGATGAATCTGGAGGAGCAACAAAAAATGAGTGAGGCTCTGGCAGGATTTGCAGCCACAGTGTGCTCGCTTGCAGAGAGAATGAAGGAGTCCATCTCCAGCATGACTGGCATGATGTTACAACAACAATGTGTATTTATATAGAGCCTTTAACATAGTGAAATATCCCAAGGCGTTTCACAGGAGTATTATGAGATTTAAAAAATTGACACTGAGCTGCATAAGGAGAAATTAGGGCAGATGACCAAAAGCTTGATCAAGGAGGTAAGTTTTAAGGAGCGTCTTGAAGGAGGAAAGAGCAGTAGAGGCGGAGAGGTTTATGCTTAGTATTCCAGAGCTTAGGGCCGAGGCAACAGAAGGCACGGCCACCAATGGTTGAGTGAATATAATCAGAGATGCTCAAGAAGGCAGAATTAGAGGAGCACAGACATCTCGGGGGGGGGGGGGGGTTGAGGGGGGTGCGGGTGGTGGTGTTGTGGAGCTGGAGGAGATTACAGAGATAGGGAGGGGCGAAGCCATGGAGAAATTTGAAAATATGGATGAGAATTTTGAAATTGAGGCATTGCTTAACTGGTAGCCAATACAAGTCATCGACACAGGGGTGATGGGTGAACGGGACTTGGTGCGAGTTAGGACACGGACAGCCAAGTTTTGCATCACCTCTAGTTTACATAGGGTAGAATGTGGGAGGCCAGCCACGAATGCGTTGGAATAGTCAAGTCTTGAGGTAACAAAGGCATGGATGAGGCCTTTAACAGTGGATGAGCTGAGGCAAGGGTGAAGACAGGCGATGTTACGGAGGTGGAAATAGACGATCTTAGTTATGCTGCGGATATAAGGTCGGAAGCTCATTTCAGGGTCAAATATGACACCAAGATTGCGAACAGTGTAGTTCAGCCTCAGACAGAAGTTGGGGACAGGGATCGAATCAGTGGCTAGGGAACGGAGTTTGTGGTGGGGGCTGAAAACAATGGCTTCAGTCTTCCCAATATTCAATTGGAGAAAATTTCTGCTCATCCAGAACTGGATGTCAGACAAGCTGTCTGAAAATTTGGAGATTGTGGAGGGGTCAAGAGAATAGGTAGTGAGGTAGAGCTGGGTGTCATCAGCGTACATGTGGAAACTGACGCTGTGTTCTCGGATGTAGTCACCAAGAGGCAACATGTAGATGAGAAATAGGAGGGAGTCAAGGATAGATCCTTGGGGGACACCGGAGGTAACGATGGAGGGGCCAGAAGAGAAGCCGTTGCAGGCTATGATGTGTTCGTCCATGGCCACCTTCATGGAGCATCATATGCACATTCAAACGAGTGCATGCTTGCTCTGACCAACAGCTTGCACACTCTGAATGCCACCTTAACTAGGATGGATAGAAGCCTAGGCTTGGCCGTTCATCATCCCACTGAAGCAAAGTGCTCTCCAGCTCATTGCTAGCAGGGAAGTGCGGGTGGGTCATGAGAGGGATGATGGTGAAAGGGGACATAGAAATGGGGACTCTTCTCAAAGCGCTTCCATTCCTTACCCATTGCCCCCCCCCCCCATCCCCCACCTCGTTAGTAAGTACCCCACACACTGCCTCATCTCTCAATGAGTGAGTCTGCTCCTGCACAGGTACAGGAGGAGCAGTCTTTGGTGGGGCCCACATGGGCTCCAAAATCCAGAGGACGTCAGCCAAGAGTATCTCAGCAGTCAGAACAGGAAAGTGAGCAGCCTTACTCCATCTCTGCTGAAGCCACAGGGCATAGAAGTGGTAGGAAGAGGAAGATGAAAGAATTCTCGATGCATAAGGGTATGCACAAGACTGTGTTAGCTATTGCACTGTTAAGGTTAAGTTGAAATTTGGAGGCACATAAAGTCATTTCTTTGCACCACTGTCCAAAGAAGAGGCATACAAATTAGCCAGAAAAAGTAGTAAGCCGAAGGACTGGGAGAAATTTAGAATACAGCAGAGGAGGACAAAGGATTTAATTAAGAGTGGGAAAATAGAGTAGGAAGTTTGCCGGAAACATAAAAAATGACTGCAAAAGCTTCTATAGATATGTGAAGAGAAAATGATTGGTGAAGACAAACGTTGGTACCTTGCAGTCGAATTCGGGTGAATTTATAATGGGGAACAAAGAAATGGCAGACCAATTGAACAAGTACTTTGGTTCTGTCTTCACAAAGGAACCTTCCCAATCTACTAGGGGTCCGAAGGTCTAGTGAGAAGGAGGAACTGAAGGATATCCTTATTAGGTGGGAAATTGTGTTCGGGAAATTGACGGGATTGAAGGTCGATAAATCCCCAGGGCCTGATAGTCTACATCCCAGAGTACTTAAGGAAGTGGCCCTAGAAATAGTGGATGCATTGGTGATAATTTTCCAACAGTCGATCGACTCTGGATCAGTTCCTATGGACTGGAGGATAGCAAATGTAATACCACTTTTTAAAAAGGAGGGAGAGAGAAAACGGGTAATTATAGACCGGTTAGCCTGACATCAGTAGTGGGAAAGATGTTGGAATCAATCATTAAGGATGAAATAGCAACACATTTGGAAAGCAGTGATAGGATTGGTCCAAGTCAGCATGGATTTATGAAGTGGAATCATGCTTGACAAATCTTCTGGAATGTTTTGAGGATGTAACTAGTAGAGTGGACAGGGGAGAACCAGTGGATGTGGTGTATTTGGACTTTCAAAAGGCTTTTGACAAGGTCCCACGCAAGAGATTGGTGTGCAAAATCAAAGCACATGGTATTGGGGGTAATGTACTGACGTGGATAGAGAACTGGTTAGCAGACAGGAAGCAGAGAGTCGGGATTAACGGGTCCTTTTCAGAATGGCAGACAGTGACTAGTGGAGTGCCGCAGGGCTCAGTGCTGGGACCCCAGCTCTTTACAATATATATTAATGATCTGGATGATGGAATTGAGTGTAATATTTCCAAGTTTGTAGATGACACTAAATTGGGTGGTGGTGTGAGCTGTGAGGAGGACGTTAAGAGGCTGCAGGGTGCTTTGGACAGTTAGGCGAGTGGGCAAATACATGGCAGATACAGTATAATGTGGATAAATGTGAGGTTATCCACTTTGAGGGCAAAAACACGAAGGCAGAATATTATCTGAATGGCGGCAGATTAGGAAAAGGGGAGGTGCAGCGAGATCTGGGTATCATGATTCATCAGTCACTGAAGGTTGGCATGCAGGTACAGCAGGTAGTGAAGAAGGCAAATGGTATGTTGGCCTTCATAGCAAGGGCGATTTGAGTATAGGAGCAGGGAAGTCTTACTGCAGTTGTATAGGGCCTTGGTGGAATATTGTGTTCAGTTTTGGTCCCCTAATCTGAGGAAGGACGTTCTTACTATTGAGGGAGTGCAGCGGAGGTTTACCAGACTGATTCCTGGGATGGCAGGACTGACATATGAGGAGAGACTGGATTGACTGGGCTTGTATTCACTGGAATTTAGAAGGATGAGAGGGGATCTCATAGAAACATAAAATTCTGACATGACTGGACAGGTTAGATGCAGGAAGAATGTTCCCGATGTTGGGGAAGTCCAGAACCAGGGGACATAATCTTAGGATAAGGGGTAGGCCATTTAGGACTGAGATGAGGAGGAACTTCTTCACTCAGAGTGTTGTTAACCTGTGAAATTCCCTACCGCAGAGAGTTGTTGATGCCAGTTCATTGGATATATTCAAGAGGGAGTTAGATATGACCCTTGCGGCTAAAGGGATCAAGGGGTATGGAGAGAAAGCAGGAACGGGGTACTGAAGGAATGATCAGCCATGATCTTATTGAATGGTGGTGCAGGCTTGAGGGGCCGGATAGCCTACTCCTGCACCTATTTTCTATGTTTCTATGTTTCTATCTTGCCCATGCTGTCTGGCAAGTGGCCGAGTTACTTGTAATGACTTAACTGTGTGCAACAGTCTGTGAAAGGAATGGTTTGGACATTGTAGGACTGCTTTGTGGTTAGGGGTGAAAAGTGGGTTCAGCAACTGGGTACCAGATGGACACACAGATGCAACCTAACTAAATTGTGCCGTTATGAGGCCATCCTGGGCCTCCTGGGCAGCAATATGCACTGCTTCTGGTGCCATGTCCACATCAAGTTCCTCTTCCTCCTTCAAAGAGGCTCTGCGCTCTGCTTCTTGCTCCTCCAGAAGCGCTAATCCTCACTGCTGCGCTCTCTTGTGCAGAGCATAGCATATTGCAATTATTCTGGAGACCCTGGCTGGTACATATTGAAGGGCTCCTCCAGATCTGTCCAGGCATCTGAAGTGAATCTTCAGCATCCCGACTGCTTTCTTAATTACACATCTCATCATCATTTGGCTCTTCGGCCTCATTGCTTGGTCTTTTCAAGGGTGTCATCAACCATGTCTTCAGTGGATACCCCTTGTCTCCCAGCAACCAGCCGGTAAGCCTGATCAGAGGTGCGAAGAGTTTAGGGAGGGTGGACTGGTGCAGGATGAAGGAATCATGACAGCTCCCTGGGAATCTGGATGATCTTTTTGTGATTGCAGATGAGCTGCACACTGATGGAGTGGAAGCCCTTACATTTCACGAAAACTCCTGGATGGATCTGGTTGGGCTTTGATGGGCACATATGTGCAGTCGATGATGCTCTGCAGCGGCGGGAAACCAGCCAGAGTGCAAACCTGAGCGCCCACTCATTCTGACTGGCTTCATCGGTGGCAAAGTGCACATAACTGCCTGCCCTGGCAAACATGGCATTGGTCACCTTGGTGATGGACTTGTGGGCGGCCAACTGATAAATCCTGCAAATATCTCCTGCAGCACCCTCGAAAGACTCTAAAGCAAAGCATTGAGATGACTTTCACAGCCACTGGCAATGCATGTCCACCAGGTCCACAACAGTAAGTCTTCTTCCAGCAGGCTACAAATATCTGCCCCGACCTGACGCAGTAGCCTGAGCCTCCTGAAGCACTGGTGTTCAGTCATGACCAGGAGGCTGATCCTCTGCCTATATACCCTGTGTTGGGGTATCACCTCCTGTGAGCTGCACCCATGTGCTCATCCCCTCTCTCCTGTGGAGCGGCAGGTTGGGGAGGAGAAGGCTGCTGCTGCTCCTGCTGATTTTGCTGGTGTTTTTGCTGCTGGGGCTCATCTTGGTCCTCATGTGAGGTCCAAGGTGAAACAGCACAAGCAGCACCTATGTTGATCTGATAAATGACAGCAGTAAAGTGGAAATCAGAGGCACAATCCTCCAATGTAGTGAGAGTGACCTCGAAAGTCATAGAAATCACCTGCAAAATACTGAAAACAAACTGTCATAAGAACATAAGAACATAACAAATAGGAACAGGAGTAGGCCATTCGGCCCTTTGAGCCTGCTCCGCCATTCAATAAGATCATGGCTGATCTGATTATGTACTCAGCTCCACTTCCCTGCCCGCTCTCCATAACCCCTTATCCCCTTATCGTTTAAGAAACTGTCTATTTCTGTCTTAAATTTATTCAATGTCCCAGCTTCCACAGCTCTCTGAGGCAGTGAATTTCACAGATTCACAACCCTCTGAGAGAAGAAATTTCTCCTCATCTCTGTTTTAAATGGGCAGCCCCTTATTCTAAGATCGTGCCCTCTAGTTCTAGTCTCCCCCATCACTGGAAACATCCTCTCTGCATCCATCCTGTCAAGCCCCCTCATAATCTTATACGTTTCGATGAGATCACCTCTCATTCTTCTGAATTCCAATGAGTAGAGGCCCAACCTACTCAACCTTTCCTCATAAGTCAACCTCCTCATCCCCGGAATCAACCTAGTGAATCTTCTCTGAACGGCCTCCAAAGCAAGTCCTTTCGTAAATATGGAAACCAAAACTGCATGCAGTATTCCAGGTTTGGCCTCATCATTACATTATATCGCTGTGGTAAGGCTTCCCTGCTTTTATACTCCATCCCCTTAGCAATAAAGGCCAAGATACCATTGGCCTTCCTGATCACTTGCTGTACCTGCATACTATCCTTTTGTGTTTCATGCACAAGTACTCCCAGGTCCCGCTGTACTGCGGCACTTTGCAATCTTTCTCCATTTAAATAATAACTTGCTTTTTGATTTTTTCTGCAAAAGTGCATGACCTCACACTTTCCAACATTATACTCCATCTGCCAAATTTTTGCCCACTCACTTAGCCTGTCTATGTTCTTTTGCAGATTTTTTGTGTCCTCCTCACTCATTGCTTTTCCTCCCATCTTTGTATCGTCAGCAAACTTGGCTACGTTACACTCAGTCCCTTCTTCCAAGTCATTAATATAGACTGTAAATAGTTGGGGTCCCAGCACTGATCTCTGCGGCACCCCACTAGTTACTGGTTGCCAACCAGAGAATTAACCATTTATCCCGACTCTCTATTCTCTGTTAGTTAGCCAATCCTCTATTCATGCTAATATATTACCCCCAACACCGTGAACTTTTATCTTGTGCAGTAACCTTTTATGTGGCACCTTGTCAAATGCCTTCAGGAAGTCCAAATACATCACATCCGTTGGTTTCCCTTTATCCCCCCTGTTCGTTACATCCTCAAAGTCAGAACAAGTTGTGTGAGCAAAAGCCTTTCGCTTAGGCAAGGAAGCAGGTGTGAGGTGTAATGTGAGATGAAAAGTCTTTATAGGATTTTTTGCCTGTCATTTGTTCAGCCTCCTCATTTGCCACTGCTTTCTCGCCTTGCTTTCACTTGTGAGGTCCAGGAAGCCCAGGAATCCTACACACAAAGTAAAACTTGAAACCCCAGGTAAAAGTGGCTCTTAATTGCTTAAAATTGCTAACACACTTCTCCTGAGGGGGTTTCCCGCTCACAGTCGAACGCATTTGAGGGAAATGTTGAAGCCGACGGATTGAAGCCAGCTTCCCGACGCACTGCCAATTTCAGCACATTTAACCTCCCACCCACTCCCAAACTCACTCACTCTTTCCTGTTAAAATTCTGGTCTTTGTGTCCTTATTTTTATGTTATACTTTGATTTCCCATGTTACAACATGACTACATTCCAAAAGTACGCAATTGGCTATAAAGCGCTTTGAGATGGCCAGTGGTCGTGAAAGGCGCTATATAAATGCAAGTCTTTCTTTCATACTAAATAGCAACATTTACAGCAATATTGGAAGCAGAAAAGTAGAGTTGGATCATCAGAGTTTCTTTTTTGCACAGACTGAGGAGCTGGGAGATGCAAAATTGAAACACAACATATCTTCCACTGGCAGGCGGGTTTTATGACAGAGTGATAGGTTTACGTAGGCAATTTCCATTATAAATGTGGATATAAAAATTTATATTGGAAAAAGTTAACAAATATATGGTTATCAGGTTAAGACAAGTTGCCTCCTATGAGTAATTAGCCAGCTGATATTGAGGCTTGCACATGAGAAATGGCCTCTTCAGCACACACAGAAGATTGAACCTGGGACCTTCCACTTGTTTATGGCTGAGTTCCACTTGACATTCAGGGAGCTCTAATTGAACATTTTTCTTCCTATTGAATAATCTTCTGATGATAATCAAGGGCTAAATCACATATTTCAATGAAATGCATGGTTATTTATGTGTGGTTTTGCTCAAAATCTATCTTTGTTAGTCTTTACAGCTTGCTTTTGATTTGTAAAGTGCATGTTTTCATCAAGTAGCTAAACTGCACTCACCTCCCACCTCTCGATTCTGGCCTCTTTGTATTCTCCACACTTTATGGCTTGCAGCAAACACTTGTCATTTACACAGGAGAATTACTTTATGAGTGGCAGCAACTGTTGACAAATGGTTTTTATATGGTAATGCAGGTTGAAACTCACTGGGTAAAACAACAGCTTTCCTAACATGTTTGCAATTGAGGGATTAATTGGTAGAAAACGTGCAGCCTTTTATTTCTTCAAGATTTAGTTTGATACATTGTAGACAGTGAACTTATGAAGCTTGAGCTATTAGAACCCAGTTATCTCACATTGTTTTATATCAGATACACATTCCCATCTAAAAGAGGTATAAAAATCAACCCGCTTCACTTCTCCCCCACCCTCCAACCAGCCCCCGCCCCCCTCACACCCCCCCATACACAGGTGCTGATCTATATTGGGTATAGTTCCAAAGCTGTTAGCCAGGCTCCAATATCGTTCCTAAGACACCATGGGGCCGAAATTCAGCCACACCAGAAAGCTGGCACACCTATGATTTTTTCATCTCATTTTTCCGCCGGGAGCAATGAGGCGACCGTCCGATCCATTTTCAGCACTTAGAATTTTTTACTTTGGACTGGATGTCGGTCATAAAGGGGGCGGAAGTGCGACGGTAAGTCAGGCTGAGGGGCGGAAGTTGGGGCGGGATAGTGATTGCTGTCCACTCCGTTAAAGGGGAGAGAATCGGGGATTCTTTAGCTTTGGCCACTGGGCCACCAGGGAGGGTTTCGGCCAGGCCAGCAGCCTAGCACCCAAGAGGGGGGTGCCAGGCTGCCTGTTGGCAGTCCAGCTGAACCTGGGGGAGCAATAGTCTGGCCGACATGGAAGTCGTCCGGCAAAAAAAATAATATAGCAGCTGCAGCATTCAGCCCTCGCCTTTAATGGCCACCGCACCACCAGGGCAGAAAGAGAGCAGACAAGGTGTACCGACAGAAAAAGCTGTCGGGGGTACCGTCCAGCGGCTCATGGATTTCTTCAACTAAATTTGGGGCGGATTCAAATGGAGGTGCGGGATAGCGGCGGAGCGCGCTTTGATGATGTGCTTGCGACAGATGGCAGCAGCGGGGCGGAAGTGGGGATAGGCCGAAAACTCCCCGACCTGAATTTGGGTCAGGGCAGCCAATGGACTGCAACACAGCGGCCAATCGATTCTGCCGCATGGCCTCCGCAAAACGGACCCTGAATTTCGGCCCCCATGTGTTGTCAGTGAGTTTTCAACTTTTTGGGGCACCATAGTCAAATCTATCCCGTCCTCACCCAATTTCCAGACATAGGCGCTTCCTAATATATGTCAGTGGACAGCAATCATGATGCCGAGCTGATTTTCCTTTCCCTGGCCAGGGATGCTGGAACACATTGTAGAACTCATATCACTGCCATGGCTGAGATCAGCTAACTCAGTACTGGGGATCAAATCTGTGGATCTTCCCAGATCTGCATTAGCTGGAATACTTACCAACTAAGCCATCAGGGCAGCAGGAATAGATGACAAATAAACTGTCACATAGTCATAAATATTACAATAAATGGAAACATCTATACATTAACTCACAATTCTCAGTTACATTTATGCTTTAATACAGCTGATAACAGGCATTTAGGTAAAATAGCCATTTTGTGCAGATTTCCCTTGGGTGCGACATCATAAACACAAATGGTAATCATAAACAATCTGTTCATGCCTCTACTGCGGTAGCACTTTTGCCTTTGATTCAGAAGATTGTGGGTTCTGGTCCCATTCCAGATACTTGAGCACATCATCTAGGTTGATACTCCAGTGCAGTATTGAGGGAGTGCTGCACTGTCAGAGGTGCCATCTGTAATGTATTTGCTTCATGGGTTCTTTGCTTAAGAATTCATAGCAACACATTGCTATTAAGAACTAGCTGATTTATTAGCAAAGGTTTAACAATCACACTACACATTACCAGTTCATCCACCAGGCTCACAGCCACCTGTCTCATTGTGGATCACCTGAACCCAACTGACTGAGGTTTTATTGAGTCTTGTGAACATCACGTGATTGGCTAAGCCACTCACAACACAACAGGTCTACAAAGCTGTGAGCATACTCACAGGTTCACACATTACACCATCTTTCAGATGAGACATTAAAACCAAAGCCCCGTCTACCCCCTCAGGTGGCCATGAAGCATCCCATGGCACTATTCGATACAGAGCAGGCGTGTTCTCCCGGTGTCTTGGTCAATATTCTTCCTCAACCAACACCTAAAACAGATGATCTGGTCATTATTTTATTGCAGTTTGTGGGACCTTGCTGTGTGCAATTTGGCTGCTGCGTTTCCTACATTACAACAGTGACTACACTTCCAAAGTACTTGATTGACTGTAAAGCACTTTGGGATGTTCTAAGGTTGTGAATGTCATTTCTTCTTTTCTTTCTTACTGTAAGGGCTATAATGTCACATGAGAGTGGCTTCTACACAAAATGCATCTAACTGGCAATTGTAAAGCATAAAATACTGTAATAACTTATGAGTGACACTTATGAGTGTACAGACATTCTTTATAAAAATTTGGTTTATATGACCATTCAGCAGAATAGGCTCCACTGTAAGAACATACAGAAATTAATTGATATCAGAATACTTTAATATTAGCTTACCTTCTGGAATCAGTCACCTATTACAACAGCTCTTGGAGGATGTGATTGTGCTATTGAACACCTCATCAGACTTCCACAGTTCTGTACCTGTATATTAAATGCATGGCACTATTTATATATCACTAAAATGTCAGTTTGGCTAAACAGTGGCACTCCCACCTAGGAGTCAGAGGGTTGTGAATTCAAGATCCACTCCAGGGCTTGAGCACATAATGTAGGCTGACACTTCAGTACAACACTGAGGGAGTACAGCATTATTAGAGGGGCTATCATTTGAATGAAATTTAAAACGAGGCCCTGTCTAACTGTTCTAGTCGAGCAAAAAGTTCCCACAACACTATTTGAAGATGAGCAGAGAGCTCTCCTACTATGATAACCAACATTTATCGCTCAACCAAAATCACCAAAACAGATTAACCGGTCATTTATCTTAATGCCTTTTCTGGGACATTGCGATATACAAATTGACTGTTGCATTTGCCTACAGAAAAATAATGACTACAAGTTGGATTTTACCAATCTCGGCGGGCCCGTGGCAGACGATGTCAGTGGTGGGTGCCGGCCTCGCTGCTGGCTCCAGCCCACTATCCACAATTATTTTCGCCTAGTGGGGTGCCGCAGGGCTCAGTAGTGGGACCCCAGCTCTTTACATTATGTATCAATATTTTAGATGAAGGAATTGAGTGTAATATCTCCAAGTTTGCAGATGACACTAAGCTGGGTGGCGGTGTGAGCTGTGAGGAGGATGCTAAGAGGCTGCAGGGTGACGTGGACAGGTTAGGTGAGTGGGCAAATGCATGACAGATGCAGTATTATGTGGATAAATGTGAGGTTATCCACCTTAGTGGTAAAAGCACGAAGGCAGAATATTATCTAAATGGCAGCAGATTAGGAAAAGGGTGTCATGGTACATCAGTCATTGAAAGTTAGCATGCAGGTACAACAGGCGGTGAAGAAGGCAAATGGCATATTGGTCTTCATAGCTAGGGGATATGAGTATAGGAGCAGGAAGGTCTTACTGCAGTTGTACAGAGCCTTGGTGAGGCCTCACCTGGAATATTGTGTTCAGTTTTGGTCTCCTAATCTAAGGGAGGATCTTCTTGCTCTTGAGGGAGTGCAGCGAAGGTTCACCAGACTGATTCCCGGGATGGCAGGACTGACATATGAGAAGAGACTGGAGTTTAGAAAGATGAGAGGGGATCTCATAGAAATATATAAAATTCTGACGGGACTGGAAAGGTTAGATGCAGGAAGAATGTTCCCGATATTGGGGAAGTCCAGAATCAGGGGACACAGTCTAAGGATAAGGAGTAAGCCATTTACAACTGAGATGAGGAGAAACTTCTTCACTCAGAGAGTTGTTAACCTGTGGAACTCTCTACCGCAGAGAATTGTTGATGCCAGTTCGTTGGATATATTCAAGAGGGAGTTAGATATGGCCCTTACAGCTAAAGGGATCAAGGGGTATAGAGCGGAAAGGGGTACTGAAGTTACATGATAAGCCATGATCTTATTGAATGGTGGTGCAGGCTCAAAGGGCTGAATGGCCTACTCCTGCACCTATTTTCTATGTTTCTATGATATTATAATCATAGAATCATGGAAAATAAGGAAATTAAAGATTTGTTAAACAAATATTTTGAATCCAATTTCACAGTGGAAGAAGGGAACAAAATACCAATGGTACAAGGCAACCAAAACATAATTCAAGAGACAGAACTAAGTGGATTTAATATAAGAAAAAAAGGAATGGAGAAAATAATGGGACTTAAGAAAGACAAATCTATACAACCTGATGCTTTCCATCGAAGGGTATTTATTTAAATAGCTGAGGAAATTGTGGATGAATTAGGCATACTTTACAAAACTTTCTAAACTGGAAAATTGCAAAAGAATGGAGGGAAAAACCAGATGACCTGTCAGTTTAACATCTGTTTTGGGAAAGCTTCTGGAATCTATCATCAGGGACAGAATGACTTAATACTTTGACAGGTCTGAGCTGATCAAAAAGAGTCAGCATGGATTCATGTCTGATGAATTTAGTTGAATTTGACTAGGTCACTAGCATAAAGCAATATATATGGATGTTGCCTAAATAAACTTCCAGAAGGCATTTGACAAGTTTCCACACAAGGAATTATTATAAAAATGAAAGTACACAGAGCTGAAGGTAACTTTATGGCATGTTGGTAATTGGTTGAGAGTTAGGAGACAGAGAGCAAAAGGGTTCCTTCTCTGATTGGTGGGATGTGACAAGCAGTGTTCCCCATGATATGTACAAGTGCCTGAGCTTTTCATCATATATATTAATAACTTGGATAAGGAATAGAGAGTTCTTTATCCAAGTTTGCAAATGATACTAAGATGTGGCACAGTAAGTTGTTTAGATGGAAGAAAGACGTTTAAACGTGATATAGACAGATTAAGTGAGTGGGCAGTACAATGGCAAATGGAATTCAATGTGGAGTGAGTGTAAGGTAATCCACTTTGGTTACAAGACAAATATGAATATTTGCTTAATGGTAAGAGACTAGGAACAGTGGAGGAGCAAAGGGATCTGCGTATCCATGTGCACAACTCACTAAAAGCTGGTGCATAGGTGCAGAATGTAGCTAAAGAGGCTAATAAAATGTTGGCACTTATCTCAAGGGGTTTGGACTGAGATCAATATATTTTTGTTAGGTCAGGGAATCAAGGAACATGGTGCCTAGATGGATAAATGGAATTGAGGTACTGATCAGCCATAAATAATTGAATGCTGGAACAGGGTAAGGGTTGAATGGCCTATCCCTGTTCCTATGTAGGGTCTGTCTTTCATTAGGAAATGTATTCTGTCAAAACGAATTGCCATTGATTTGAGAGATGCACTTTCCCTCAATCCCCCTCGCCCCTACTCCTGAAAACAATGGCTTCCATTGGGACATCACACCTTCAGCCCTCTGACATCTTGTCTAATAGGTCACGTTTGATCCCTGGTCTGTTCTGAGTTGGCTGATCTCATGTGCATTGGCATTACAATTTTTTGTAATGTCCCTGTACTAGAACGGGAATAATTATGTGCATGCAGATATCAGGTAGGCTTAATTAGACTTGATTCTGGCACCGATATAGTTGAATAACACTCTGACACTTGCTCTCTAGGCTCACATTTAAAGAATGGCCACTTGGTGAAAAATTAGAGTGGGTCAGTGCCTCGGGATTAAAAAAAGTAAGCTCAGGGACAAAAGGACAAATGAGTTCTCTGAAGGTCCATACTGTTCTATCCACCCCACAAGATTACAACCATCACAAGAGTTTCTAGGCAAGTGGCTGGAATTACAGGAATTAATGGAACAATATTTTCTTTCATTTTGGATGAATGGAATTATATACATATCTCCTTGTGATTAGAATCTGGTTCCCAGTAAGTGTGTCTGATCTTCTCAAAGCCATCTGGTGTTGTAGCAGGGGACACATCCAATTCTCTGGTGGTCAGCTGAGGTCATAAATTTCAAAATTCTGTTGCCTCCGAAGCCAGCCATGCCCCCACAACATAACCTAATGTCTTTCCTTTAATAAAGTATTTTGAATGCTGAAAATAAAATCACAAATCTGATTCAGGGGAATGGAGGAAAATGTAGTGTTACTTTACTTAAACATTACCATTAAATTCTGCTCCCTACCTTTGGATATAGAACTGGTGTATTGCTAAAGTACCATACATCCATGGTTTGACAGCATCAGTCTTGGACTTGAAGACACCCAAATAAATATTAAGCCTAACAGTGGTGAAATAGAATATTTTAGCATTGCCAGCAGCTATTGCTGGATTGTCTTTTTTTAACAAAGCTTTGGCCCTTATTTTCCACTTGCTGCATTTTTGGCTCCCGCGCATGTTAACATACGATTTTTTTTGTATACGTTCGTGCCAGAAAAAAAAAAATCGGGACTTTTGCCAAATAAATATTTGAATTTGGCGCCACGCTCTCCAAAGTTGTCTGGGAGGGCGGAGCTGCAAGTCTGCGCGAAAAACTCTCTGGGCATGCGCGAAAAAAGAAACTTCCTGGTCTGGCTCAGACATATTTAAAGAGCCCTTTGTGATCGGATCGTTTTTCCTTTTGTGATTGGATTGTGCTGGCTGGATCTTTCTGCAATTTTGAGCATTAAAACCTGCAAAACATGGCTGAGAGGGAAGTGGAAGAGGGATTTGAAGGACAAGGAGAAAGAAGGGCAGTTCGATTTCTCCCACACGAAGTGGTATCCCTGGTAGATATCATTGAGAGGAAATAGGATCTGCTGGCAACTCAGGGGGAAAATGAAAAAAAGTAAAACCTGCTACAATGGCTCAATGTTGGGATGAAGTTGCTGCAGAGTATAATGCAGTAGCCATCACCTGGAGAATCGGCAGACAGCTGAAAAAGAAGTGGCAGGACCTGGGACAATTACTTAGTTAAAGTAAGTATGCACTTCAATTACATTTGTAACTGTGTGTGTGTGTGTGTGTGTGTGTGCATGTGCGTGTGTGTGTGTGTGATCACCACTCAAAAGGACCCTCCTTAAAAAATTCTATTTTCATCTTTGCAGTTGAAGAATGCAAAGATCAGGAACCACAAGAATCATACTGCTGGAGGTCCACCAAGTAAGCTGCAATTGAGCCAGCTGGAACAGAGGATCTCTGATCTGATTAAAGCTCACTGGAGAAGATCCAGCAACATCCAGGGGTATTCAACATTTAGGAAGGATAGACAGAAAGGAAAAGGAGGCGGGATGGCGTTGCTGGTTAAAGAGGAAATTAACACAACAGTAAGGAAGGACATTAGCTTGGATGATATGGAATCGGTATGGGTGGAGCTACAGAATACCAAAGGGCAGAAAACGCTAGTGGGAGTTGTGTACAGACCACCAAACAGTAGTAGTGAGGTTGGGGACAGCATCAAACAAGAAATAAGGGATGTGTGCAATAAAGGTACAGCAGTTATCATGGGCGACTTTAATTTACATATAGATTGGGTGAACCAAACTGATAGCAATGGAGGAGGATTTCCTGGAGTGTATTAGGAATGGTTTTCTTGACCAATATGTCGAGGAACCAACTAGAGAGCTGGCCATCCTAGACTGGGTGCTGTTTAATGAGAAAGGACTAATTAGCAATCTTGTTGTGCGAGGCCCCTTGGGGAAGAGTGACCATAATATGGTAGATAGAATTCTTTATTAAGATGGAGAGTGACACAGTTAATTCAGAGACTAGGGTCCTGAACTTAAGGAAAGGTAACTTCGATGGTATGAGAGGTGAATTGGCTCGAATAGACTGGCAAATGATACTTAAAGGGTTGACGGTGGATAGGCAATGGCAAACATTTAAAGATCACATGGATGAACTTCAACAATTGTACATCCCTGTCTGGAGTAAAAATAAAACGGGAAAGGTGGCTCAACCGTGGCTAACAAGGGAAATTAAGGATAGTGTTGAATCCAAGGAAGAGGCATATAAATTGGCCAGAAAAAGCAGCAAACCTGAGGACTGGGAGAATTTTATAATTTAGCAGAGGAGGACAAAGGGTTTAATTTGGAGGGGGAAAATAGAGTATGAGAGGAAGCTTGCTAGGAACATAAAAACTGACTGCAAAAGCTTCTATAGATATGTGAAGAGAAAAAGATTAGTGAAGACAAATCTAGGTGCCTTGCAGTCAGATTCAGGTGAATTTATAATGGGGAACAAAGAAATGGCAGACTAGTTGAACAAATACTTTGGGTCTGTCTTCACGAACGAAGAGATAAATAACCTTCCGGAAATACTAGGGGACCACGGGTCTCGTGAGAAGGAGGAACTGAAGGAAATCCTTATTAGGCGGGAAATTGTGCTAGGGAAATTGATGGGATTGAAGGCCGATAAATCCCCGGGGCCTGATAGTCTGATCCCAGAGAACTTAAGGAAGTGGCCCTAGAAATAGTGGATGCATTGGTGATCATTTTCCAACTGTCTATCGACTCTGGATCAATTCCTATGGACTGGAGGGTAGCTAATATAACACCACTTTTTAAGAAAGGAGGGAGAGAGAATACGGGTAATTATAGACCAGTTAGCCTGACATCAGTAGTGGGGAAAATGTTGGAATCAATTGTTAAAGATGAAATAGCAGCACATTTGGAAAGCACTGACAGGATCGGTCCAAGTCAGCATGGGTTTATGAAAGGGAAATCATGCTTGATAAATCTTCTAGAATTTTTTGAGGATGTAACTGGTAGAATGGACAAGGGAGAACCAGTGGATGTGGTGTATTTGGACTTTCAAAAGGCTTTTGACAAGGTCCCACACAAGAGATTGGTGTGCAAAATTGAAGCACATGGTATTGGGGGTAATGTACTGACATGGATAGAGAACTGGTTGGCAGACAGGAAGCAGAGAGTCGGGATAAATGGTTCCTTTTCAGAATGGCAGGCAGTGACTAGTGGGGTGATGCAAGGCTCAGTGCTGGGACCCCAGCTATTTACAATATACATTAATGATTTAGCAGAAGGAATTGAGTGTAATATCTCCAAATTTGCAGACAACACTAAGCTGGGTGGCGATGTGAGCTGTGAGGAGGATGTTAAGAGGTTGCAGGGTGACTTGGACAGGTTAAGTGAGTGGGCAAACGCATGGCAGATGCAGTATAATGTGGATAAATGTGAGGTTATCCACTTTGGTGGCAAAAACACGAAGACAGAATATTATCTGAATGGCGGCAGATTAGGAAAAGGGTAGGTGCAACAAGACCTGGGTCATTGAAAAGTTGGCATGCAGGTACAGCAGGCGGTGAAGAAGGCAAATGGTATGTTGGCCTTCATAGCTAGGGGATTTGAGTATAGGAGCAGGGAGGTCTTACTGCAGTTGTACAGGGCCTTAGTGAGGCCTCACCTGGAATATTGTGTTCACTTTTGATCTCCGAATCTGAGGAAGGACGTTCTTGCTATTGAGGGAGTGCAGCGAAGGTTCACCAGACTGATTCCCGGGATGGCAGGACTGACATATGAGGACAGACTGGATGGACTGGCCTGTATTCACTGGAGTTTAGAAGGATGTGAAGGGATCTCATAGAAACATATAAAATTCTGACGGGACTGGACAGGTTAGATGCAGGAAGCATGTTCCCGATGTTGGGGAAGTCCAGAACCAGGGGACATAGTCTAAGGATAAGGGGTAAGCCATTTAGGACTGAGATGAGGAGAAATTTCTTCACTAGAGAGTTGTTAACCTGTGGAATTCCCTGCCGCAGAGAGTTGTTGATGCCAGTTCATTGGATATATTCAAGAGGGAGTTCGATATGGCCCTTACGGCTAAAGGGATCAAGGGGTATGGAGAGAAAGCAGGAAAGGGGTACTGAGGTGAATGATCAGCCATAATCTTATTGAATGGCGGTGCAGGCTCGAAGGGCCAAATGGCCTACTCCTGCACCTATTTTCTATGTTTCAATGTGGATGCTGAGCCTAGGTCAAAGAGACGAGGTAAGCTCTGCAACTTGCACTGTGGGTTGGCTAAATACTGTGTGGGCTAGCAAAGCTTTAATGGATGTTTCCAATATGTTTTAAAGCAGCTGCGCATCAGGAAGAGGCAGAAGGTGATGCAGAACGATAAACAGAAGTACCAGCAGAAGTACCAGCAGAAGTACCAGCAGAAGTAGCACCCGAAGGACATCCAGAAGAGAGTCCAGAATTGCTTCCTGATTTTGAGCAGGACGATCTGGATGAAGGCCAGCATGAAGATCCCCCCACTGATCAGATGGTCATACTGCAGCCGGTGGAGCCCATGGATCAGGATGTGTGTCCCAGTGTGGTCTAGCAACGCATACCTGTGACAGGGATGCCCAATTGGATCGAGGAGCAAAGCATGGGTGGGAGACGGCGAAGGAGGGTGGAAAGAATAGCTGAACCACAAGCGCAGGTGGACATGGTACAGCTCATCGGGATGAATGAGGAGAGTATGCAGCTAACCAGGTCGCTCCTGGACACCATGGGTAAGGTGAGGGTAGAAATTGCGAGACTGTCAGGAGAAGTAGCAACACTGTCTGGAGGAATAGGACCACCACTGGCAGAGCAGATAAGGGATGGAATGGGGGATGCACTTGATGCACTGTTGGGATAGCTGATGGGGAAACTGTCTGACATATGTGATGGAAATTTGTAGGTGGCTGCTGCAATAAGGGAACAGACCCAGGTTGTCATTCAACAACACTAATTGGCGGCGTCAACTACTGTCACTCAAATCATCCCCAGACCAACATCAGGGACTGTGCCGCAGGGTGCTTGAAAAAGAAGACAAAGACGAACCCGGGCCTTCCAGAAAGGTGTTTACTTGGTCTGCCCCTGTCCAACCCAGCAATAAAAAACAAAAAAATATAACCTTGGGCTCACTGGGAGGTCGAGGAGTTCTGCTGCGCCAACAGAAAGAGCTAAGGGTAGAGACACCAGGGCAGGCAAGAGGGGCACTACGCACTAGTGGTCGTTGAATAAGGGGGAGGAGAGATATTTGTATCTTGCTGTTATTTGTTTTGTTAATAGAAAAGTTTGATACAATAAAGTTTTGTTAATTGAAAATGTTAATGTTTGTGAGAAGTTTAAAGTTTGATACATCTTAATTGAAAAATTTAGTTTGATATTTCTTCATTGAAAAGTAATGTTTTATTAAAGTTAAGTGCAAATGTACAAATGTTCAATAAACCTATTTGTTTAATTTAACCAGAATCAGTGCAGTATTTTGTGAATTTAACCAATGATATATATTAGATCAACCTAAACCAACACAATATTATTAAAAATGCAAACAGGTATAAACAGACAACATGGTGCAACACTATAATCAAACGTGCCGCCGTTTAGCCTTCAGGCAGAAAAACATTCATGGATTAGCCACTGACGCAAGTCTCTAGCAATGGCTATAGGTCCCCTTGGTCGCCCTACCCTCCGTTCTGTGGCTTGTGGTGGTTCCTCCTCATACTGCTGCTCCTCCCCCTTGTCAGCCTCCTCCGAATCCTTATCCCTCCTTCTCTCCTCAGGAGGATCTTCAATGTCCAGTACCTGTCGCCTCATGATGGCCAAGTTGTGCAGCATGCAGCACAGGACAGTGAACCGACGTGGTGATAGGAGTATTGCTGGTATCCTCTAGAATGGTCCAGGCACAGGAAACACTGCTTTAAAATGCCAATTGTCCTCTCTATGAGGCTTTGTGTCGTTATGTGGAACATATTGTACCGACGTTCTGTCTCTGTGTGGGGTTTGTGTAGGAGGATCATAAGCCAGGTGGCGAGTCCGTAACCTTTGTCCCTGAGCAACCAGCTCTGCCCTTCTGGCAGCTCCTGAAACATCGCAAATATAACGATCTCACATAGAATGAAAGCATCATGGATGCTATCAGGATATTTAGCATCCACTGTCATGATCCGCTGCAGATCGTCGCACACCAGCTGCATATTAAGGAGTGGAATCCTTTCCTGTTGCGGTAAACTTCGGAATCTTGCAAGGGTGCTCTCAAGGCGATGTGGGTACAGTCAATGGCACCCTGTACCCTGGGGAAGCCAGCAATCCTGGAAAACCCCACAGCCCTGTCTCTCATTGCCTGCGTGGTCATAGGGAAAGTGATGAACTGGTTCCTTTTGGCATATAGTGCAGCAATCACCTGGCGAATGCAGCAATGGGTGGCATGCTGCGAGATCGAGCACATGTCCACAGTTGAAGCTTGAAATGATCCGGTAACATAGAAGGCAAGTGCCATTGTTACCTTTACTTCTACAGGTAGGGCAGTCCTCCTTCCACTTCTTGGCCGCATGTCTGCCTTGATTAGTTGACAGATCTCAGTGATGACCTCCTTTCTGAATCGCAGCCTGTGAACGCAGCCTGCCTCACTCAGGCAGAATTCAGGGAGCTAGGAAGAAAATTAAAGGGTAGGATCTCAAAGGTAGTAATCTCTGGGTTACTACCGGTGCCACGTGCTAATGAGTACAAGAATAGAAGGATAGAGAGGATGAACATGTGGTTGGAGAGTTGGTGTAGGAGGGAGGGCTTTAAATTCTTGAGGCATTGGGACCACTTCTGGGGGAGATGGGACCTGTACAAACCGGATGGGTTACACCTCAACAGCGCCGGGACCAATAGCCTCGCAGGGAGTTTTGCTAGTGCTGTTGGGGAGAGTTTAAACTACTTGGCAGGCGGATGGGAACCTGAGAACAAATTTAATAGGGAAGGAAATAAAGCAGAAATTGTATAGCAAGAATCTAGAAAGTGAATCTGTAAGACAGAGGAAAAAAAGGCTTCGTAAGTAGTAAGAAAGGAGGTCTTCCTGTGCTAAATGATGTATACTTTAATGCAAGGAGTACAGCGAATAAGGCGGATGAGCTAAGAGCACAGGTAGACACTTGGGAGAACGACATTATAGTCATTACAGAACTCTTTTTGGGAGGAAACTAAAACATTAAATCATTAAATCGTGTCCCCCCGATCTGGGGGGCACACCAAACATTTCCAAGGCCCTTTTATTGGTGTTTTTTTTTGTGTTTTTATTTTTTTTTGGGCACTAAAATCATATTTTTTTTCCTCCAAGTGCCCCCTATAAAAGGGGAGGGGGACACTAAAAACACCGGCAATTAAAACAAATTAAACTTTAAAACATAAAATCAAATTAAAATTTGGTTGCCGGGTAGTCATTACAGAAACATGGCTGAAAGAGGGGCAGGTTTGGCAGATCAATATTCCTGGATAGATAGGTGGGTAAAAAGTGGGCGGGGACGTCACGGTACTGACTAAAGAAACTATTACAGTGATGAAGAGAAACATAGAAACATAGAAAATAGGTGCAGGAGTAGGCCATTCGGCCCTTCGAGCCTGCACCACCATTCAATAAGATCATGGCTGATCATTCACTTCAGTACCCCTTTCCTGCTTTTTCTCCATACCCCTTGATCCCTTTAGCCGTAAGGGCCATATCTAACTCCCTCTGGAATATATCCAATGAACTGGCATCAACAACTCTCTGCGGTAGGGACTCCACAGGTTAACAACACTCTGAGTGAAGAAGTTTCTCCTCATCTCAGTCCTAAATGGCTTACCACTTATCTTGAGACTGTGTCCCCGGTTCTGGACTTGCCCAACATCGGGAACATTCTTCCTGCATCTAACCTGTCCAGTCCCGTCAGAATTTTATATGTTTCTATGAGATCCCCTCTCATCCTTCTAAACTCCAGTGAATACAGGCCCAGTCGATCCAGTCTGTCCTCATATGTCAGTCCTGCCATCCTGGGAATCAGTCTGGTGAACCTTTGCTGCAGTTCCTCAATAGCAAGAACGTCCTTCCTCAAATTAGGAGACTAAAACTGAACACAATATTCCAGGTGAGGCCTCACCAAGGTCCTGTACAACTGCAATAAGACCTCCCTGCTCCTATACTCAAATCCCCTAGCTATGAAGGCCAACATACCATTTGCCTTCTTCACCGCCTGCTGTACCTGCATGCCAACTTTCAATGACTGATGTACCATGACACCCAGGTCTCGTTGCACCTACCCTTTTCCTAATCTGCCGCCATTCAGATAATATTCTGCCTTCGTGTTTTTGCCACCAAAGTGGATAACCTCACATTTATCCACATTATACTGCATTTGCCATGCATTTGCCCACTCACCTGTCCAAGTCACCCTGCAACCTCTTAGCATCCTCCTCACAGCTTAGTGTCATCTGCAAACTTGGAGATATTGCACTCAATTCCTTTATCTAAATCATTGATGTATATTGTAAATAGCTGGGATCCCTGCACTGAGCCCTGCGGCACCTCATTAGTCACTGCCTGCCATTCTGAAAAGGACCCATTTATTCCGACTCTCTGCTTCCTGTCTGTCAACCAGTTCTCTATCCACGTTGATATGTTAGAGGGATCATCAAATGAGGCCATATGGGTCAAACTGAAAAATTTAAAAGGGGCGATCACACTGCTGGGCGTGTATTATAGACCCCCAAACAGTGGAAGGGAGATAGAGGAGAAAATATGTAGACAAATTGCTGTGAAGTCCAAAAAACATAGGGTAGTAATAGTCGGGGATTTTACTATCCAAATATTGATTGGGACAAATATAGTGTGAAGGGTGTAGAGGGGGCAGAATTCTTGAAATGCATTCAAAAGAACTTTTTTAGTCAGTATGTAGCAAGCCCAACATGATAGGGGGTGGTCTTGGATTTAGTTTTGGGGAATAAAGCTGGGCAGGTTGGAGAGATATTAGTGGGAGAGCACTTGGGTGCCGGTGACCATAATTCAGTCAAATTCAAGTTGTTTATGGATAAGGACAAGGAAAAGCCTGGAATAAAAGTCCCGAATTGGGGAAAAGCTAATTTTGCTAAGTTAAGGAGTGATTTGGCCACAGTGGACTGGAAACAGCTACTTGTGGGTAAATCAGTGTTGGAACAGTGGGAGGCATTCAAGGAGGGTATCCGGAAGACTCAGGCCAAACATGTACCCTTAAAGAAAAAGGTTGTGAATAATAATTCTAGAGCCCCCTGGATGTCTAGGGACTTTCAGGGGAGGATTAAGAAAAAAATGGATGCTTATGTCATATACCAACGGCTAAATACTACAGAATCTTTAGCGGAATATAGAAAGTTAAGAGGCAAAATTAAAAAGTATATTAGGAATGCTAAGAGAGAGCCCAAAAAATTCTTGGCCAGTAAAATTAAGGAAAACTCTAAGATGTTCTATAAATATATGAAGAATAAGATGGTAACAAAATAAAGGATAGGGCCTATTAGAAACCATGAGGGTAATCTTTGTGTGGAGGCGGAAGATGTTGGTTGGGTTCTTAACCAATACTTTGCATCTGTTTTCACAAAGGAAAGGGGCAATGCAGATACTGCTATCGAGGAGGAGTGTGATATTCTGGATGAAATAAATATAGTGAGAGATGGTTTAACAGCTTTGAAAGTAGATAAGTCCCCAGGCCCAGATGAAATACATCCCAGGCTGTTGAGCGAAGTAAAAGAGGAAATAGCAGAGGCCTTGACCATCATTTTCCAGTCTTCTTTGGATTTGGACATGGTGCCGGAGGATTGGAGGACTGCTAATGTAGGGCTTAAATTTCCCCAGGAGTTGCCCCTTTTTTTGGAGTAAGTAGCTTTTTTTGGAGCAACTTAAAAATTGCAAATTTCCCCATTTAACTTGCTCCAGTGCAAGTCAGTTAGTTAGGTTTTTTTCTAGTTTTGTTTTTTCTCTCCATAAGGGGGTGTGATAAGCCACTCACGCCTCTTTTGGCCATAGAAGCAAATTTGGCCAGCTGAAAGTTACTCCAAACTAACTTAGGCCAGTGTATGTGGCCATTTTTGTAGGCACAGAAAAACCTTATCTACATTTAAGAAATCAGCGCAGGTAGCCAGAGATAGGGGTGGGGTAAGGTAAGTTTGAGGATTCTAAAGTAGCTTCACAACATCAGCACAACATCACAACATCTTCAGCACAACAGCTGCACAACATCATCAAAAATAAATGAGAGATAAATCAGCGACTGAAAATAGAGCAGTGCTATCTTGCCGACTGCAGAACGCACCGGCTAGCCCTCCCGCCAGGGCTAGGGGCGGCAGCATGTATGACTGCAGTTGTGAGGGATTTTTACTTTTTGCAGTTGTGCCTAAATGTTGTGTGGTCCTAATGGAACATGATTCAGTTTTAATGCAAAATATATTTTATTGGATATTTTACAGTGCACTTCAATGACAACAACAACAACAACAACAGCAAAGAAAGGCTGCACCATCCCTCACCAAATCTCGGGGAAAGTGTACTTCCTCATAGGGTCGGTGATGGTGGTGGGGGCGATTGGGGGCCCGGCTTGGGTCTCACTGGTGGCTGGTGCATAGATTGAAGTGGGAGTGGCATTTGAGTATCCGGTCTTTGTGCCCTTATTGCAGAAGCTAGCTCCTTCATGGCATCTGCCATCGTTTGCACACCCTCTGAAATGCCTGCCCTCAGTTCCTGTCTCAGTGCTGAAATTTCACCCAACAATGTTGCTACTTCATCGCGCACCCCACTGACGGCCGCCACGAGTGATCTTGAAAGGGCATTAGTCTCCTCACCCAATGACAGAACCTGATTAACCTCTCCTGATGGCTGCATCTCAGGAGAGCCTGGTCGGCTTCTCCTTCTCCTCGCCTAGTTGCACCCCTCCAGTGTGAGGCGCAGGCTGGGATGGTGGGGCACTGGGTTTCCCAGCATGCATTTCACCACCGCCATTGGGACCCGCAACCTCGGAGAGTGTGAAACCGTGGAATGTCGCCAAGGAGCTCATGGAGGTTTCTGGCAATGTGATGCCCTGTACTATTGACTGATCCATATCGCGGTCAGCATTCTCCCGTGAACACATTTCCATGGACCCCTCCTCCCCC
Source organism: Pristiophorus japonicus (assembly GCF_044704955.1). Taxonomy (NCBI): domain Eukaryota; kingdom Metazoa; phylum Chordata; class Chondrichthyes; family Pristiophoridae; genus Pristiophorus; species Pristiophorus japonicus. The sequence goes on along the minus strand of NC_091984.1, from coordinate 81,943,293 downwards.
CCGCCCACCTTGGTTTGGAGCGCACGCATCTGGATCTCCGGGTGGATCTTCAGGATGTTGAGGAGTGTCTTCTTCTTCTGCAAAATACAACAGAACAGTCAAATGGTTGGCAGCACAGGAGGGGGCAGGGTGGGTGGCATGAGTAGTCTAACGTGTAGCAGGTCAGTCAGCAGAAGGGCGACTGTGCATTTTAATGACTCACCCTCACACTCGCGTGTGAGTCCAGCTTGTGCATTGCTGATTCTTTTTCTGCCGGTGTGACCCTCTGTTCCAGGGGTGACAGTTGGTGAAGATTTGGCGGACCTCCTCCTGTTCTAAGTCTTTCCCTTTTGTTGTGGGCCAATTTCTTCTGCAAAGATGCAAATATTAATTTTCACACATGGTGCGCTTCTGATGGGTGGGACACATATAGATGGTCACATTTTCAATTGCAATTTAATTTAAAGATGAAGATATTACTTACACTCACTGCTTGACCAACATCCTGCCATTTTTTTTGTGCACTGTCTTCCAGATCTTGCTGTATTCAACCCTGCAGAGTATTCTTCTGCAACTAGGTTCCATCTTCATTCATTTCCTTGGGTGAAACTTTTGTGGGACCACTCTTGCTGATATCCAGCTCCAGCCATTTCTCCTCAATTACAGTCACTAGTTTCTCCACTTCCTCATGGAGGAAATTCTTTGCTCTTGTTGCATGCTCTTGCGTCATTCGTGTATTGGACTTACATTCAGGTAATGTTCAAAAATCACACTTCTCACCTTTCTTCCACCTATCCAGCACTCCTTTCCACTCCCTCAGCCACACAAAAATCAATATTTAAACCTTACCTTTATATATGGTCCATTGCCAATGATACTTCGGATGCGCTCCTTTTAATTGGCTGATTGCCAGGCTACCTGCTCCACTGCGTACGTGTGCACGCTGAAACGCGCATTGCGCATGCTCAAACGGACATGCGTCCCCCTGCCGACACTCCACAAGACGCTGGGCCCAAGACCCGTCCCCCTGCCCACTCACTTACCCTCTCTATGTAATTTTGCAGATGGAGTGTAATATTGGAAAGTGTGAGGTCATGCACTTTTGCAGAAAAAAAGTCAAAGAGCAAGTTATTATTTAAATGGAGAAAGATTGCAAAGTGCTGCAGTACAGCGGGACCTGGTGGTACTTGTGCATGAAACACAAAAGGTTAGTATGCAGGTACAGCAGGTGATCAGGAAGGTCAATGGAATCTTGGCCTTTATTGCAAAGGGGATGGAGTATAAAAGCAGGGAAGTCTTGCTACAGTTATACAGGGTATTGGTGAGGCCACACCTGGAATACTGCGTGCAGTTTTGGTTTCCATATTTATGAAAGGATATGCTTGGAGGCAGTTCAGAGAACATTTACGAGGTTGATTATGGAGATGAGGGGGGGTTGACTTATGAGGAAAGATTGAGTAGGTTGGCCCTCTACTCATTGGAATTCAGAAGATTAAGAGGTGATCTTATCAACACTCTACAAGATGCTGGGCCCAAGCCCCACTCCCCCCTGCCGGCTCCGCCCCCGCCCCCCTGTCTCCCGCAGGCTCTGCAGCGCCATGCTGATGGAACCGGACGACGAGCGAGCGGCCAAATTAGCAGGTACATTTTTGGTGCTTTTTTTGCCCCATAAAGTCAGCGTGCCACCCCGAACTATACCGCTCTAGGTGGCTGGGGAAATTTGGGTCCAAAGTACCCTTGTTTAAGAAGGGAGAAAGGGATAGGCCAAGTAATTACAGGCCTGTCAGCCTACCCTCAGTGGTGGGAAAATTATTGGAAAAAATCCTGAAAGACAGGATAAATCTACATTTGGAAAGGCAAGGATTAATTAGGGGCAGTCAGCACTGATTTGTTAAGGGAAGATCGTGTTTGACTAACCTGATTGAATTTTTTGAAGAGGTAACCAAGAGGATCGATGAGGGTAGTGCATACGATGTAGTGTATATGGACTTTAGCAAAGATTTTGATAAGGTCCCACATGGTAGACTAGTCATGAAGGTTAAAGCCCATGGGATCCAGGGCAAAATGGCAAGTTGGATCCAAAATTGGCTTGAAGGTAGGAAGCAGACAAAAGGCAGACAAAAAGCAGGAAACTATAGACCAGTTAGCCTAACATCTGTGGTTGGGATAATGTTGGAGTCCATTATTAAAGAAGCAGTAGCAGGACATTTGGAAAAGCATAATTTGGTCAGGCAGAGTCAGCATGGATTTATGAAGCGGAAGTCATGTTTGACAAACTTGCTAGAATTCTTTGAGGATGTAACGAAGAGGGTGGATAAAGGGGAACCAGTGAATGTGGTGTATTTGGACTTCCAGAAGGCATTTGACAAGGTGCCACATAAAAGGTTACTGCACAAGATAAAAGTTCACGGGGTTGGGGGTAACATATTACCATGGATAGAGGATTGGCTAATGAACAGAAAACATAGAGTCAGCATAAATGGTTCATTCTCTGGTTGGCAATCAGTAACTAGTGAGATGCCGCATTTACAATCTATATTGACGACTTGGAAAAAGGGATCGAGTGTAACATAGCCAAGTTTGCTGATGATACAAAGATGGGAGGAAAAGCAATGTGTGAGGAGGACACAAAAAATATGCAAAATGACACAGCCAGGGTAAGTGAGTGGGCAAAAATTTGGCAGATGGAGTATAGTGTTGGAAAGTGTGAGGTCATGCACTTTGGCAGAAAAAAAATCAAAGAGTAAGTTATTATTTAAATGGAGAAAGATTGCAAAGTGCTGCAGTACAGCGGGACCTGGTGGTACTTGTGCATGAAACACAAAAGGTTAGTATGCAGGTTCAGCAAGTGATCAGGAAGGCCAATGGAATCTTGGCCTTTATTGCAAAGAGGATGGCGTATAAAAGCAGGGAAGCCTTGCTCCAGTTATACAGAGTATTGGTGAGGCCACACCTGGAATACTGCGTGCAGTTTTGGTTTCCATATTTACGAAAGGATATACTTGGAGGCAGTTCAGAGAACGTTCACTAGGTTGATTCTGGAGATGAGGGGGTTGACTTATGAGGAAAGGTTGAGTAGGTTGGCCCTCTACTCATTGGAATTCAGAAGATTGAGAGGTGATCTTGTCAAAACGTATAAGATTATGAGGGAGCTTGACAAGGTGGATGCAGAGAGAATGTTTCCACTGATGGGGGAGACCCGAACTAGAGGGCATAATCTTAGAATAAGGGGCCGCCCGTTTAAAACAGAGATGAGGAGAAATTTCTTTTCTCAGAGGGTTGTGGATCTGTGGAATTTTCTGCCTCAGAGAGCTGTGGAAGCTGGGACATTGAATAAATTTAAGACAGAGATGGACAATTTCTTAACCGATAAGCGAATAAGGGGTTAGGGGGAGCAGGCAGGAAAGTAGACCTGAATCCATGATCGGATCAGCCAAGATCGTATTGAATGGCGGAGCAGGCTCATGGGGCCGTATGGTCTACTCCTGCTCCTATTTCTTATGTTCTAATGTTCTTATGTTCAAAGGGTAATGGTTGATGGATGTTTTCGTGACTGGAAGGATGTTTCCAGTGGGGTTCCGCAGGGTTCAGTACTGGGTCCCTTGCTTTTTGTGGTATATATCAATGATTTAGATTTGAATATAGGGAGTATGATTAAGAAGTTTGCAGTCGACACTAAAATTGGCTGTGTGGTTGATAATGAAGAGGAAAGTCATGGGCTGCAGGAGGATATCAATCTACTGATCAGTTGGGTAGAGCAGTGACAAATGGAAATTAATTCAGAGAAGTGTGAGGTGATGCACTTTGGGAGGGCTAATAAGCAAAGGGTCTACACATTAAGCGGTAGGCCACTTAATAATGTAGATGAACAAAGGGACTTTTGAGTGCTTGTCCATAGATCCCTGAAAATAGCAGGCCAGGTGGATAAGGTGGTTAAGAAGGCATATGGAATGCTTGCCTTTATTGACCGAGGTATAAAATATAAGAACAGGGAGGTTATGCTTAAATTGTATAATACTTTGATTAGGCCAGAACTGGAGTACTGCATGCAGTTCTGGTCGCCGTATTATAGGAAGGACGTGATTGCACTGGAGAGGGTGCAGAGGAGATTTACTAGGATGCTGCCTGGAATGGAGAATCTTAGTTATGTGGACAGGTTGGATAGGCTGGGTTTCTCATTGGAACAGAGGAGGTTGAGAGGAGGCCTCATTGAGGTGTATAAAATATTGAGGCGTCTGGACATAGTGGATAGTAAGGGCCTATTTCCATTGGTGGAGGTGTCTATTATGAGGGGGCATAGTTTTAAGGTGGTTGGTGGAAGGTTTAGAGGGAATTTGAGCAGAGGCTTCTTTACGCTGAGGGTTGTGGTGATCTGGAACTCGCTGCCTGGAAGAGTGGTGGATGCAGAAACCCTCACCATTTTTAAGAGATAGTTGGATGGGCCCTTAAAGTGCCGTGACCTGCAAGGTCACGGACCTAGAGCTGGTAATTGGGATTAGACTGGATGACCTTTTGTTGGCCGGCGCAGATATAATGGTAAATACTGCAGGGAATAGAATACGGCCAGGGTGAGCTCCTGGACTAGTTTCGATCACCTGAATGGGTCGGAGAGGAATTTTCCCAGATTTTTTTCCCTCTAAATTGGCCTGGGTTTTTATCTGGTTTTTGCCTCTCCCAGGAGATCACATGGCTCCAGTTGGGGTGGAGTGTAGAATGTTTCAGTATAAGGGGTGTCGCAGTTGTGTAAGGCGGTCTGGTTGGGCTGGGTGCTCTTTGCCTTTCCTTCATTGTTCATAGGTTTATATGTAACCTTCAGGGCTGCTGACTAAGGGCCGTGTAGCTCTTTGTCAGCCAGCGCAAACACACGATGTGCCGAAATGGCCTCCTTCTGCGCTGTAAATGTCTATGTTTCTATGTTTCTATGTATGAGCGTTTCTCCCTATAGACTCGCTGAGGGCAAGGCCTCTTCCCCATCAATCTGTCTCCCTGATATCGGCACTGAATTATTCGTCGCCCCTGCATGCCATGTATGGCCAACGCCCTTATCACATCAGGCATGCTAAAAATTGCACCGATTATTATTGTTATTATGCAGATAAATACTTAAATCACCGACACCTTTCCTCTCTGTTTTGCTCTACAAGACTGGGTGACACCCTAGATCGGACCACACCCTGATCTGCGCATGCGTTTGTTTGTTTGTTTGTACATTTTCTTCGGTCACCTGTGACAAATGGTCATTTCTAGCTTGCTGCTGTGCCTGACCAAGCTCGAGCACGGATTGAAGCAATGCCGGCCGGGCAGAATCGTAAACTCAGCCAGACACAAGCACAACGACCCTGTCAAAAAAAATCCTTGCATTTGTACTTTATTTTGTCTTCTTTTGCCTGGCTTTTTTTTTTTGGGAGCTCTTTGGCAGTGTGCGCTCCGCTGAAAAAAATCGTGGACTGCCAAAATTGCCTAACTGCACAAAAACGGTGCCTGAGCCTGTTTTCACTCGTGTCTGCGCCAACATTTTTTAAACTGCCGCACATGTTCGGCACAGGTGTACAAACGTTGGCGAAAGTTGGAAACGGAGGATTTCATGCCAAAAAATGTTTGGATGTCAAAAAACAGCGCACAATCATGGCAAAAATAGGGGCCTTTATCTGTTTTCTGCAAAAAGATGTGTTTTCAATTTGATGTGATCAGAATCAAGATTGCAACATCTAAAATTGTATGCACTTTATTGATTGGATAATGATGTAGTAATTATTTATCCTTAGTGTAGCACTGATTTATAATGTATTTTTAGTTTAATTATTGTTCAATGCTGCGTGTCAAGATGGCTCCAAAGGAAGTTCTCGTAATGAAGTATTTCCAAAGCATTAATTAATGCTGTGACTACCGGAGATGCATATTTGAATGGATTTATTTTTCAGTCCAAAGCTTCACTAATGGTTGAGTGGATAAATACATTCTCAGTGAGAAGTGAATTATAAGAGACCAGGACAGTATCAGGCTCGAGCTCTAGTCTTTGCTAAGCTAGCAGGGCAGCAGTTGAGGTGCTACAATTGACCTTAGTACCCAGGTCTAGGGAGGGGAATCAAAAAAATCAGCTAACGTTCCTGTTCCTCATTGCTGGAAAGTTCTTCACTCCCTCAGTATTGAGTGAGGACAGGAATGGACATGATCATGATGCTGACATTCTGTTCTGGTAGAAATCTTAAGTAAAGTTGGCACGGTGGCCATTATGTTCATCCACTTCTTGTGCTGGCAGATTTTCCTGGTTCAGCCTAATTAGAATAATTTTGGCAGGCATCTGGCGAGATTCCTGCCAGTGGTGGAGAGGCTACCGAGGGGTCGAGGAGAGGGAAGATGTAAGAATTTGGTGAAAACATCGACAGCAAAAGCATAAACATTTGGACTTATACTTTTGGATGTTAAGTATTGGAACTTGGCTGTTACTGCAGAAGGGCAGACAGCCTGATGTGGGATAGGTCCAAACATGTCCCACAGGAATAAACATCAGGTGGGCAGGAATCAATGACTGAAATGGCAGGAAGATGGTTGATTGGGGCGGGGGGGGGCCTTTGTCATGTAATCAGTGAGAGATCAAGAAGATTGGTCAGTGCTCAAGCCACAAAGGAAGCTTTTCGACCACCCAGACTTGGAGCTTTATCCAGGTACAGGACAGTTGACAAAGACACCGGTCGAAGAGGTGTCTCTTTTGCATTTCAGTTGTACTGCCTTAGCAATGGACTGATTTTTGGCATGAAGATTCAGAAGCATTTTGCAGGTAGATGGAGAGAAGGAACACCATCTACGAGCAAAGAGAGCCTTGCTATTTCGACTGGGAAGCTGACCTTGAGACTGGGCATCAATACCACAGATTGGTACAGAACCAGAAGCTACACCTCATCGGGAGAAGCAGCGAGTAAGCCAGAGGGGTAATTGGTGAGCATTTATCCCAGGCCACACATCTTTACGACTACCGCATAGTGTGAATGGGTGTCGTGTGTCCCAACCAAGCCTTAAGGGATTAGTGGGGAGGTTTTTGCATGGATCATAAGCATACGCCCAATTCTGTTGGACAGATTCGGCGGTGCACTTTTGAATCCGAGCAGGGGTGTTTTAGTCGTGGGTACTTCACGTTAGGGGCCTGTTCAGACAGGCCAGGGTTGTGTGTTGCACTGTGTTTGTTTGTTTTACACCACCAGGGTGCGTTTTACTGGGTGCAGGGGTGTGCTTTAACTTGAATAAAAGCATTGTGATGGTTGAGACCGAAAGACCTGGCTATAACTGTGTATTTCTGTTCACCACTATAATTCCGGTGTCTAGAACTGTTGTAAGGGGGGGTGATTCAAAACCACCAAGGGCAAAACCACTTACAAAGAAGGGGGAGAAAAATAGCTGTGGCAGGCCTTGAGTGTCTGCAGCAGCAGAAGGGGGCTAACATCCTGTGGGGCAACTGTAAAAGAAGGATAAGTTTTGAAAAAAGTTAAACATTCACAGGGGAGGGGAATGCAATCAGTCGGCCTTTGTACTAATCCTATCCCACATGTCATTGAAACACTGGGTTTCAAGAACCTGCTGGCATTACTTGCTTCCAGTATTGGTATGGCAGTAGTAATGGGACGAGATCTTACATCTTACATCCTGTCATAACCACCCACCTTGAATACGCCAACCCAAAATTGAGCGTCCGTATTCAATGGACATTGTAACTTCTGCTGGAAAGTCCCAGAAGTGACAGTAACCAGTAGGGAATGGGCAGAATGGCTCCTCCGATTTTCTACCACTGCCCATATCAGATTTGTCTGAAATCTGGCAAAATGGGAGTGGAAGATTCTGCCTCTATTATCAAGACTTGCAAATGAGTAAGTGGCTTGGATGAGCTATCGGAATCTTAGAATCATAAAATCATAGAAAATTACAACACAGAAGGAGATCATTCAGCCCATCGAGTCCATGCCAGTCGAAAAAGAGTTACCTAGCCTAATCCTACCTTCCAGCACTAAGTCCATAGCCCTGTAGGTTACGGCACTTTAAGTGCATATTCAAGTACCTGTTAAATGTAATGATGGTATCTGTCTCTATCACCCTTTCAGGCTGTGAGTTCCAGACTCCCACCACCCTCTGGGTGAAGAAATGTTTCCTCATCTCCCCTCTAATCCTTCTACCATCTACTTTAAATCTATACTTCCTGATTATTGACCCCTCTGCTAAAGGAAATAGGCCCTTCCTATCCACTTTATCTAGGCTCTTGATAATTTTATACACCTCAATTAAATCTCGCCTCAGCCTCCTCTGTTCCAAGGAAAATAACCCTAGCCTATCCAAACTTTCCTCATAGCTAAAGTTTTCCTATCCTGGCAACATCCTTGCAAATCTCCTCTGCACTCTTTCTCATACAGTTACATCCTTCCTGTAATGTGGTGACCAGAACTGCATGCAGTACTCAAGCTGTGGCCTAACTAGTGTTGTATCCAGTTCTAGCATAACTTTCCTGCTCTTGTATTCTATGCCTCGGCTAATAAAGGCATTCTGTCTGCCTTTTTAACTACCTTATCGACCTGTCCTGCTACCTTTAGGAATCTGTGGACATGCGCTCCAAGTTCCCTCTGTTCCTCTATGCCTTTCAGTATCCTCCCATGTATTGTGTATTCCCTTGTCGTCTTGTTGCCCCTCCCCAAATGGATACCCTCACACTTTTCCAGATTGATTTCCATTTGCCACTTTTCTGCCCAACTGACCAATTCATCAATATCTTCCTGCAGTCTAGAGCTTTACCTCCTCACTGTCGACCACATAGCCAATTTTTGTATCATCTGCAAATTTCTTTATCATGCCCCTTACAATTAAGTCTAAATCATTAATATATATTACAAAAAGGGACCAAGTACTGAGCCCTGTGGAACCCCACTGGAAACAGCCTTCACAAACCCCCCTTCAACCATCACCCTTTGCTTCCTGCCACTGAGCCAATTTTTGGATCCAATTTGCCACTCTCATGGGCAAATTGGATCCCATGGGCTTTTTCTTTTTTGATCAGCCTACCATGTGGGACCTGGTTAAAAGCCTTGCTAAAATCCTAATAAACTACATCAAATGCAGTGCCCTCATTGGCTCTCCTTGTTACCTTCTCAAAGAACTCAATAAAGTTAGTCAGACACGACCTTCCCTTAACAAATCCATGCTGACTGTCCTTGATTAATCTGTGTCTTTCTAAATGAAAGTTTATGCTGTCCCTCAGAACTGATTCCAGTAATTTGCCCACCACTGAGGTTAAACTAACTGGTCTGCAACTGTTCGGTTTCTTTTTAAACAATGGTTCAACGTTAGCAGTTCTCCACTCCTCTGGCACAACTTCTGCAACCAGGGAGGATTGAAAAATGATGGTCAGAGCCTCTGCAATTTCCTCCCTTGTTTCTTTTAGTAGCCTTGTATATATTTTATTGATCCTGGTGATTTATCTACTTTCAAGGATGCTAAACCCCTTAAAATTTCCTCTCTTACTATGTTTATTCCATCCAATATTTCGCTATCTTCCTCCTGAACTTCAACGTCGGCATCGTCCCCCTCTTTTGTGAAGACAGCGGAAAGTATTCATTTAGTACCTTACCCACATCCTCCGCCTCCACACATAGATCACCATTTTGGTCCCGAATAGGCCCAACTCTTTCCTTAGTTATCCTCTTGCTCTTTATGTAATTGTAAAACATCTTTGTGTTTTCTTTGATTCTACTTGCCAGTATTTTTTCATGCTTTCCTAATTTTCTTCTTAATTCACCTCTGCACTTTCCATACTCTTCTAGGCTTTCTGCAATATTGAGCTCACGATATCTGATATAGGCTTCCCTTTTTTGCCTTATCTTACCCTATATGCACCTTGTCATCCAAGGGGCTATAAATTTGGCAGTTCTACCCTTTTTTAAAAATTACCAGTGCCTGTTTAATTGTACACCCAATATGAATGCCTTCAGGAGAGGAGGTCTCACTCAAGATATACCATGAAAATATAATTAAGACTATTGGAATAAATATTTGCTCAACATCAGGACCCTATTAAAAATCAAACCATTCCAAAGAATCTTTCCCCATTCTCTCCTGACAGCACTGACTCTTTCTGGATGCTGGAAGTCCTTTGATATCTTACCCAGGTCACTATTCTTCATATGTGAGTCTAGACAGTGAGTAACAGCAGGCTATTTGATTATAAGCCCAATTCTGTCCTCACCTGACATCCACACACATTCACTTTTCAGCAGGTGTCATTGGATAGTAATCAGAAGAGAGGACACTTTTTGTCCCTTTCTCCGGCCCAGGAGCACAGTAGCCAACTGTGGTGTCTCTACTGATGTCCTACCTGCGATCAGATGATTCAGCACCGAACATATATTGAACCATTGACTCTATAGGTTGCATAGTTTTGTCACACCCTGGCAGGATCTTCACCCACTAGGAAAATGGAGAACTAGTAATAAAGAATTACGATTAATATTAACATTTTTTGAATTAGTTCTTCTATCTGTCTTTTAAAAATATTTTTCATTAAATATTAAGTGATGATGATCACTGAGGGTGCTTGTTTAGAAGGATTACTGAACCAAACAGTGTGAGGCAACTGAATTAATATATAAAGCTCGATTTTAGACAGTTTTCAGCAGTGTATTTCTGCAACCTCCTCCAGCACTACAACTGCCCCTCCCCGAACTCGCCTTTCCTCTGATTCTGACCTCTTGTGCATCTCCTCTTTCACCTCACTATTGGTAGCTGCACCTTCTGTTTGAAATCCTGGAGAGATGTATGTTGGACATCTTGGGGAGAACAGTTGAACTTCTTTGTATCTTGAAGCAACAGGCTTTCCAATGAACAGGATGACTTTGAAGTGTCGTGAGGAGAAAGCATGGCTTGTGTTCTGATATGTAAAGTACTTGTGTAAGGGAATAAGTGTTAGAAATAAAATGTAACTCTAGGATAATAAATTCTAGGATAATAAATCAGTAAATCTTGTTTATTGGAAGTAGTTTTGAAGTAAACAAACTACAACTCTTTACGTGAATAGTTTGGGAATAGATATGTTATACAGTCTTATTTATGAAATTTTCCTTTGATGTTGTCAAAATATGATGTATAAAGGATCATAATTTTCAACAGTATGTCAGAGGACTCGAAAAATAGAACTTGTAACTGAAAAGTCTGTTCTGTATACTCTGCTACAAGTGTCTCGTGTGTACTCGAAATGTGTTGTGAACCAGAAGAGAAAGGAGGTTGACTGCTAACATCTTCAGCTGCCTCAGCCTCAATCTCTGGAATTTGCTCTTTAAACCCTTCCATCTCTCCTCTTTTGAAGACCCTCCTTAAAATACACCTCATGAATCAACTTTTGATCCTCCCATCCTTTATCTCCTTCCGTGGCTTAGTGTCCATTTTTCCTTGCATTTCTGTGAACACTGTGGGACTGTTTCTCTATGTTAAAGTCAATTTATAAATGTAAGTTGTTGTTATAGGTTATACCTTCTATTAAGTTGCTGATATTCTTTAATTATAGTACCAGTTGCTGTTCTTTATTTTCTGAAGGTGCCAATTCATGTTGGAGTTCCACAGGTGCCAACAGCTCTGATACCTCACTCAAGTGGTCATTCTTCATATGTATGCCTCAACAGTGAGAGTCAGCAAGCTATTCTCCCAGAGGAGTATGACCGTTGAACCTGATTCTGCCCTCATCCAATGTCCACATACACACAGTGGACCCTCCAGGTTTCTCCATCACCGAACTCAGGGCACATAAGTCAGCTTTAGAACTGTAACTCTTAGCTCAGCACATAGCAGTGATTGAACCTGGGATCTTCCAGGGTAAATGCTACACTCGGAATTGCATTCATTCACTTGGGAATTGGGAGAACCTCGTGACAATTTTTCCCAGTAAATGCAAGACTTCAAATCAACAGATTCTTTGAGCTTACACATAAATTGATATTCGTTTGATAATAATGACAAAAGAATTTTAATGTACATGATTGGTACAAATACAGCAGAACCAAAGATATCACAGATTTCAATTACGTTAGAAATTGTTGTCGACAGGAACATAATTGGCAATTTTTGCTAACAAAAAAACTCGCTGATTTTTTTCTTTAACATAAAATATACAAAATCTTTTCACCAACGTAATGTACAGAGTACAGCTTTCAAATAGAGTACATTTCACCAAGAATGCACGGCAACAGTCATCTTAGAGTTTTAACCATACAAAAATATTCAATAGGAGCATGAAAAAAACAAATATTACACAGTGCAATAGTGCTGTAACCTCATATGCATGAGGCCGCTAGAATTCTACGCTATGACATGCTTCTAAGGTCGTGCACCATCAAATGTAATACACTGTCGTACGTTTCTACAGCACTCTTAGCTCATTTAAGTTCATGGCAAGATTCGCACTAGTATCACACTTTATTGAATGACAAAGGCATATTACTCTGTGCGCACTCTATAAACTGCAATCTCAAAAACATTTAACTGTAATTCTAAACTGTACTATATAACAAGAATTGCTGCAGTAACATTGCAAAACAGTGCAACCCTACACTTGTCAAATCGATTCAAACTGTACATAGATAGGGAATTTTACATTTATCAACATCACCATCACCTTACATTAAAGCAATAATGAACTCCAAAGGTGTGTATTACTGGGATGTAAGGCAGAGCAGAATTTACCCTTTATGTGTTGGAGTAGTGGTATTCATAAGACAGCCGAGGTCATTTGCAGCCCCTTCCTCCTCATCTGTTGCCTTTAGCAGATTTGCCTCTGAGCCTTTGTTCATGGGATGTTGCCCAAGCTTGGACTGAATGCTGTTCCCTCTTGTTTTCTTGCTCTCCAGCAAAAGAGGGTAAGGGAGTGCTATTAGGAGGCATAGTTAGCTCAGATTTCATACAGCAAGTATCCTATTAAAATTGATCTATTTAATAAAACTTTATTAGTCCTGCTTTCTTCCTGTGGGGCAGTGTATGGCCTTCACTTGATAATTACCCACAGTGGTATGATTTAAATCAGGAACTCACTGTGCGAGGAATTACAAGTACAGATGTGCATCCCTTCACCTCATGGTGAGTGGACCTTGAGCAAGGTACTAGTTGGATTTGAGGCTCTCAATTAAAGTTAGTAACACTGCACTGAAGTTGTCTTGTGTTAGTTCATTTGCCAACTCAGACTTACACTTGACACTTAAAATGAACTGGAATCCTATAGAATACAAATGCTGAGTATCATAAGTATCACAAGTATCACAATACACTCAAAAATAAACTTTTCTATAGTGTTTTCATATGTTATTAAGATCTAAGTCTTGTGAAATGTTACTTAACAAGATGGACAAATTCATTATTATAGCCTTTGAACATTCAGCTTTACTAAACTGGTACTTATTTCATTTTCTTATTGGAATTTCAACAGGTAATAATTATTATGGGTGCAAAATAATCATAAAATAATGCCGTGACCTCTCATTTAAAGTGTCAAGAAGCACTGTTTTGATCATAGTGTTTTCAGTAGGTGTATTGTTTGGCACATTGCTATAAATATGCTGCAGCAAAAAATTGTACTTCAGCCAACAATGCTGTGAGATATGCTTCTTGTAATATATCCTGAATTCATCACCTCAAATTGCTTCCACCAGCAACACAACTAGTGAAAGGTCTGTAATCACCAGTATACTTCAAACCAGAATACTAGTTTTATACAGCTCAAAATACTCTTTCCAGGTTTGGAAGAACAAAAACCTATAATTTTTTACAGTGTTAGCAAACTTAATATGAAAATGTCACATCCCCACCATTGTCATTTGCAGAAATCCTAGCAACAAAATTAATTCCATCCAACATTAAATTACTTTTCTCTAACTTGCCACTATGTGCCCATTCTGCAAACCTGTATAATATGCTCTTTCTGCTTCTTGTTAGTTTTGTTTGCTTATAGCAAAACTGCAATTAAATAATAAACCGATTCTGCAAATCAATCCTATAATACACTTAGAGTAATACCAAGGAGCAGAAGAAGTAATGCAGTAGCCTGTGGTTACACTGCAAACACATGCCCTGCAATACCTTATTATAGACTGCTGCTTTAATCTAATTCTCTATTTTTTTCTCCACTTACCATCATAGTACTGCAATGTACCTGCATGCACCATCGAGACTCACAGGTGCATACATTACAATCCTCCATTACAATATGGAGGATTGTAATGTATGCACCTGTGAGTCTGATCACAGGATTGTGGAGCTGTTGTTCTTAATAGCAACGTGTTGCTATGAATTCTTAAGCAAAGAACCCATGAAGCAAATACATTACAAGTATATAGTCAGGTATCTGATATATCCCTGCACATTTAATGGAAATATTAAATGGCAATTTACAGTGCTACATTTTATGCATTTCCAATATCCTACTTGGCAGGCTTCCCCACCCGCCCTCCCAAGTTTCTCCCCATCTGTCCTGGACTCATACTGGGAGATAGTTCCATGGGCACCAGCATCTGGTCCAAGTAGGATTTTTCACATGTGAGCCTAGTGTAGGCAGACTATTCTCCATAGTTGGCATCACAGCTAAGCCCAGTCCTGTCCCTGTTTGACATTCACACACCTGCACTTTGCAGCTCGAAATTAGGAGCAAGAACCCTGGATGGTTTTTATCCTATGTATCCACGGACATTGAGGGCAATTGTAGCACCCCAACCGCTGCTCCAGGTGGGACTAACTAACTCAGCACAGCCTTGAAGTTAGAATGATTTGGTCTATATGGCTTAGTACCACATCACACGGTGTATTTATCCACCAAAGCCACTGGGGAAGTGAGTTTATGCTGAATACTTGAATCACATAAGAACATAAGAATTAGGAACAGGAGTAGGCCATCTAGCCCCTCGAGCCTGCTCCGCCATTCAACAAGATCATGGCTGATCTGGCCGTGGACTCAGCTCCACTTACCCGCCCGCTCCCCATAACCCTTAATTCCCTTATTGGTTAAAAATCTATCTATCTGTGATTTGAATACATTCAATGAGCTAGCCTCAACTGCTTCCTTGGGCAGAGAATTCCACAGATTCACAACCCTCTGGGAGAAGAAACTCCTTCTCAACTGGGTTTTAAATTGGCTCTACCGTATTTTGAGGCTGTGCCCCCTAGTTCTAGTCTCCCCGACCAGTGGAAACAACCTCTCTGCCTCGATCTTGTCTATCCCTATCACGAAACAAAATGTTGGTCAATTAAAATATAAAACAGTCTCAGATTAGATACACCAGGTTCAGGACATGTCAGTCCCAATATGTTTTACATTTTAATGGATAAGTATGTACATATTTTACAAATGTTGCTATTAAGTAGAATAAATTACAGTGACAACCTTTTCCAAAGAAGCCGAGGATTATTCTCCATTCTTGAATTTCTTTATAATGCTGTCCTCAGCTATTACCTTTGTCATTGGTGAAATGCTTTGCATATACATAGTCTCATTACCAATGTATTATGGTTTCACTGGTGTTCTCACTCACACTCCATTTATCACTGTTTGCCACATTAAATTGCTAAAATTGGACTGTGCTTTTTCTCAATCTAGAAGCTTCACAAAAAACCTGCTGAGATTATATTTAGCATATATGTTCCAGCCGCATGCGTAGATTCAGTATACCTTAATGTTTGACTCACAGAATACATGCTAAATACAGAGATCAGCCTACAAAAAATAATTGAGAAGCAGGATAAGCTAATGCAATTCAAGTAATCCTCACATCAAAATAAATTTTTATACTTATTTCATAGGACAACGAAACGTCAATTATATTGACGTGTGAGCTTTATATTCACTTATCATTACAGCCAATTTTCATCCAGCTACGAAACATTGCTAGTACTGGGCACAAGACGTAGCCCAAGGAGGACAGTGGGAGCGGGGTGGAGGGTGGGGTGGGTGGGGCGGGGCAGGAGATACTGGAAACAAAAACTTCATTGGTCTTGAATATCCTCGCTGTCATTGTGCCGGAAAGATACGCCATTCATTAACAGAGGGAGTTGCACACAAGCTTCCTGGTGTAAGCTAATTTTAAACATTCTTGGTGCAACTCTGGTGTAACTTGAGTGTAGAAACTGTGGAAGTTGCTGAGTGCCATTAAAGTACTTCCACCCTACGGACTCCCAGACAGTACAGTAAGCAGCCGATGAGTGGTTTTTCTGGCAATTTTGCCCAAATCATTTGATGGCACTTCTCACCCATCGCATCAATCCAGACGAGTACCATCATGCCCACTTAGGTGGCAGCTGTGCTCTGGGCAGCAGGCAATAGAAGCATAACCACCTTCTCTGATGAAATCTTCCAAACCCTTCTCCAAGAGGTACAAAACTGGAGCCTCACACCCTTTCACCAAGCTGGACAACATCATTAAGCTTGCAGGGAGCTGTCAGCACAGGCACTGGTATGGATTCCCTCATGCCCAGGATTGATCAACAGTGCAGAAAGAAGTAAAAACACTTCACTAGGGCAGGCAAGGGTAGCATGTAACCACACAGTCCCTTTCCCCCTGTCCACCACACTTTTAAAGCAACACTCACACAGCTAATCTTTCACACTAAACTCTGGGTAAGAGTACCGACAACTCCTCTAACACACATCAACAGCTTTGTACAGCCGTAGAAACACTTTCCTGCACTCTAACGTCACCAGAACCCCACATCTCTCACTGCACCTCTCCCATCACAATCGCCACACACACCTTGACAGAGAGACGTATCCTCACATCCCACCCCCTTAGCTTACAATAAAACAAATGTTTGCTTTGAAAAACACTGGACATTTGTCTTATTATTTATGAACATTGCAGTAAGTCAGAAAATAGACCATTCTGTAGGTGTAGTCTTCTTCACACAGATGAGGATTTCTGGGAAGGTCCTCTAGGCCAAAGAGAACGTAGCTTTGGTGTCATTTGGTAGGGCCCACAGAAGAAGGAAAGGCTGCAGTGCTGCCGGTGCAGTTGATCAGTCCATGAAGATGTCTGGCAGAATCTGCCTTCTGACGCCCCTCACAGTAGCAAGTGAGAACACAGCCTGGTTAACATCATAAATGATCTGGACATCCTGGGAAAGAAGTCCCTTCGGCTGATGCCTTCAATGCCACATGCATGCTATCATGGCAACCTGGGGAATCCAGCTATCCTGTAGAAAGACCTGGCTGCATGCCTCTGCTACCTGAGGACAATGCCCATGTGGAGTAATTTGGCTGTTCTATGACGGAGGGCATCCGCACGATGCACGCGCTAACAGCTCCCTGGCTGTTGTTGAACAGATGGTCTGTGGTTGCCTGGAATGATCTGCATCATGAAAGTTGAGGGCTCCTATCACTTTAATTGCCACAGACAATGCAGTTGTGGAAGTGGAGCGAGTTTGTAAATCTTTGAGATGAAGTTGGCAAAGGTGCGGAGAGGCGCAGCTGTCGGGTCAGTTGCCCAGCTCCTCGGAGAGATTCACGTGAGAGTGGTGGGGCCTGTACATGTATTGGGGAGGGCTGTACCTGGTGGGCTTCCATCCTCTGCCGTGCTGCCTAATTCTCCTGGCCAAGATACTCTGCTCCTGAAACCTCTCCTTCATTATGATGGCATAGAGTCGTATACTCATGGGGAAAGCCAGGCATTATCTGAAGTGTGGATTTGTTGAAAAGTCTTTTCCTTGGAAGACAGGAAAGCGCTATAGTATAATGTCAGAGATTAAAATATGTGAAGGAAGGGGTTTCAACAAAGTTCCTCAGATCCCTATGAAGTTGGACCTTACCAAGTGGTAGGGGAAGGTGTTAGACCATTGTTTTTTGGTGTAAAGTTACACCGATTGTACGACCGTCACAAACCCAGGAAACTTCTGTGTACCAGCACAGACTAGTTGGGCTGAATGGCCTGTTTCTGTCATGTATGTATCTCAACAGTGCAGCAATGCAAATGGGTCCTGATTGTGTTGACAGGCGTTAATTTGCACTGTTTAAACTTCAAGGAAATTTGTGTTTATTGTAATAATGGCTCATAATGGCATAATGCGGGCTAAAAGTGATTTTCCTTGATTGGGAGGAAATTCACTCTCATTATGGGGCAGAATTTTCTTTGGGGGTGTAATTGGGAAGTTACACCCAAAATTACACCATTCATGCGGCCATTTGGCAGATATCAATTTACACTTAAATTTCCTAGCAATTTCATTAGCATAGGCCGGAACATAAAATTCATTGTAAACAAGTGGAAATCAGAGTAAACAATCGGGGTCCGAGGAAAGCATCAAACTCACACCATTCTTTCACAAAAGCAATATATTGCAGATGCTGGAATCTGAAATAAAAACAGAAATGCTGGAAATCTCAGCGGGTCAGGCAACATCTGTGGAGAGAAAAAGTTAACGTTTTAGGTCGATGAACATTCGTCAGAACTGGCAATAGTTCGAAATGTAATAGATGCTTAAGGAAATGCTGGGGCTCTGAAAGGCGGAGGGGAGGAAAGAACAAAAGGGAAGGTCTGTGATAGAGTGGAAGGCAGGAGAGATTTAAGAGACAAAAGGGATGATGGGCTGAATTGAGATGGTAACAAGTTAGGAAACAAAAGATGAGACTAGATAGGGTGTGAATGGCGGAATAATTACCAGCTGCCATGGGAAACAGAGAGAAACAAAACAAAAATGAAAAAGGGGATGGAGTTTTGTTAAAAAAAAGGGAGGAAAGGGAACAAAATATGGGCAGAAGTTATGGTCTGAAATTGTTGAACTCGATGTTGAGTCCGGAAGGCTGTAAAGTGCGTAAACGAAAGATGAGCTTGCATTGAGCTTCGTTTTAACAGTGTAGGAGGTCGAGGACGGAGAGATTAGAGTGGGAGCGGAGTGGAGAATTAAAGTGAGAGGTGACTGGAAGCTCGGTATCATCCTTGCGTACTGAACAGAGGTGTTCCGCAAAGCGGTCACCCAATCTGCGTTTGGTTTCCCCAATGTAGACACCAATGTCACACCATTCTTTTCCTTCTTTCAGCATAAAAATTAATGTTTGAAGCCATCGAACCAGCATTGATACACATTCAGCACAGAATATTCAAGAACCTGCAATTATGGAAGAATTTAAATTTTTAACGTGACTCATACTGAAGCCATAAAAATGCATTCAAAGGAGCAGAAAATAGAGTACAGGTCTCAGTGAAATTGCTTAAAAAAAATTACAATAAAACACCAGAAGAATGATTGTTTCCTGCTGCACTTGAAATTCTTGGGATAATTTTGCACCCATATTGAATTAGCATAATTGCAGGCAATTTGCTTGTGCGGCTCTTTAGCCTGGGACGGGGCCATTACACTGACTGAAATGCGAGGATCAATAGTACAAGTGTAAAAACAACAGTGCACAAGTAAGGGTATTATATTTTTCCTTCAATACAGAGTCCAGCAACACCTCGACTTTAAAATTCTCATCCCTGTTTTTCAAATCCCTCAATGACCTTGCCCCTCCCTATCTCTGTAACCTCCTCCAGCCCTACAACCCTCTGAGATATCTGCGCTCCTCCAATTCTGGCCTCTTGCACATCCCTGATTTTAAATTGCTCCACTACTGGCAGCCATGTCTTCAGCTGCCTTGGCCCTAAGCTGTGGAATTCCCTCACTAAATCTCTCTATCTCTCCTTCTATAAGATGCTCCTTAAAATCTACCTCTGTCCTAATATGTCTTTATGTGGCTCGTTGCCAAATTTTGTTTGAGAACGCTCCTGTGAAGCATCTTAGGCTGTTTTACTATGTTAAAGGTGCTATATAACTGCAATTTGTTGTTGTACTGGATGTGTGGATAAACTCCCAGGATAAATGATGCTGTGATTACTTCCTTCAGAAGCGAGCTTGATACTTTTTCTAGTTAGGTATGGGACTGGTGGTTATAAGGACGTGTAGACTAAGATAATCAAATACACTGGTACACAATGGCCAGAATTCTCCTCCACCCAAAATGTAGCCGGATTACAGTGAGGAATGAAGGAAAATGTGGACAGTGAGGTCTATCACTGCCTTATTGCCCGCCTTCCATTACCATCTCCTGTTCTTTGCCGTGACTGACATTAGCCTTTCCTACCCTGCTTACCTCATGCAAATGGCAGCTAGGGCACAGGTGTATGGGATATCCCTCCCGTACACCTGTGTTATCGCTGCTTCTTTGGGAAGCCATGGAAGGGTGACAGTCACTCCCGGGAAATGGTGGTAAATGCCCTGACGTACCCCCATGATGGGAGAGTGCATTGTGCTACCCTGCTGTCTCTCCAGTCCGACCACCAACACTTAGCTGCTGAAAGACCTGTTGTCAGCCAAGGACTTCAGTAGGACATTATTGTCAATGTTTGGATGACAGTTCTGCTCCTTTAAGGTCCCTTGCTGGTTCCACAGTGCACTACCTTTAATATTCTGCTCTTCGTACTGATGTACTTCCTCTTGTAAGATTAAGAACATAAGAATTAGGAGCAGGTGTAGACCATAGGCCCTTTGAGCCTGCTTCGCCATTCAATATCATGGCTGATCTTTGACCTCAACTCCACTTTCCCACCCAATCCCTTGATTCCCTTAGAGCTCACTAGACATTTCTGATGAGTCTGGATCCAGGGAAATGGTTCAGGGTTGGGGTGATTTCGGTGGTTCAGGCAGAAATCCTGCCCTGTCAGAATTCTGTCCAGATGAGGACAATTCCTGCCAGCGGTTCCTGTGTTGCTGAGACCATAAAAGTGTCATGTGCAGAAAGCAACTGTATAGGTTTGAATAATGGAGCTGTAAGTGTAAATAAATATTGTGGAGCTTTGCTTGGCTGCCTTTGAAAGGCATGGAGAGATTTTTCAGAGCTTTCCCTCAGGAGATTAAATAGGAGAGGTAGAGACAGTGACAAGGCAGGTCACACATGGTCTGTGTAAGGAACAAACTGATTAGCCTTTTCTCATTCCCAGCTTTTTTATGTTTCTAAGATGATAAAAAAAATTGACAACCTGTTTTTTTTAAAAATCCTGTAGGAAAGCTTATGAGGTAATTTTGCAAAGTCTGCATTCAGTGTGGAGCTTTGCTCAGTGGGCGCCTGTGTTGGAGATAGCACTATAATGCGATAGTGATGACTGTGAGCCATGCTCCCATCTAGTGAGACTTAATCCTGGGAGTAGAACGCCACAGAATTACAGTTGTTGATTTGCTGCTATTGAGGCCATTTAGTTGAGCACAAACAATATTTGTAAGTGACAAAGCTACAAGCCCAGATTCTCGGGGTGGGTAATCTGGGTTGTGGGGGCCGAAGTGGGCGACGATCAACCCGCCCTCTCCCCTCACCCTGCCACCCCCCAGCAAATGAGGCCCAGGAAATTTTAACTCTAGGGCTTCATTTGAATTCCCTGATACTGACTCCCATCCGAAGCTGGCAGAGATGACACTAACGCCGGTGAGCGGGGACTAGAAATTCAAAGAGGAGGGTCAGATTGCTGCCGGGGAATGGCCCATGGCAAGGTAAATGAGGAGGTGGGGGGGGGGGGGCGCGGTATCAATAAAGTTCACTATTGCAGGAAAGGGAGGAAGTCCAGATCAAAGGTGCCCCAAAGTGTCCTTGTGGGGACGGAAATGACACTCCAGCTCCTCATGGCCCACGAGGAGCCTTAAAAGAGTAAACTGCCTGGGACTCCTGTGGCCAGGATGCTGCCTGGTTTCGCTGGCAGGTCCATGACTATGTGGGTCCTAGTTGGCCTCCAGTTAGTATGGCATGTGCATCCTGATGACCTGAATTTGCCATTTAAAGTAGGACCCGCTCCTTTGAGGAAGCTGCCTTTCTGTCCATGATTTCAGGTTAAGTTAAGATGGTGGTTGGGGGTCAGGACTGTGGCACAGACACCCTTCCCCCGGCCATGTTAACCCCCTCTTTCATCTGTACTGTTTCCTCCATTGGCTTTAAAATACCCGCTATGATTTCAGTTTAGTTACCTGATACGCCACTCTCATACATTTGCGAAGTTTCATTCCTTTCAATGGGAATTTACTAAATGGGTTTGGCAGTTCTAGATGGGAAAGATTTGAATTAATGGAAGGAACACTGACAGATGCATTACACAAAATCTGGTTACTCTACTTTCTAAAACTGAGAGGACAAATTATTCAAGAATCATGAAATGATATAGCATAGAGAAGGCTAGTTGGCCCATTGCACCTGTGCTGGCTGTCTGAATGCCCCATCTACTCAGTCCCAATACTCTGCTCTTTACCAAATCCCAGTCATTTTTTCCTTTTTCAAATATTTTATACTACTGCTTATACTACTATTTGTGGTAGGGCATTTCATGTTCTAACAGCCTTCTGAGAATAAACAATTATTCTAATCTTCATTTGTTTGGTGATCTTTATTTTATGTTCCCTAGTTACAGACTCACTGACCAATAAAGATAATTTCCCCCCCCAATTTACCACATCAAATCCCGTTAATATTTTGAGCACCTTCAACAGATCATCTCATAATATTCTCTGTTCTAATGAAGAGAGACCTAGCGCTGTATTTTCCGGTCCTGTCCGCCTTTGTTTTCACCTCGAAGAGGTGGCAATGGCGACGGTGAGCTCTTCTGGGTGGGCAGCCAGCTTCCAGTGCCCCACCGGGGTTTTCGGGGCCGGTCTCAGCGGGGCACGGAACATTGCCGCCCAGCAGAGAGCGCTGTGTGCAACGCTCCTGGTTGTGACGCCAGCTCGACGTTTGAGTTCCGCCTGACCCGTAGCACCGCGTTGCGCGCCCTACTGGCACTGCCTGTGAAAACTGGCGGTCCGACCTATATTGGCCGCAGTGACGGAAGTAATGTCCACCTCAGGTAAGTGTGATTGTTTTTCCTTTTTTTTTGTGATTCATGTTGTGGTGGCGTGAGCTATGTATTGGGAATGTTTATAGTGGGTTTCTTCAGGGTTTTTTTCTCCCCATGCTCCTCTCAGCACTCCCAGGCCAGCTGTTTAGCTCGGGGTTTTCACATGCTCAGCCGGCCTAGCACCCCAAGAGAGGTGTGCAATGCCTCCCTTAGCGCTCCGCCCCACACTCAGGGGCCAGCTACCTAATTTTGATGACCGAGGGCACAAGCTATTCCCGGGCGCAAACTTTACCGCCCTGCTGCCATTACCGCCCCCAAAATGAGCAAAGCCGAAAATCCAGCCCCCAGTTTCTCCACCATGAAACCTCCACTCCCCGCCAGCCACACCATCTGATGCTGAGACCGGCCACAATCCTCCGGTGGCCGGCTCCGATCCACTCTCCCTCCCTGCCGATCCCCTGATTGACCCACCCCCGCCGATCTCTGATCGACCCTCCCTGCTGATCCCTGATCCACCAGTCGACACCCCCCCCCCTCCCCCGCCCCGCCGACCCCCTTGCCTGGCTGATCCTCCGGCCGACTCCCACTGCCCCGTTGATCCCCAATCATCCGGCTGACCCCCCGCTGCTCCCCAATCATCCGGCTGACCCCCCCCCCCCGCTGATCCCCGATCCTCCAACTGACCGTGCCCCCCCACCCCCGAACCCCGACCAACTCCGCCCGCTCCCCGACCAAGCCACCCGGCTCCCTGACCCCCTGCGATCTGCAGCAGAGGTCCCCGCAAACCCTGAACGAGCCCACTACAATTCTCAATCCCCACTCCACATCCTTCCCCAGACCGAACCCTCATTCCACCTCTGCGGCTGCAGGTCCACCTGCCTGGAGCCAGCCAGCCTCTTAATCTGGCTGGCTGCAGGCGGGAAACCGAGGCCTCACATGCAAATTGGGCAGGGCCTGCGGCCTTCCGAGTTTCCAGCCCACCTCGGAAGCCCCCCACCTCCAACCCTACAGAAAGTTCCGGCCCATGGAACTCAATCCATAATAAACAGTGCGGGCTTATTAGGATCTTCACAGGATAACATTTCCAGCAGTCCTGCTGATGTATATTAATGATATTGCTCATTAAAATTTGCAGAATTGAGATAATTATAAATAACTGAAAGGACACAAGGGATGTAATTCCTCTAATGCCAGAATTTGGACCTAGGCTGAGAAAGAGGATACTGTGCCAGCAGCAATGTATTAATTTAAAGGGAAAAATAAGTCTAGGGGACTGACATGCACATATAAAGAAGGACCCGACCAGCTTCAGGTGGCTGTCCTTGCCAACTGCTCAGTACAACAGGTTAAAGTCGTGAAAGGTGGGATACTGGTGGGTTTCTAGTGGATAAGTAACCTGGATGAATTTAACTGCTCACCTGCCTGGTTTACACCAGGTGAGTAGGAATGAATTCACCTCATAATCTAGAATTGCCCAACACATTTTACTCAACTTGAATGAGAAAAATTTATAGCCAAAATACCGGCATGTTAAATGTAGGAAGGTTAATCTGCATTGTCACATGCATGCAGGATGGGGGAATAGACTTGTATAATAATAATAATAATAATAACTTTTATTTATGTAGCACCTTTAACGTAGTAAAACGTCCCAAGGCGCTTCACAGCAGAGTTACAAGACAAAACAAATACATTTTACAATAGAAGAAATTAAGGCAGATAACCAAAAGCTTGGTTAAAGAGGTAGGTTTTAAGGAACGTCTTAAAGGAGAAAAGAGAATAAGAGAGGCGGGGAGGTTTAGGGAGGGAGTTCCAGAGCTTAGAGCCCAAGCAGCTGAAGGCACAGCCACCGATGGTTGAGTAGTTATAATGAGGGCTGCTCAAGAGGGCAAAATTTGAGGAGCACAGACATCTTGTAGGGTTGTGAGGCTGAAAAAGATTACAGAGATAGGGAGGGCAAGGCTATGGAGTGATTTGTAAACAAGGATGAGAATTTTGAAATTGAGGCGTTGTTTAACCGGGAGCCAATGTACGTCAGAAAGCACAGGGATGATGGGTGATGATGTCTTGGTGCGAGTTAGGACATGGGCTGCCGAGTTTGATGATCTAAAGTTTACGTAGTGTATTTATGTATGGATTACATATGCAACATTACTGATAACTAAACTACAACTGGATACTGTATTTTGTTTATTGGAGAGAAGCCACAGTCAGAACATGCTTTAGTGCAGGAACCGCACAGGATTGACACTATGGTACCTGTTGGAACTAATCAGTATAGTTCATTGTTGAACAGACACTTATGGATTGCTTTTTGCAGACTCAGCACACAGTCATCGGGACAAGGTGTATTGGATAGCCAAATCTAATGAAACAAATCTATGAACCATAGATCTGGCTGGACAAAAAAGCTTGTGTGGAATTAATAATCCTGACGTGAACCAAACAAAAAGCTTCATCAATTTTTCCAGTAGATGGACACCTGCAGCAATCTTAAATTCCTTTTTCAGATTGTCTACCTTATCCATGGTTTGAAGCTCATGCAGTGTGATATGATCAGCTGGAATCATACCTCTTTCACACAAAGAGACTCATTATTAAATATGATCTACTCTTCATGCAGGTACTGTAGTAATGTGGATAGCCCAGTATAGTAGCAGGGCATTTTATGATGAAAAGATTGCAACGGGTAGTCATGTGGGCCTGTTTTGGATGAGGATTGGCATCCTATGAAGGTGATAGGTTGGAATGATAAAATGGCTACACAGGTTAAAGCCAAGATGGTGGGCCTGTGTAAGGGAAGATCTGTCTGGTTGAGTAACAATAGCCAAGAAGCTGTGGGAGCTACCAGAGGGACTAGCAAAAGAGAGAGATCTTGTGGCATCTGTCAACAGCTTATTTATGACCAACTAACTCCTCATTATGTTGCTTTGTTTAGAGCTTCACTTTTCTTTTTAACAAGGTCTACGTGGATGTTACTGACAGGATTCATAGCTCCACTGTTCAATCTAGACAAAGGCTGTTCTGTGAGAACATAAGGAGTAATTTATGTCTCTGCAGCTGGCATGGAGCCTTGCTAGATGCACGCATGGACCAAAAGGTAGGGCCACCACATTGTAGTCCTTGTTTTCTGACATTCACTCGCTGCTTTGCACCAATCTGTAAAATTACCCAGAGAAAACAGACTCCATGAGGGATATTCTTGATGAACTGCACACTGGCCTTTGCAATGAAAGATGTTTCACTCATTGTATTACAACAGTTATCAAGAAATCATCCTTAATAACAAATCGGACTAATTGCAAGTCTTGATTTTGACAACAGGGGAGAAGTAGAGCCTGTAGGACTGTATATTTGTAGGCAAGGAAGAACAAGGGAGGAAAGTCCAGAGTTAGCAATAACCAAAAGCACCAATAAACTAGAAGACGAGAAAGGAGGAGAGAGAGTTAGGCTGTTGTCAGATGGTAGAGATGACATCAGGAATGCCCATTAGATGATAAGCTTTTTCTTTCAGAAACAGTCCAGGAGTGCAGAAAAGATGCTTGAAGAGCCTCCCAGATATAGAAGGAACGATCTCAATTTTAACCCACTCGACAGTGTTCATCGAGGTGCATAGTTTTAGGGCTGGAAACAAAATACCTTCCACTTCAGGCATCCTGTATCAGCATTAAGCACCCCCGATCAGTTACATGCAGAGTAAGGCTTTTCTTTTCTGTCTCAACAATGTGCCCGAGACTGAAGCCTAGAATAGCACTCCTCACAGTTATCCTATGGCTTCTCTGAGTGCCAATTTTACACCCTAGGCTCAAGCTCACTGGGAACTGGATTGAGACTGCTCAAAGACATAGGGCACCAACAGTCAGTAAACAAAGGAGACTTTCATCCCACCAGTCTGGGCTGAATTTTAATCCGGGTCCTAGAAATGAAATATATTAACTTATATCAGCCTTTTGTTATCCAGTTAGTAACACAAATGTAACCACAAATTCAAAAATCTTCAAAATTCTTCGTTCAACCAAGGAAGCAAACTTGCTTCCACAGCAATAGATGGCTTTAAAGACTTTAACATGATTTCCTTTGGTAAAGAAAAAAACACTCTCAACAAATTTGCAATTGAGGAGATTTATTAGTCCTATACACACCATAGCTATAAATCAGCAAGGTGTTATGGCTTCCCCCTACCTCATCATGCTGTGCCTGATGAATGGTCTCCTTCAGATGCTGATTAATCTGCCATGCCTTTCCAGCATTATTTTTGTTTTCATTAGAAACCTTCAGCTTTTCATAACACTGTCACTTTATAGTACCATGAAAAGCACATGCTTCACGTCAAACAACTATACATTTTAAATGTGTTATTATCTACAGGGAATAGAAATTCTCCGTGCCCACTTCAAGCTGGTAATATAATATAGCACCACCTAATTCACCAACTGATTTCAAGCAGCACTTTCAGGGGGTCTAAACATGATCAAATAATATTGAGTTTGCCCGTTGGTTTTTATGAGCTTTGCATTAGCGTGGTTATTAATATGGAGCTGATCATACAAACAGTGGATTTTTTTTTAGCAGCCAGCCTGTGAGAGCTCTGATGGATGACTCGGGATTTTAAATGTAAAACAATAGTGCTATAAATGTCTGACAATCTGCCTTAAATTAGAATTAAACAACGCCATTAAGTTATATTGTAGCTGGAGTGGAACCACCTGCTTAAGGTGATCTGAAATCGTGTGGCAGAATTCAATGCGTCCAGCTTAATCCCACATTATACCATACAGTTTGTCTTGATGCAAAGCTTGAACCTTATTGCATCAATACAAACTATCGAGTATAACTGGTCTGTTCAAATTAAAATATTTTGGCACTTGCTGTGCCTTTATGAACTGAGAGGTGAGCCTTATAACTTCTTCAGAACATGCCAGGTGCTTTAACCACCACCTTTCTCCTGAGTAGATAGCAAGAGCGGCAAAGAGCATGAAGGCAAATGGAAAAAGTTGAAATAATAAAAATTGATGGCAGAGAGAGAACAAATATTACTTGCTGACACCAAAAGGGAATTATGTTGAAACATCAGTTGGATTTACGTCAGGGATAAAAGCGAGACCTATACCACTGGGGTCAAAGCTGACAAGACATCACTCTCTTCAAAATAATTTAACAAGAAAGGCCTTCTGAGAAGTTGCTATTTATTCTGTGGAATATAGGATCCCTATTTGTATGTCAATTTACCGTGACAACAGGAATTGAGACAGTTATCTGCGAGTTGTGGATAGCTAAATGTGGTGTCAATCAGATCCATTATAAAACTAGACTATCACTATTATCAATCTCTCTGATATTATCAAGAAGCATGGTTGTATTGGAGAACCTATTTAAAATAATTAGGATTTTTCTCCCTCAATAAATATCTCTCTAAAATATTGTGTCAGCGATATATTGCAAGTTAATCTTGCTCCAGCTCTCACAGCAACTGTTATTAGGAGGTGGGGATATCTAGTTCCCTCATGTTCTGAAATTGGTCCATTCTCATTAGAGATAATAAATTGCATTCAGTCAGGCTGTGCAGAGGACTCAAATAGGCTTGTTTCCCAATAATGTTCATTGAAGAGCAGCATATTACAAAAGTGCTTCAGGTGGCCTGCTGCAAAAATTTGTAGCCAAATCAAATAGTTAGGAGGAGGAATGTGGAGGCACATTAAGCCAGTGGTCATTAATGAGCAAAAGCAAACAACTTACCTGATCGGGTCAATTCTTCAAACACACCAGGTGCTTACCAACATTATCTGGGCAACCCATAATGGTTGCACCTCTGATAAAAAATCAAATACTGCTTAAGATTTTAAGATCATAATTTCAGTCAAGAAAATAATATTATGCCCTGATTCAACAGTAGTGCATTAATATCTGCTCTTTAATACCCAGAGGGGAGACATCAATGACTTAAAGTTCACGAGGTGTCCCTTTACTAACACTGAGCCTCTCTGACATTTAATACTTTAAATTACTGTGCAGGCCTAAGCACAATCACATGTCATAAACAAATATTACTGCTAAATGTTTTTTGTGAACAACTTTAACACCTGAATTACTTTTCTTCCTTGAGGCAAATTTAAGTTTTTTTTTTACAAAGAGAGCTGTCCTTTGTTCTTTTTAAATCAAATGAATGGGAGTTTCTTTTGAAGGCGTTTTTATCTCTTTCCTGTTTCTTGAGCTCCTTGTACCACAACGCTTGTGGCTGAGAGGATAGATTATGGCCCAGAACTTAAGGTAGTAATAATGATGAGGCAGTCAGCGTGTAAAACTGATTTGTACGGTTAAGCGCGGAATTCCGGAAGTTGCTGTCAGTGATACCCTGCTCCTCAACAGGTTGCTGTCTTCGCCTATGGAATCATTAGAAATCACTGATTTGTCGTGAACTTCAATTATTCACACACTATTCTCGCTGTGAAAAATAATGAAAATGTTAAGCCTTGTTCAATTAGGAGTAACTGAGCTTTTAATGACATACTAAGACATAATTACTGCTGACCAACCTCTCGGGCCCTGAAAAACTAATTTTATAAGTGTGGAGTCTTATTCCACAGATGAACCTTTAAAAATGGCAGATTTTTAATAAAATAAAATAACTCTTAATTAAAATGTTTTTGTTCTGATATTTACGTTTCTCCCTTAACCCCATGTGTATGTTCTAATATTTATTTTGCTTTCTGTACAATGATTTAAATGTGATTTATATTCCCTGCTTATTACTTCCTGCTTTGTGGTCTGTGAGAATTCTTCAATCTGATTGGCTGATCTGCCTGCTTGCTGCCTGTTATGTTGCAGGGCCATAAAAGGAGCGGCAAGTGGCGGCCATGGGCAGTGTGGAGGCCCCGATGTGCGAGAGACCATCAGCGGCAGGTCAGGGCCATAAAAGGAGCGGCAAGTGGCGGCCATGGGCAGTGTGGAGGCCCCGATGTGCGAGAGACCATCAGCGGCAGGTCAGGGCCATAAAAGGAGCGTTGAGCGGCGGCCCCTGGGTGGCGTGGCGGCCACTATAAGGTACAGCGTGAGGTGGTGCAGGAGGGCAAAGGCAGCAAAGAGTGACGTCAGCGAGGTCCAGGTCCGTGATTGGAGCGTGGGCAGATACAGCAAGAGCAGTGAGTTCGAGGCGAAGGAGCTGTGAGAGATTGTGGAGGGATGTGATCAGGGTCCAGGGGCCCAGGGGCAGCACGGGCCAGCCCACACTGCGATATGTGTGCGCACTAGGTCCGTGCAGCAGAGCAGGTCTCCAGTTGTCTTGGGTAATCCTTGCCATTGGACCAAGACCTAGCTTTGTCAAACCCGTTTGGTGGCTGGTGTGCAACGGCCACCACACGTTAAATAAAATCCACGCACTGGCATCCTTGGGGATGTAGTTCGGGTTCTTCTTTTGAAACACCTCTGAACTCATCCTTTTTTTTGGTGTGGAAGTAAGTCATCCTCATTTTGAGCGACCGCCTATGCTGATGATGATGTTGCTGAATGTCAGAGATCCCCTATAGATGGCGCCAAATTGAAATTGAAGTCGGAAAAGAGGAAATCTCTGCACTAGAGCCTGTTAAATCTTTGTGGACAGCTTTTTTTGAGATCAGCGGCTAGTGCCGTCCCTTCGCCGCTAACTGCAAAATCTGGGGCAGTGTTACTAGTGACTTGTTTGATTTAGTATGGAATTCCCCATGTAACACAAGATCATGTTGCTCAGGATATTAAATACTTCAGAAAATGTTGCTCTGTAACCTTAAAGTTAATACAGTATTTGACAAGTGATGTAAGTAGAAACTGAAAACACAATTGTGCATTTTAGTACCATCTTATCCTTGGGTGTTTAAGCAAATATTGTTATCATATACTTTGTTTTTCTGTCCAAATTATCTTTCCATTTATTCCTCCTCCTCTTCTCCTAAAAGTTGCAAGGGTGCTAATTAGCCTTCGGTACCTTACCCAAGTGTTTATTGTTTATGTATGAGCCCTGACTGTGAGTGTTGATATTATATTTGAGCACAATCCTGTCCTAACCCAACAGGTACAACCAACAAGACAGGAACACAAAAAAATCAGGATGTGGGCGATGTTGGTAAGGCAGAATTTATTGCCCATCCCTTGTTACCCTGAGGGCATTGAGTCAACCACATTTTGTGAGACTGGAGTTTTATGCAATTCAGATTGTGTAGGTTCCCTTTTCTTAAGACCATGAGTGAACCAGTTAGGTTTTACAACAATCCAACAGCTTTAATGATTACTTTTCTGGTACGAGCTCATAGATTTATTGAATTCAATTTTACAACTTGCCATGGTATCATTTGAACTCCCGACTAGATGCAGCAGCCTTAAAACAAACTCAGCAGAGAGGAGATTGAATCATGGACTTCCCTAGTCTGAATAGCGCAGTACCAAACTGAGCCATTAGGGTGTCAGACTCTTCTATCTATTTTCTCTTATTTCAATAATTGAATTTATAGAAAGAAATCAACTGATAAGAGCACAGAACAACTTTCACAGCTTCTACAATACTGATTTTTTTCTTAGCATAATGCTTACTCTGATGTTCCTTTGTGATGGAACTATTGTTCTGCAGTGTATGACATGTGCATACTGAAAGTAAAGTCTTAAGTTAGTCTCAATGTTGCTGTGCAATCACAGATTCATATCAGAATGTTTATTTCCTCTTTTCAAAGAAACTGTAACCTTAGAATATCAGTCCACTTGTAGGTAACTCCAACTCTGTTGCAGTTTGTAACTCAGCTGTTCTCTGGCTCAATATTTAATCTCTAAAATATCTAAATGGAATTATTCAGCCACTGTGTTACCAGCAGCAGAGCAGCCAGCTGGCTCGGCAGACTGATGTGAAGTAAAGAACTTCCATCCAGTTGGTGATTAGTGCGACTTCGATCTCCTCCAATTCATTGTGTACAAGGTGAATTATGGTAATGATTTGTGGAAGCACTCGAGGCTTGGGATTTTTAATGATTTGGCACTAACCAAATAAATACCTTAAATTAATTAGTTGAAGCATGTTACTTACAGATGAACAATGATACAATGAAAACATTTGTCTTTTTACAATTTAGCAGATATGGGCACCTTCCTGCACTGCAGTTTCCAAACTGGATATTTAAAATTTCCACAGATAGTGGTAACCATCACATACCAGCCTCTCTGAATGAAACAAACAAATAGCAAAAGGAGACTAACAGCATCCTACTGAGAAATGAATCATATCTTGTACTGAATTCTTTCAATCTGAGTCTCTTTCTATATTTAAAATGCATTAAAACAACCATGTCACGTTCATTCACAGTTGCCTCTATAAACAATTATGTTAAGAGCCCTTTTACTGATGGGGCTATATGTAAAAGTAGTTGTTTAGAAGATTTGAAGTGCAATTACCTAAATTTGTGTTGTTTGCTTGCAAGCAGTCAATTTTGAAAGCTGCATAAACTGAGTACATCTAGATCTGATTTGTGTAGTCCCAAGTATAGAATCAGATTAATTTCTACCCTAATATCTGTTTACACATTCACCAACACACTTTCTAATATATTCAAAAAGGAGTTAGATGAAGTCCTTACTACTAGGGGAATCAAGGGGTATGGTGAGAAAGCAGGAATGGGGTACTGAAGTTGCATGTTCAGCCATGAACTCATTGAATGGCGGTGCAGGCTAGAAGGGCCGAATGGCCTACTCCTGCACCTATTTTCTATGTTTCTATGTTTCTAACTCGTAAGACATAAAAGGCCCACTTAATCCCAACAGGGTGATAACTCTTCCATCATTAGGTAGAGATATTTTCTTAGTCATCAGAATTGAAAACCTTTGAAGATGAAGGTTAAGATTTGGGATGTAGCAGGATTTAGTGCTCCACTTCCTTCCTGGAGAGTAAACCCCAAATTTTTTAAAAGTTGAAGAAAGGAAGGACCCATTTCCCTTAGCAGAGGGTACAACAACAAGTGGACACAGATTTAAAGTAATTGGTGGCAGGTTTAGAGGGGATTTGAGGGAATTTTTTTCACCCAGAGGGTGGTGAGGGTCTGTTACTCACTGCCTGAAAGGGCGGTAGAGGCAGAAAGTCTCACTACATTTAAAAAGTACTTGGATGTGCACTTGAAGTGCCGTAACCTACAAGGCTACAGACCAAGAGTTGGAAAGTGGTATTAGGCTGGATAGCTCTTTGTCAGCCGGCATGGACACGATGGGCCGAAATGGGCTCCTTCTGTGCTGTAAATTTCAATGAGTCTATGATTAGCACCTGGCGCTAATTTTTTCAACTTTTACAAGTTCGCGCCCCAAATGTGATGCTCATGAATTTTTTCCCCTATGCCTCTGTTTATAAAGCAAAAGACCCCAGATGCTTTTTAAAAAGCCTTCTCAACTTGTCTTGTCACCATCTGTGTACATACAACCCCAGGTGTCATCTGCAAACTTTGAAATTAAGTCCAGGTCATTAATATATATCAAAAAGAGCAGTGGTCCTACTACCAATCCCAATTGGACACCGCTGTACACTTCCCTCCACCTGACAAGCAACCATTCACCACTACTCTCTGCTTTCTGTCTCTTAGCCCATTTGGTATCCATGCTGCCACTGCTCCTTTAATCCCATGGGCTTCAATGGCAGTCTATTATGTGGTAATTTTGAAAGTCCTTTTACACATTAACCGTGTTACCTTCATCAACCCTCTCCGTTACTAGTATTTATAGGTGCCTTTCATGACCTCATGACATCCCAGCCAAGGAAGTGTTTTTGAAGTGTACTCACTGTGGTGTTGTAAGAAATGCGGCAGCCAATTTGGACACAAAGTCCTGCAAATAGATTGTCTGTTTTATTTAGTGATGTTAGTAGAGGGAGAAACATTGGCCCGTTTGCAACTTCACTGCTCTTCTTCAAAATAGTTGGTGTGAAGCTGAAGTAAGTGTACTAACTCCTCGAGGCAGATATGCTATATTGCTATTTAATTCCAATTTGGGAGACTTGTGCCTGAATTATACACAGAGTTTGTGTTGATGCAAAGCTGGAATCACATCGAGACAAAATGTGTGATATACCTGGCTGGCAACATGCCATTTTAAAAAAGCCATACAGCAATACTACAAAGAAATTGAAAAAAATAAAGGAAGTAACAAGTTTTGTTCTTGCCCCAAGTTGGAACACAAATATGGTGGTCTTATTAAAAATTGTGAGTTTAGCTGAGAGGAGAGATGGTGTTTGAATAAATTTTGGATTATATGGGGTATTACTGTTTCAAAGCTCGATTTACGCCACATGAAAGTCGTTCTGTGCTTTTCTGATTAAACTAGATCTTTCCATTTCATTGATATCCTGAGTTTTTTACTTTTGACGCAGGCAGTTAAAAATTTTAATCTATAATTTTAATAAAATGCCATTTTCTTCAGAGGTAAATTGTATAAGTATCGCTCTTGAAGTATCTGAAATTCAAAGTGAAAAATAAATATCAAAATCACAGATCAGCCATGATTTTATTAAATGGCGGAACAGGCTCGAGGGGTCAAATGGTCGACTCCTGCTCCAAATTCCAAATTCTTATATAATACTGTGAATGCTGGAATAAAAACAGAAAATGCTGGAAATACCCAGCAGGTTAGGCAGCATCTGTAGAAAGGGAAACAGAGTTAATGTTTCAGGTCAATGATCTTTTGCCAGAACTGAAAAAAGTTAGCAATATAACAGATTTTAAGCAAGTGCAGAGGCAGTGAAAGGAGAGAGGGGAGGAAAGAACAAAAGGGAAGGTCTGTGATAGGGTGGAAGACAGGAGATATTAAAAGACAAAAGGGATGATGGTGCAAGGTAAAAGGAGATGGTACTGGAATAAGTTAAGAAACAAAAGATGGGTCTAGAAGAGGTATAAATGGGAACAACAGAATCATCAACATCTGCCATCCGAAGAAATGGGGTCAGAGGTTATGATCTGAAATTGTTGAACTCAATGTTGAGTCGGATGGCTGTAATGTGCCTAATCGAAAGATGAGGTGCTGTTCCTCGAGCTTACATCGAGCTTCATTGGAACATTATCGGAGATCGAAGACAGAGAGGTCAGAGTGGGCGTGGAGTGGGGAATTAAAGTGATAGGTGACCGCAAGCTCGGGGTCACACTTACGGACCGAATGGAAGTGTTCGCAAAGTGGTCACCCAATCTGCATTTAGTCTCCCAGTGTAGTGGAGATCGCATCGTGAACAGTGAATACAGTATACTAAATTGAAAGAAGTACAAGTAAATTGCTGTATGACTTGGAAGGAGTGTTTGGGGCCCTAGACAGTGGGAAGGGAGGAAGTAGAAGGGCAGGTGTTGCATCTCTTCTGGGCTCCTTGCACGGGAAGGGGAGGGGTTGTTGGGGATGATTGGGGACTGGACCAAGGTGTCATGGAAAGAAGGGTCCTTTTAGAATGCTGAAAGGGGAGGGGAGGGGAAGATGTGTTTGCCATTGGGATCACAGTGGAGGTGGCAGAAATGACAGAGGATGAATGTAGAGGCTGGTGGGGTGGAAGGTGAGGACAAGGGGAACCCTATCATGGATCTGGGGGGCAGAAGTGCGGGAAATGGAACAGGCACGGTCGAGGGCCATGTCAACCATGGTGGAGGGGAATCCTCGGTTGAGGAAAAAGGAAGACATATCGGAAGCACTGGTGTGAAAGATAGCATCGTAGAACAGATGCGACGGAGATGGAGAAACTAGAAGATTGGAATAGAGTCTTCATAGGAAGCAAGGTGGGAGGAAGTGTAGTCACGTAGCTGTGGGAGTTAGTGGGCTTATAGTGAATATTGGTCGATAGCCTATCCCCATAAATGGAGATAGAGAGGTTGAGGAAGGGAAGAGAAGAGTTGGAGATGAATCATGTAAATGCGAGGGATGGGTGGAAATTTGAAGCAAAGTGAATGAAATTTTCCAGTTTGGGGCGAGAGCAAGATATGGCACCAATACAGTCATCAATGTACTAGAAAAAGAGGTGAGGGAGGGGACCCGAGTAGGACTGGAACAAAGTATGTTCAACCTATCCCACAAAAAGGTAGGCAAAGCTATGTCCCATGTGGATGGGTACACATAGCAACACCTTTTATTTGTAGGAAGTGAGTGGAGTCAATGCAGAAGTTGTTCAATGTGAATAACAAATATTGCTGGCCAAAGAAAGAGGAGAATGAAGCAGATGCACTGGATTGTAAATCAGACACCTAGTTTAGAGTCTTTGTTCTTTTTAAGTAGCCTGGCCAAACTGCACCATTTCTCAGATGAAGCTTGACTATTTTATTTTTTATAAAGGTGTAATATTTTAGAGAATGAATATCAAAGGGAACTATATAACTGGAATTGTCAGCTTGTTTCTGCGGAAGATATTTTTAATTTTGCTTTTTAAAGCAGTAGTAATGAAGAAAAAATAAATAGGTCGTGATGAAGTTTAGGAAAAGATTTACCATTGAAGGGTGCTGTTATATTATAGCTACTGGTTTGAAACTGGTACCTGTTTAGAGTGATGGTGGAAGGCAGATCCAAGTTATATTGCCAGCCCCATTTTTCTCTCTGGTTAGGGATAAAGTAGTGTGGGCACGCATTATTTGCTCATTTGCATCTGATTGGCAGCTAAACTTTGATGCTAAAATTAAACTTAAAAGTTAAGATTAAAACCTTGCTTTGCATCAGTTGCAAAACATTCTTTCTTGAGGTAATCTCATACTGATTGCTTAAATTTGGACGACTTCATTTTAAATTACAAATTGCTGTGAAGCTGAAACCACGTTGGATCAACACAAAACATAACAGGTTTCCATACCTCCTTCCAGCCCCACTGCTCCCTACCCACCTCAAAGTTAAATTTCTGGTGACTGTTTACTTCAGGAGATACTATTACATCACATCTGTAGATTTGAGAAACATCAAACCAATTTCACAGAATTCTGTGGAAATCTCGGAGTACTTTATATACTCTAGAAAAAGCACTTTTTATTCAAAGTACCTCCCTATTTTATATTTAAGATGCTGTTACATTTTCAGTTTATACCTCTTCTCAAAGGTGCTTCCTGTTATTGGGTTCCCTCCAAATTTTTGACATTTTTTCCAAATGCCAAAATGAATACAGAATATGGCAGTACTTTAAAAGAAAAATGATTTAGCTAAACTTTCTTTCTTCTTAAGTCATTAAGATTTACTCATTCTACACATGCTTACATAAAAATTCCTGTGTCTCAGCAGAGCATAGGCTAATCCAGTTTCAAATTATAATTCAACTTACTTAAGCTGTCAAAAATAATCAAATGTACGCAACATGGTTTGCAATAAAGGCAGGATTATCATAAGGCTTCCTGCAACTTTTCAAAAAAATACAGTGAACAATTAACAAATTAATATATAGACTGTTAAACAGAAGCAGCTTAGTCTTCTCTAATTGAAAGTATCGGGACATTTAAATGTGTTGAATTAAAAGACTCATGCAAAACGTAATTTGTAAAAGTTAAACATATAATATTATCAAGGTGAGGCAACAAACAGACCAGTGGTATAAGTAGGTTTGGCTCATTTTCTTGCCCTTTCCAATTTCAATCGATCAAACTAAAATGTTCTTTTTAATTTAATGTGTACCTGAGAAGTTGTCGCTTATGGTCTAATACTTGTGGGTTGGCAGAGTTAGATTAAGATTAATCCCCAGAAAAGCATTCCTACTGCAATAGGGTGACATCCCCCCCACCCCACCCCTTTCCACATGAGCCATCCTGAGTTGGAAGATTTCCGTGCTAACGTGAGATTGTCAGTTTTGTATTGAATTTAGGGGCAGTTTTATTCTGTGGGACCATGTGCACTGGAACGAGACAGGACTATCAACATTAATTTCATATGTGACTCTTACAACCAGCACGCAGACACTTTCACACCATCAGTCAGGGTTGGATTCCAGAAGTAAATGGCCAGTGTTCAAACCACTGCACCACCCAGGCCAGAGGAGGGTGGGGGTCAGCAGAGACCAGTACACCAATTGGGATTTGAATCTTCTTCCCTAAGTTTTCCAAATTTAATCATCTAAACTGAGATTTCCTTTTCAATCTAAATATATGAAACTAGGAAATAGCTGCCCGTGATCCAATACTGATAGTTATTAGTCTGTAGGATAGATTTTGGAAGAGAAAGAAAGAAGTTACTTAGCAGAAGTGCTGCAATTCTTCATGACTAACATGATAAAGATCTATGCCAGACTATATGCTGTAGCTCTGTTGTTGTGGAATGGAAAACTACTGCAGTGCCAAAAGGCAAGATGATCAGTGATTTTGATATCAAGGAAACATAGATATGTATAGACACAATACAAGTCAGCACAGCAGGGCACTGATAGTTTTGTTGCTAAGGCACAACCCCAAGATATCACAGCATCATAGTGAGGAGTGCACTAACATTCAAAGTACCAGATTATTTAAGGTATAAAAGATGTTCTAGATCAAAATCAGCTGAGAAATGTATTCTATTTCTCTTTACCCATGTCAAAAGATGTTTTTCCTACTTTTATCCAATTGCATTTCCCCTTTTTAAAATTAAACCACAGCAAAACAAATAATGGTGCAATACTGCTATGACAGATGACAACATAAAATTATGTATAGATGTAATTATTCAACAAATAACTGAGTTTAAGAATCCACAATAAATTCCGCACTGCCACAGCTTGAATAAGGAAATATAATCAAGAGTGGTCATTCTTGCTGCACTTCAAGATGAGGAATGATGTCTTCAACTATTTGCTGGGAGCTCTCTGTGTTATACTGGTACCTGAATGATGTTTGGGCTTGTAACATCGGGACCAACTCATTCCAACTGACAAGGCCCTGCGGGGAAGTAGACTGCAGCTTCAGGTCTTCTTACAGGATTTCTCAGAGGTGGTCAATTTCTTCCTTGGTGAAGCAAAGTCTGAGCACACACAGCTCCTTAGACGGTGTCTCGAATGACATTCATTTCCTGTAGTCTCTGGTGGGGGAGGGGGGATAAGCAGCGATTTTGCTGCAGTCTTCGGTCATGATGCCTCAAGCTCTGTGCCTCCTCTCTCTGTTTCTCCTCCATGTCGTCCATGATAATCAAGACCAGGGAAATGCCCACTGACAGTGACAATCCTTTCCCCTTCTTAACATGTAGAGAAGGGTGGAGGTCCTGAAAGTACTGCCTTCAGATACTAGCAGGACTGAGAAAATTAGAAAAGAAAAATAAATCTGATTTCAATTTCCAGACTGCTAAGGTGAGGCTCCACAGCCTTAATGGTCCACATGCTGTCTTCTCAGGCTGATAATCATGTACAGGCCATAAATTACACCAAACCAGGTCAACCCACACCACTATTTTTCAGTCTAACTGGCTATGACAAGGAAAAAAAACAGAAGATTTGCGATCACCATTGACTGGATTGATGAGCAGATCTATGATAATTAACTTTTTGTAGTTTAGGCAAGGGTATCAGCAGAGGTCCCAGGAAATTATAATGAAATGTAAATAATGGCCTAACTTATTTAACTTGCCGTACCCATATAGTATAGTTTCACTTGCATAGTGAGGCACCTTGTCCAAGTGGCTTTTGTTCTTCATCAGTTAACATAGTGAGAGTCTGCAGGTTATTCAGTCAATCGGATCATCACAACTGAGACTGATCCTGTCTTCAGGTAATGTCCGCATACCTACCTCCCCTTCCAGCAGATGACACTGAATAGTGATCTGGAGTAGAAATGTTATTTTTTTTTTTTCAATCTTGGGATATAGGCATTTCTAGCAAGGCCAGCATTTATTACCCATCCCTAGTTGCCCTTGAGAAGGTGGTGGTGAGCCGCCTTCTTGAACGACTGCAGTCTGTGTGGTGAAGTTATTCCCACAATGCTGTTAGATTGGGAGCTCCAGGATTTTGATCCAAAGATGAAAAGATTTTCCCCTCCTCAGACTGATGATAGTGAAACCAAAGATAATGCCCCTACCAGCACCTCAGCTAAGATTAGTTAACTCAACTCATACTTGGTGATCAAACTTGGGACCATCGTGCTCATGGAGCAGTAGCACACCAGTCAATACCATTTACTAAGTGAGTATTGGGGACTTGAAGGCAGAACATTTATAGGTAGCTTGCATTGCAATTGCTGAGGGTACTCATTAGGCTGAGCTACTCTAAGGAATCGGAGGGATTTCTGCAGTTTCTTTCACATTGGTCTAAGCCTTTTACTTAAATCACTGCTTTGGAGCAATCCTTATGTTGCTCCCATAATAACAGTGCTGGGTAAGTGCTTAAACCACTTTGCTCAGTTGTTTTATAAATCGGTACTCTAGTCCGAGGAGTGTATTCAGACTCAATTTTAACTTGAAGATGGTGCTTTTTGCTGGTACTGCTGTTAGAGCCCAAGCTATTCAGCTTTTAATGAGAGAAAGATTTCCTTTCTTACATGATGAGAAATCAATGTCTTTATTTTAATCTTATTTTAAAATGAGCCAGGGGAACATCAATCAGTTAAAGTCAACTGTTCTGAGGAACGTAAGAATTGCTAGAAAAAAAAGACTAAGTTCCATCTAATTTGTCTTTTACCATCCAGGTAGTCAGATGATACAACAATAATCAAGTTCTTAAGCACACTGCAGCTGTAGTTGGGATCAAAGTTGAAAACAACCCACTGCACCATCTTCTAAAGCTGCCAGTGTACTTCAGGAACCTGGCAAAGGTTTACTTACTATTCTATGCTGCATACCAACCATGTGATTCCAGCTGAGATTACTAACTATTTCTCTCATCTGGGAGGAGGAGAGCATACCGGGAGATCTCAGAGATGCAGAGATGCAGTAATTGTGACCATCTTTAAAAAGGGGGACAAGTCCGACTGCGGCAACGACAGAGGAATCTCCCTGTTATCAGCCACTAGAATGCTCCTCAACCGTCTTCTCCCTGTGGCTGAGGAGCTCCTCCCAGAGTCACAGTGCGGATTCCGTCCACTACGGGGTACAACAGGCATGATCTTTATGGCACGACAACTGCAAGAGAAATGCAGGGAACAGCACCAACCCTTGTACATGGCCTTCTTTGACCTTACAAAGGCCTTTGACACAGTTAACCGCGAGGGACTAAGGAGCGTCCTCCTCCGTTTCGGCTGCCCCCAAAAGTTTGTCGCCATCCCTCGCCTGCTCCATGACGACATGCAAGCCGTGATCCTAACCAACGGATCCACCACTGACCAAATCCACGTCCGGACCGGGTCAAGCAGTGCTGCGTCATCGCGCCAACCCTCTTCTCGATCTTCCTCACCTGAATGCTCCACTACACTCAACAAGCTCCCCGCTGTTCAACCTTCGTCACCTCCAGGCCAGATCCAAGAGCGTCCCATCCTCTGTTGTCGAGCTACAGTACGCGGATGATGCTTGCGTCTGCACACATTCAGAGGCTGAACTCCAAGTCATAGTCAACATCTTCACCAAGGCGTACGAAAACATGGGCCTTACACTAAAATCCATGAGACAAAGGTCCTCCACCAACCTGATCCCACCACACAGCACAGTCCCCCAGTCATCAAGGTCCATGGCGCGGCCCACTTTCCATATCTCGGGAGCCTATTATCAGCAAGGGCAGACATTGACGACGAGGTTCAACACCGCCTTCAGTGCGCCAGCGCAGCCTTCGGCTGCCTGAGGAAGAGAGTGTTCAAAGATCAGGCCCTCAAATCTGGCACCAAGCTCATGGTCTACAGCGCTGTAGTGATACCCGCCCTCCTTTATGGCTCAGAGACGTGGACCATATACAGTAGACACCTCAAATCGCTGGAGAAATACCACCAGCGTTGTCTCCGCAAGATCCTGCAAATCTCCTGGGAGGAGAGACGCACCAACGTTAGTGTCCTCGATCAGGCCAACATTGCCAGCATCGAAGCATTGACCACACTCGACCAGCTCCATTGGGCAGGCCACGTTGTTCGCATGGCTGACACAAGACTCCCAAAGCAAGCGCTCTACTCAGAACTCCTACACGGCAAGCGAGCCCCAGGTGGGCAGAGGAAACGTTACAAGGACACCCTCAAAGCCTCATTGATAAAATGCAACATCCCCACCGACACCTGGGAGTCCCTGGCCAAAGACTGCTCCAAGTGGAGGAAGAGCATCCAGGAGGGCGCTGAGCACCTCGAGTCTCGTCGCCGAGAACTTGCAGAAAACAAGCGCAGGCAGTGGAAGGAGCGTGCGGCAAACCAGACTCCCTACCCAACATTTCCTTCAATGACTGTCTGTCCCACCTGTGACAGAGACTGCAATTCCTGTACTGGACTGTTCAGTCACCTAAGAACTCATTTTTTAAAGTGGGAGCAAGTCTTCCTCGATCTCGAGGGACTGCCTATGATGATGACTAATTAGAACTGACTGCATCCAGAGGTTGTGACAGTAGCCAAATCGAAAAAAGAATTATGCAATCCTTGAACCTTCATCAGAACAAATTCTCCAGACTTGGGACCATTTCCTGAAAGCTGGTGTGCCATGTAGACACACAGGACCTTCC
The DNA here is from genome assembly GCF_044704955.1 of Pristiophorus japonicus. Lineage (NCBI taxonomy): Eukaryota > Metazoa > Chordata > Chondrichthyes > Pristiophoridae > Pristiophorus > Pristiophorus japonicus. The sequence goes on along the minus strand of NC_091984.1, from coordinate 81,900,963 downwards.
TAGCCCCATTGCATCTTCAAGACACTCTGTGGGGTCACTGGGACTGGACTGATTGGAACAATCTGCTTTATATTCCATTATGATTGTTCTGGTTATAGTTTGGGAAGTTTTGCTGGCAGGAGATGGGAGTGACATTTACCATGGCACCATGGGTGACTCTGCTGCACTGGAGGGCTGGAAAAAGAATGGGAGAACTAAAGTAATACGGGATTCTATTGTAAGGGGAATAGATAGACGTTTCTGCGGCTGCAACCGAGATTCCAGGATGGTATGTTGCCTCCCTGGTGCAAGGGTCAAGGATGTCTCGGAGCGGGTGCAGGACATTTTGAAGGGGGAGGGTAAACAGCTAGTTGTTGTGGTGCATATTGGTACCAATGATATAGGTAAAAAATGGGATGAGGTCCTACAAGACGAAGTTAGGGAGGTAGGAGCTAAATTAAAAAGTAAGACATCAAAAGTAGTAATCTGAGGATTGCTACCAATGCGACATGCTAGTCAGAATAGGAATCGCAGGATAGCTCAGATGAATACGTGGCTTGAGGAGTGGTGAAGAAGGGAGAGATTCAAATTCCTGGGACATTGGAACTGGTTCTAGGGGAGATGGGACCAGTACAAACAGGACGGTCTGCACCTGGGCAGGACTGGAACAAATGTCCTAGCGGGAGTGTTTGCTAGTGCTGTTGGGGAGGGGTTATACTAATATGGCAGGGGGATGGGAACCAATGCAGGAAGACAGAGGGAAGTAGAATGGGGGCAGAAGCAAAAGATAGAAAAAATAAAAGTAAAAGTGGAGGGCAGAGAAACCCAAGGCAAAAAGCAAAAAGGGCCACATTACAGAAAATTTTAAAGGGGCAAAGGGTGTTAAAAAGACAAGCCTGAAGGCTCTGTGCCTCAATGCGAGGAGTATTCGGAATAAGGTGGACGAATTAACTGTGCAGATAGCAGTTAACGGATATGATGTAATTGGCATCACGGAGACATGGCTCCATGGTGACCAAGGCTGGGAACTCAACATCCAGGGGTATTCAACATTTAGGAAGGATAGACAGAAAGGAAAAGGAGGTGGGGTGGCGTTGCTGGTTAAAGAGGAAATTACCGCAATAGTAAGGAAGGACATTAGCTTGGATGATGTGGAATCGGTATGGGTGGAGCTGCGGAATACCAAAGGGCAGAAAACGCTAGTGGGGGTTGTGTACAGACCACCAAACATTAGTAATGAGGATGGGGACAGCATCAAACAAGAAATTAGGGATGCGTGCAATAAAGGTACAGCAGTTATCATGGGCGACTTTAATTTACATATTGACTGGGCTAACCAAACTGGTAGCAATGTGGTGGAGGAGGATTTCCTGGAGTGTATTAGGGATGGTTTTCGACACCAATATGCCGAGGAACTAACTAGAGGGCTGGCCATCCTAGACTGGGTGATGTGTAATGAGAAAGGACTAATTAACAATCTTGTTGTGCGAGGCCCCTTGGGGAAGAGTGACCATAATATGGTATAATTCTTTATTAAGATGGAGAGTGACACAGTTAATTCAGACTCTAGGGTCCTGAACTTAAGGAAAGGTAACTTCGATGGTATGACATGTGAATTGGCTAGAATAGACTGGCGAGTGATAATTAAAGGGTTGATGGTGGATAGGCAATGGCAAACATTTAAAGATCACATGGATGAACTTCAACAATTGTACATCCCTATCTTGAATAAAAATAAAACGGGAAAAGTGGCTCAACCGTGGCTAAAAAGGGAAATTAAGAATAGTGTTAAATCCAAGGAAGCGACATATAAATTGGCCAGAAAAAGCAACAAACCTGAGGACTGGGAGAATTTTGTAATACAGTAGAGGAAGACAAAGGGTTTAATTAGGAGGGGAAAAATAGAGTATGAGAGGAAGCTTGCTGGGAACATAAAAACTGACTGAAAAAGCTTCTATAGATATGTGAAGAGAAAAAGATTAGTGAAAACAAACATACGTCCCTTGCAGTCAGATTCAGGTGAACTTATAATGGGGAACAAAGAAATGGTGGACCAGTTAAACAAATACTTTGGTTCTGTTTTCACGAAGGAAGACACAAATAACCTTCCGGAAATACTAGGGGACCGAGGGTCTAGTGAAAAGGAGGAACTGAAGGATATCATAATAAAGCGGGAAATTGTGTTAGGGAAATTGATGGGATTGAAGGCCGATAAATCCCCAGGGCCTGATAGTTTGCATCCCAGAGTACTTAAGGAAGTGGCCATAAAAAGAGTGGATACATTGGTGATCATTTTCCAACAGTCTATCGACTCTGGATCAGTTCCTATGGACTGGAGGGTAGCTAGTGTAACACCACTGTTTTAAAAAGGAGGGAGACAGAAAATGGGTAATTATAGACCGGTTAGCCTGACATCAGTAGTGGGGAAAATGTTGGAATCAATTATTAAAGATGAAATAGCAACGCATTTGGAAAGCAGTGACAGGATCGGTCCAAGTCAGCATGGATTTATGAAAGGGAAATCATGCTTGACAAATCTTCTGGAATTTTTTGAGGATGTAGCTAGTCGAGTGGACAAGGGAGAACCAGTGGATGTGGTGTATTTGGACTTTCAAAAGGCTTTTAACAAGGTCGCACACAAGTGTGCAAAATCAAAGCACATGGTATTGGGGGTAATGTACTGACGTGGATAGAGAACTGGTTGGCAGACAGGAAGCAGAGTCGGGATAAATGGATCCTTTTCAGAATGGAAGGCAGTGACTAGTGGAATGCTGCATGGCTCAGTGCTGGGACCCTAGCTCTTTACAATATACATTAATGATTTAGATGAAGGAATTGAGTGTAATATCTCCAAGTTTGCAGATGACACTAAACTGGGTGGCAGTGTGAGCTGTGAGGAGGACACTAAAAGGCTGCAGGGTGACTTGGACAGGTTAGGTGAGTGGGCAAATGCATGGCAGATGCAGTATAATGTGGATAAATGTGAGGTTATCCACTCTGGGGGCAAAAACACGAAGGCAGAATATTATCTGAATGGCGACAGATTAGAAAAGGCGGAGGTGCAACGAGATCTGGGTGTCATAGTTCATTAGTCATTGAAAGTTGGCATGTAGGTACAGCAGGCGGTGAAGAAGGCAAATGGCATGTTGGCCTTCATAGCTAGGGGATTTGAGTATAGGAGCAGGGAGGTCTTACTGCAGTTGTATGGGGCCTTGGTGAGGCCTCACCTGGAATATTGTGTTCAGTTTTGTTCTCCTAATCTGAGGAAAGACATTCTTGCTATTGAGGGAGTGCAGCGAAGGTTCACCAGACTGATTCCCAGGATGGCGGGACTGACATATGAGGAGAGACTGGATCAACTGGGCCTTTATACACTTGAGTTTAGAAGGATGAGAGGGGATCTCATAGAAACTTATAAGATTCTGATGGGACTGGACAGGTTAGATGCGGGAAGAATGTTCCTGATGATAGGGAAGTCCAGAACCAGGGGACACAGTCTTAGGATAAGGGGTAGGCCATCTAAGACTGAGATGAGGAGAAACTTCTTCACTCAGAGAGTTGTTAACCTGTGGAATTCCCTGCCGCAGAGAGTTGTTGATGTCAGATCATTGGATATATTCAAGAGGGAGTTAGATATGGCCCTTACGGCTAAAGGGATCAAGGGGTATGGAGAGAAAGCAGGAAAGGGGTACTGAGGGAATGATCAGCCATTATCTTATTGAATGGTGGTACAGGCTCGAAGGGCCGAATGGCCTACTCCTGCACCTATTTTCTATGTTTCTATGTTTCTACCACCTTCTGTGATCATACCAGCCCTGATCTCAGGCAAACCGAATTCTAATCATCGCATTAGCTTAGCCTTTTCCTTGGAGCCAGGTACTTAATTAATCTAAAGCATATAATTTAATTCAGCATTTTGTTGCAATTCTATATTTATTGTTACCATAAGTAACACATTTTTTTTTTGTTTTCGTTCACGGGATGTGGGCAAGGCCAGCATTTGTTGCCTATCTTTAACTGCCCTTGAGAAGGTGGTGGTGAGCCGCCTTCTTGATTCGCTGTTCTTTGTAGAGGTTTTGGTACAACTGAGTGGCTTGCTCGGCCATTTCAGAGGGCAGTTAAGAGTCAATCACATTACTGTGGGTCTGGAGTCACATATAAGAACAGGTGAGTATGGCAGATTTCCTTCCCTAAAGGACATGAGTGAACCATATGGGTTTTTAACGACAATCCGGTAATTTCATGGTCACCATTATTGACACTAACTTTTAAAAAAATTAGTGATTTATTTAATTAACTGAATTTAAATTGATTATTATTTATGGGATTGTTATTCTGGTAAAAAGAAAATTTTAGCATTCTGCTAACCAGTGCTTTGTTCTTTTCTCAGTTGTGTAAGTTCTGATCAATCATTTGAAAAAAAAAATCAGTGAGATGAAATCTGAATTGATAGACTCTGAGTAACACTGCTTAAAGAGTATTCACTAGTGTAAATATTGAACTAATTTTCTTCATCATAGTAATACTGTCGTGTACATGCTTAAACTCATGTTGGGAGCTAAATACCAACAGTCCTGTACAAAGTTTATGACAAAATGATTGTAACATCCTGTTGGTGAATTATAGGATATAGAAATTCCAGCTTTCCAAAACAAATTGAATATGATGCTAGCACTGTAACAGGTTTTGGAATGTTCACCTCAGCTAAATAACCAAAGGGCACTACACAGCTGCCAGTCCACAGCTACATTCCTTTCCAATTTTCTTCCGTTCTCTCCAGAAGGCACTGACTCACAGGGCTAGATCTTGACTTTGTGCAATAGTGTAAAATGGGTGATAGTGAGATGGACTTCAATGGAAATAAAAATCAGCAGAGATGTGAAACTGGTTGCCGACTCGCTATCACTCATCTTACATTGTCGCAAAAAGTCAAGATCTACCCCACAGTGGAGTACAACTCCAATGGTGCTGTAGCCTTCTTCCCTCAGTGGCCAGTCTTTACACAAATATCACAGCATTAGCTGGCTAGGAGACACAAGACCAAAGACTTATCTTGTCCTCATCCAACATCTACACATGCATACTTTGCAGCAGGGGGTCATAGGAGAGCGATCATGAACCCTGGCTGCGTCTTACCCTGCCTACCTCAAGGATGCAGAAACCAACTGTAATGTCTCTATTATTGCCCTGACTGAGATCAGCTAAGGGACTACAGAACATAAGAACATAAGAAATAGGAGCAGGAATAGGCCATTTGGCCCCTCGAGCCTGTTCCGCCATTCAATAAGATCATGGCTGATCTGATCATGGACTCAGCTCCACTTCCCTGCCCGCTCCCCATAACCCTTTATTCCCTTATCGCTCAAAAATCTATCTCCGCCTTAAATATATTCAATGATCCAGCCTCCACAGCTCTCTGGGACAGAATTCCATAGATTTACAACCTTCTGAGAGAAGAAATTTCTCCTCATCTCAGTTTTAAATGCGCGGCCCCTTATTTTGAGACTATGTCCCCTAGTTTTAGTTTCCCCTATGAGTGGAATTATCCTCTCTGCATCCACCTTGTCGAGCCCCCTCATTATCTTATAAGTTTCAATAAGATCACCTCTCATTCTTCTAACTCCAATGTGTATAGGCCCAACCTACTCAACCTATCCTCATAAGTCAACCTCCTCATCTCCGAAATCAACCCAGTGAACAGCCTAAATGCAAGTATATCCTTCCTTAAATACGGAGACCAAAACTGTACGCAGTACTCCAGGTGTGGCCTCACCAATACTACGGACTACAGACAAGGGATCAAACCAAAGACCTTGGGGTTAGTTCCACAGTGAACAATGCATTTAATACAGCTGTTGTGGGGTTGAATGCATCCCAATTACCTTTTATAATACCATCAATAATTCTCTATCATTAAATTTAAAACTATTGGAGCATACTATTTGGAAAATCAGTGATACTGTCTGTATATGTCAGTGATTTAATCTATTGCTATAAAATCTATTTGGCTAGAAAACAAGCAAGTCACTCTTTTAATCAACTATTTTACTCACCATCTTGTTGATATGTTAGCTTCTTTGTACTCTATTTTTTGATGTACAGCACTGTAACCAAAACTTCTGTAAACACCACATATTAAAGTGGATGGATTGTAACTGGAGGATCTCACTAGTGAAGGATAAGATTTTATAGCACTGTTGAAATTTCATTAGGAAAGTAAGATCTGCCTTATTGTTGTAAATGTTATTTTCCGCATCACAAATCACTACAGGCAGCTCAGGCAGGCAGCAGAACTCAAGACACTGTCACATCATACCCCCAAATATTAAAAACATCTTTGTTCTGAAAAAAAATCTCCAATTGGTCCAGATAGAACACCAGCTTTAGATTTCAGAGATGCTATGTAGTGTCACTTGGATTTCAATGAAGTGTTATGCTTGATTTGTAAAATATTTATACCAGGTTCACTCAAACTATGAAATACACACAATAGTACAATTATAAATGTTGTCCATCCAAACGTTGGTTGTGTCTGGAAAGAGCATTTTGAGCTGTATAATGTTAAGTTGAAGTGTTAAAGGTTACAGATGTGTAACTGGTGTCATTTGTAGTGGAAGCAAATTGAGGTAATTAAAGAGAATCACCAGTTGTCATTGGCTCAACAGTAAAATATATTGACACAAGTGAATTTTTTCCTGTATTATGTTAGTAGCTAAACATTAACTAATGACAGCACTCCTTTTTCTTCATTGTTTCCTGGTCTATTTCTGTTTTATTTTGTAAACATAAATATATTATTTCAAGTAGTTTTGGAAGGGGAATTGTACTGTCGTATGTTTTTTGTAGCTTGAGTGAACCTGGTATGAATATTTCACACATACAGCATTTCAAATCCTAGTGGCAACACACTTTGTAGTCTAAAGTTGGTATCATATCTGGGTTGATTGGAGTTTTTTTTCCCAGAAAAAGGTGTATTTGATTTGTTGTACACCTTTGTCATAGGGCAGTTATAAATAATTTTATGATTTGCACCATTACAGTTAGTCAACTAAATTCATCATGTAGAACCATAACACATACATACATAAAGGGGCACAATCTTCACAAAAAAAGTGTTTGTAAACCAAAACAAAATTGCCAAACACATGACTTAATGTAAACTGCATCGGAAATTTGTATCACTGCTTGCACTTGAGGTCACCATGATTGAAAATGATGCACAGCTTTTTGGCTTCATGCCCTCCTTCACAAGTAACAAAAGGTTTGTCAAATGCTCCTTCATAAAGCTAAATGCACTGTAGAGCTGGTCTGATCATGGGATTGGGGAAGATCATCTGCACATAATTTTCTTTAAGATGGCATTACAAACAATTCTACTATTTGTAGTGAACTGCATCATCATGTCACAATATTTGCCAACCAAATCAAAATTTTAAAAGTTTAAACATTTGAATAAAGACACTTTAATAAATTAAGTTTTTAAAGATATTCCTTAACGAACACTACTTTGCTGTTCTAGCTCCTGTAAACCCCAGATTTTACAAACCATGTATAATTGTCTAATTACTATTTATTTTTGTTCGTTAATAAAAGCAACATTTGATTTTCTGTCTTCCTTATTCCAGGTATTTTGTAGGCAATTTTTTGGGGAGTAAATTAATATCTTAATACGTTGCATGCTTCAGTGCTGAAGATACTATTAGAACAGAGATCATACCAAGGGCAGCGTTATTATTGAAGTTGTGCCATGCATGTGAAAAGGCTACAGGGATTGACACAGATTTTTGTTTGAAGCATTGAAATCTAGATTTGATTTTTTGTTTCGTTGCACTAGACGCACAGCTACCTGGGCAAGTAATTGAAAGGTAGAGTTCTTGTAACATGTAATTGGAGGCTTCCATTCTTACTTTCTCCTGGCCCCAGGATGAGCTAGAATTTAAAAATAATCATAATAATTTCTTGTTAACTTTCATATATAAACAGGTGTAGTTTTTATGTGCTGCAGCTTCATACAAGTTGCAACCTATAGATGGAAATACCATTTAAGAACAGTCCACACAATAGGTACTAACACCACACAGGCAGCCAGCCAGGATGAACCCATCTGCATTCTAAATTGAGAGAATATACATAGGTCAACCATCAAATACAGAACAAGAGTGAAAAGATAATCATGCCTTTATGCCATTTTATTCCACAATGAAATAAAACAACAAATGGATGTCAACAGCGGAAAAAGAATGAGGTTGATGTTTTGGGTGGGATTTTCCATCAGAATAGAACCAGTTCTGATGGAGGTTCCCACCTGAAATGTTTACCTGCCTTTTTCTCTTTCAGATGCTGTTTATTTCCCCCCAAAAAGTGTTAATATATCACATTTCCAGCATTTTCAAGCTTTTTTCCTATTTATTCCAAAATTACAATGGGAGGGGGCAGGACAGAAGCTCTATGGAAAGAAATAATCATAAAAAAATGAAGTGACTACCATTTCCTTTAAATGATGTCTCCTGATCTGAAATGTCACTTCAAATTTGCGCAAAAGGGAAAAATAAAAGAGCGGGGAGATGAAATAGACGATTGACCTATTCTTTCTCATTTTCTTCAGTTAAATTATTCTACAACTGCATGGAATTTTAGAAGAAAGCTGGAGTGCATTAAAGGGGATTCCTGTGGCATTCGTTCTAATACTTTGACAAATGATTATTTGAGTTGGATGCTTCCCTTGTTGCCAGTCTGTTCAGTCATAGAAATGGGCTTCCCTGATTTATATTTTTAAAACATTTCTGTTGAAACTTTGGAACAACACACACGAGGCCCATTTTCACAGAATGCCCTGCGATGCTATGATACAGTGATGAAGATTAAATCATATTATAGGCTACGAAATCGCATGCAAGTGCCATATCTTTCTTGCATGTATTCAGCACTTTGGGTGGGGTTAACCTAGTTTGTGAAGCGTTGCAGCTTATATGCAAGATATTACAATATATGTTTTCGAAAAGTAACTTCCACAGCCTACAAAGCCTAATAGAGGACAATGAGTTCAACATTAGAACTTGATGATAACCTGAAAAGAATATAATTTATACATTTACATAATCAGTAATTCTAGGAAAGGTTCACATCCCTGTGTTTGTACTGCTGATTGATTCTCACACTATTCCGTGAATGAACTGTACCAGATTGTATCCAGTTCCCAGCACTTAGAAGAGACTCTTGAACTTCTTCATGGTTCTTTATGTTCACTGTAGCTTGCACATTTCCCCCTCTGTTAGTATATGCTGACCAGGCAGGATAATGCCAGTTCCAGACACCACCAGGATAAAATAACTTCGGCACTACCGGTGATCCCAATATGCTCTGTGCTTGGCACTGTGAAAATAAGAGAAATCTTCTTTGAAAAAAAAACTTTTAGAAGTAAAATTATTACAAAGTGTTTTTTTAGTAACAGTAATTAGGCTGCCAGTCATGTCACACTGTGGGAGTGAGGACTGCAGATGGAATCAAATGACACTCCATAACCAAGAGAATTCAATATATGAATCAGCTGCACCTTTTTATTAAAAACAATTGGTGAATTTTGTGCTCACAATGCAGGATGTTAACTGGGAATAAAACACTCCTATTTTGGTGCTGGCAGTTCCCTGGAATCACACCACAAACACCCCGTGTCCCACCACTCTAGTGTGAGCCTAAACAGCAAATGTTGACGGGCTTTTCAAAGTTAGCAGGGATGGTAGCCGAGCCCAATCTCAACCTCACCTAACATCACACATTTATAGAATTTAAGGCATTTAGAGAAGGAGCCTCTGGATAACTATCAGGAGTGGAAACCCTGTTATACCGTATCCCTATTTAGTCCAAGGCACTAACGTCAACTACAGCAACTGGCGTGGATGAACACACATAAACCAGAACAGCTCAGTGATGAAACCTATAGCTCACTAACCCACCACATGCTACATGTATTCACTGAGCCATTGGGCAGTAACTAACCTAAATTTAACCCCATTGTACTTTCCACAATATTTGAATAGTCTCACCGGCACTGCCACATGAATAGCCTGACACATTGCTCACATCAGGCGCAAGTTTTTCACCAAAGTGTAACAGACTCGTGGAATAAAGTACTAGGGAAGGCCTTTGAGATGGACAGTATGAATGAATGGATATGAGAGACTTTTTGATATCGTTTTGAAAAAGGAAAACAGGTAGGTTTTCCCCGCTGAACCTTCCACCAACCACCTTAAAACTATGCCCCCTCGTAATTGGCCCCGCCACCATGGAAATAGGCCCTTGCTATCCATTATATCCAGGCCCCACAAAATTTTATACACCTCAATGAAGTCTCCTCTCAGCCACCTGTGTTCCAATGAGAACAAACCCAGCCTATCCAATCTGTCCTTAAAGCTAAGATTCTCCATTCCTGGCAGCATTCTGGTAAATCTTCTCTGCACCTTCTCTAGTGCAATCACATCCTTCTTATAATACGGTGACCAGAACTGCACGCAGTATTCCAGCTGTGGCCTAACCAGTTTATTATACAGTTTAAGCATAACCTCCCTGCTCTTGCATTCTATGCCTCGGCCAATAAAGGCAAGCATTCCGTATGCGTTCTTAACCACCCTTTCCACCTGGCCTGCTACTTTCAGGGATCTATGGACAAGCACTCCAAGGTCCCTTTGTTCATCTACACTTTTAAGTAGCCTACCCTTTAATGTGTCTACCCTTTCCTTATTAGCCTTCCCCAAGTGCATTACCTCACACTTCTCTGAATTAAATTCCATTTGCTACTGTTCTGCCCACCTGACCAGTAGATTGATATCTTCCTGCAGTCCATGACCTTCCTCTTCATTATCAACCACACAGCCAATTTTAGTGTCATCTGCAAACTTCTTAATCATACCCCCTATATTCAAATCTAGATCATTGATATATACCACAAAAAGCAAGGGACCCAGTACTGAACCCTGCGGAACCCCACTGGAAACATCCTTCCAGTCACAAAAACATCCATCAACCATTACCCTTTGCTTCCTACCTCTGAGCCAATTTTAAATCTCACTTGCCACTTTGCCCTGGATCCCATGGGCTTTAACCTTCGTGACCAGTCTACCATGTGGGATCTTATCAAAAGCTTTGCTAAAGTCCATATACACTACATCGTACACAATACCCTCATCGACCAACCAGGTTACTGCCTCGAAAAATTCAATCAGGTTAGTCAGACATGACCTTCTCTTAACAAATCCATGCTGACTGTTACTAATGAATCCTTGCCTTTTTAGATTTATCCTGTCTGTCAGGATTTTTTCCAATAGTTTTCCCACCACTGAGGTCAGGCTGACAGGCCTGTACTTACTCGGCCTATCCTTTGCTCCCTTCTTAAACAAGGGTACTACATTAGCAGTCCTCCAGTCGTGGATCAATATGAGGCACGCCAGCCTCATTATAATATTTAAAGTATCAACCCACCTCCTGGGGATAGGTTGGCTGCCCGTCCCCATTCCGTCTCTGTTAAAACTGAACGTGGACGGGTTGGAAGTGGGTTGGGGTCAGAATTCTGTTTTTTAACTTCCCACCCAATCTTAAACTACCCATTTTTGGAGGTTAAAATTCGCCCCTCAGTGTTCAGCAGGTAAATATTTATGCAACATCAATACACCCACTTACCAAAGGAGCCCAGAAACAAATGCATTCAAGTTACTTGTGAGGGTCAGTTAATATATCTTCCCAAACATTAATATTGTTCACAAAATAAGTGATTCTCAAGGAACAAAATAAACAGTTCATAATATTATACTAGCCTGGTTCTGTTGGAAGCAAGATGGGGAGGAGCAATGGAAGCTACTTAACAAAATTAATCATTGCTAATTTGATTTTAAACAGTTTTAAAGATTACATTCTACACAGATTCATGATACAAAAAAAGACTCCAAACAGTGCCACAAAATAGATAGGATTGTACCTAGTGAGATAACTTGTCTAAATGCATCAGAATGGCTTGTTCTTTCATCAGAGTTGAATCCTGATAAAGATGCCAAAAACTCTCGTTAGATTCAATTGCTGGTAAATTTTAAGGACACGTTTATTTGTACTGCCAAAATGACCAGCATGCTCCACCCTTTGTTTCTGATTGGTCCCTTGGAGGATAACCCTGAAGTTTCACAGGAATGTGTCACTGGAACCACCCATTCCAAGGTCTCATTGACTTTGCAAATTGAAACTCGATTCACTTTGACTTCCTGAAGGGACAGGGGACAGAGCTCCCCAGAAGACAGCAAGGGCCAGCCAAAATGCCTTACCCCAGTTCAAGTACTTCCCTCCCCCAGCCAAAATGCCTCACCCCAGCACAAGTGCATCCCCCCCCCCCACCCCCATAGATGGGGTATTGTGTATGGATTGTTAACAGATTTATTGGGTATGAAGTGAACAGTGACAGGGTCGTGACTTCTGGATTTCATCTACTCCAACGATATCCCTTGTAGGGGGTTGGAAGAACGTGATCCGTTTTCCCTGAGTTCCCTCTCTCCCCTCCGACCCGTTTCCCCCCCTCCACCCATGTCTCTCTATCTCTCTCACCCCCAGTCTCTCCCTCTCTCTCTCTCGCCCCCCCCCGCCAGTTTCTCACTCTCTCTCTCTCGCTCTCTTCCCCCCCTTCCACCAGCCTCTTTCTCTCGCTCTCTCTCTCTCTCTCTCCCTCCCCCCACCACCATCGTGTCCAGGACCGCTGCCCACCCCCGCCACTATCGGGTCCAGGACTGCTGCCATTGGCCCCCCCCCCCCCGCTGCCATCAGCCACCCGCCGCTATTGGGTCCAGGACCACTGCCATCAGACCCACTCCCCCCCCATCACCATCGGGCCCACGCCAGTCAGTGTGGGGGGAAAGAGTCAGAGCCTCAGGTCCTGTTGCTCGGCGCCACATGATGGAATGATTTGGCCAGGAGGATGGAGCTTGACAGGGGGTGGGGTTTGTCGCCTGTCCGTCAAAAAAGTGGAGTACGGGCAGTCGGGGTCGGGGCTTAATGGATGGCTGTCTGTCAAAAAAAGTGCAGTACAAATAGTCAGTCCCAAATTTTAAATGCACAATTTTTAAATTTTGAATATGGTATCCATTTACAGTGCCTTGTGTACTATAATGTTTTAAGCAGTGAGTACTTGTAAATTAAAAGAAGCCCATTCATCCATTGTGTAACCTCATTTTTTTATATTGCTTAAACAAAATGCATTGAACAGGTAAACGAGTAAACAGCTCATCAAGCCCATTCTTCTGCTATAATCGCTTATCCAGCCCACTTAATGCCCTAAAAACCTTCTCATTGTCCTCCCCAAAGGACAATCAAATGAAACTCCTGAATATCGACATTGCATTATATGTCCAACTACGTTTTAAAACATTTTTACCCACTTCTTCTAAAGGTGATGAATTATGTAGAGGTACAGTTCCACAAATGGTTCATGGCGACTCTACGGCAGGTACATCATCCAAGTAGTTATTTGTCACATGTGAGCCCGATAGTGAGTGAGTGTAGGCTGGTCATTTGACAATGCGAGGCATCACAGCCAAGATCACCCTGTTCAAATTCAACATAATGCGCGCGCACTTCTAGCGATCCGGACTGTCCATAGGCTAAAGAAGGGGAAAATAAGCTTGAGACCAATTGTGCTTTAATTTCTACTCCAGCTAATATCTGCTGATCGAGAAATCCAATAAAGCCCATAAACGGGTGGTGCCACACAGGGTGAAGTTTGCTTGGAAAAAGATCGCAGGCAGCACGTGCTGATCATCATTATTGAGAGGTTCAGCCCAGAGCTTAATGGCTAAAGGCCCAGCAACGACTCTGAGGTAGTTGGGGACTTGGGGCTAGAATCGGGGCAAGCGAGGTTCAGGGCTAGGATCAGGGCTGGGTGGGGGGGGGGAGGATTGGGGGAGTGGGGGGAGTCTGGCCAGCATTGGGTGGGGGTGGAGGTCTGAGCCAGGATTGGGGTTGGGTGGGGGAGGGAGGTCAGGTCGGGACTCAGGGCGTTCAGAGGGAGGACGGAGATGATAATGGTAAGTACTTACCTTTTTTCATTTGGCACTGTTTAATGTTTGTTTTCCCGGAAGTAAACATCGCTGGCGCTGGCTGCCTCAGATGCAAGCCAAATTTGCAAGAGGGAGCAGAAGCAGATATTAGGCCTCTTATTTGAATATGTTAATGGCTTAACACTTGCATCAATCAAAGCTAAACAATGCCTTGTTTTTTTGCCCCCACCATGCTGGAAGTGGGCAGAAGTGAGGTGTATGCCATTTTTTTCCACAAAAGCAGCCTTAACAGTCTGCGCTAAACCCCAACATTTCTAAGCCGTTAACTCAACATGGGCAAAAGTATCAAATACAGGACCTTCCTGCGTATATTGCTTAAAATCATACCTTGTGATCTATTTAACTTCTGAGCCACCAAATGTGGAGTTTTAGTCACCCTTCAGTTTCAAAAGCTATTGCAGAAAATTGAATAATCTTTTTATTGTGCTATCAAATAATTGATTTTGCGTATTTAGTGGGGATATCCTATGAACCAGATATTTTTAAATCAAAAAGCAATTAAATTACAGCTCTTAATATTAAACTGAGATATAATTATTGCACATTTGTTGCTAAAATTTACCGAAGTACATAAATGTTACTTAAGTACTCTTCAAGTTTTTGGACAAATTGACCTTTTTAGATGGGAGTGCAGGTCAGCACTCTGCAATAATAGCACCTCTAACTCAGCAGCAAGATGTGATATGAATAAGGGTGCTCAGATGAAGTCATCATGGATTAGGCACTGTGATAAGCCAGCACATAATGTGCAGATAACAGTGAGAATTAGTTAGGCAACAAAGAAGATGATTAGAAAAAGGAATAAATTATAAGCAAGTTTCAGAATATCATTAACTTGTAGAGGATTAAAGTTTCCTTCCCACACCCTCCTGAATGCGTGCGGTATTCAAACAGTTTACAGCTTCCCTAAAATGCTTGGGAATATCATTCTTTAAAGATCAAAATAAGGAACATCAAATCAAAGATAGTATAATACATAAACCAAATATAAAGTCCCCGCTTGTCTCTCAGTTTCCATAATAAAAAGTATCAAGAGAGTCTGGCTAAATGCATGCGGGCATACTGACCTGTGGTTAGGGGAGGACTAGGAGAACTAGTAAAACTAGTAGGCTCAATTAGCTCTACAAAAAGGGGAAAGGAAAAGAAAAAAAGAAATGACATGTATCTTTCATCAATATATGGAAGATAATGCAGACAAACAATTACAGACAGACAGACAGATGATTAACGGATAGGTACCAGTCTTGGTTGGCAATTTAAAAGAAATAGTGTCCTTCTTAAAAGTATACATGGCCTGCATAATAAAAGCATGAAATAAACTGCTTTCATATTTTCAAAGTCAGAACTGCGTTGGTAACTGTACTGAGATTTGTATAAATTTAAAGGAAAAATATATTGATGAAAAAAGTATTTGGGAAACACTATGGGGGGGAAAATTGCGGTCGAAGGCTTCCTTTGTACGAATGCCTCCGACCCGGAAAAAATCTACAAAAGTACCTTGTGGTCCCGGAGGAACGTAGGATTCCGGTTGGAGGCCTAGATTCGCTGCATAGCGCCCGGGAAGATGTCTTTCAGGTACGTATGTACATACTGGAGTCACGTGGACCTGGACCACCAATCACTATGCAGTATTCATATCTAAATATCTAACGTGTTGTAAAATTGTTGTGAAGCGCCTTGGGACGTTTTACTACTTTAAAGGCACAATATAAATAAAAGTTAATATCATTATTATTATTCTCATTGATAAAAATGGGAACTCTGTTTGTATGAGTTCCCAATATTATCAATGAAAATAATCCCCTAAAACACCGAAATACAGCATAATAAATAAAACACCTCACATATTTAAAATGAATTGAAATTAAATGTAATTAAATGTTTTCGAAAAAAATATATTTTTTGGAATTTTTTTAATGTGTTTTAGTAGGGTTAAAAATAAACTTGCCTTAATGGACATGGTTTTTAATATAAAAATTAGTGTTTAAATTAAATTTTTATATGTTTTAAAAGTGTTACGCTGATAAAATTAAGCTATGTGCCTGCTTTTACCAGGCGTAAAGGTTTGAAGGACATTCGCTGGGCACGAGTTGGGCAAATAGCCCAATCTCTCCCGCACGGATGTCCTACTCCCAGGAATGTGGAGGATCTGTACAGAGAAATCTTGATAGATCGGCAAAGCCGGTTTTCGGCGCATGCGCATTGCGCCCCAAAAAACGCCTTTTGCGAGGCCTCGCCGGGTCTGTGCACACTTCGTATGGACTCAGCGAGGCCGGAATCTTCGGCCCAATATGGAAACACTGTTGAAATGCACTGTCCCATCACTTGCATGTGATGCGGTCATAACAAAGTGACATGGGCAGCTCATTCACCCTAACAAAATTTCACAACAATTTTTTCACCCATGAAGGCAGCCATCAAGTGGAACTTCAACTTATTATTAATTTTAAAATCAAACTCATCTTTAGACATTTAAATAATTAAAGTTTCAGTTTTGTAAGCGCACCAGTAATAACACTGTGTTACCTTTGAATGGTTTGATATATTTTATAAAAAAGATTCTAAGAGGAAGTAATAATTTTCCTACCATGAAATTGTTATATTGTCGAATCCCCCACCATCACATCCTGGGGTCACCATTGACCAGAAACTTAACTGGACCAGCCACATAAATACTTTGCCAACAAGAGCAGGTCAGAGGCTGGCTATTCTGCGGCGAGTATCTCACCTCGTGACTCCCCAAAGCCATTCCACCATCTACAAGGCACAAGTCAGGAGTGTGATGGAATAGTCTCCACTTGCCTGGATGAGTGCAACTCCAACAACACTCAAGAAGTTTGACACCATCCAGGAAAAAGCAGCCCACTTGATTGACACCCTATCCACCACCTTAAACATTCACTCTCTCCACCACTGGCGCATCGTGGCTGCAGTGTATACCATCTACAAGATGCACTGCAACAATTTGCCAAAGCTTCTTCGATGGCACCTCTACCACCTAGAAGGACAAGGGCAGCAGGTGCATGGGAACACCATCACCTCCAAGTTCCCCTCCAAGTCACACATCATCTGGATTTGGAAATATATCCCTGTTCCTTCATTATCGCTGGGTCAAAATTCTGGAACTCCCTCCCTAACAACACCATGGGAGTACCTTCACCACGCTCACCACCACCTTCTCAGGGGCAATTAGGAATGGGCAATCAATGCTTGCCTTGCCAGTGACATCTACATACCATGAACGAATAAAAAAAAAACATGAAAATAAAAACAGGACAGAAACCAGCTGGAGTTTATTACATGTGGGATAAGAACAGGTTGTGCTACAATAAATAATGTAATAGTCAACCTGGAACACATTAGAAGTCATTACAGAATCTGGCTGACACCAGAAATGGGTTCCATCCCAGCAAAGAGATCAATGCCTCCATTGCCATTCCCATCATCATCATCATCATCATAGGCGGTCCCTCGAATGAGGATGACTTGCTTCCACAAGAGTTCACAGATGTTTCAATGAAGGACCCGATGTTCCAGTCCTGAACGCCAAGTGAGGGGGTGGAAGATGCCTGTGTGTGGATCACCTCTCTATAGAGTCTAATATTCCCATGATGCCCCTTAACAGAATACAACTTATCTTCTGGATCTCTTCTGGGGCTTCCATTTGACTTGGCCCTTTAATATTGCAGGGGCAATTAGGAATGGGCAATCAATGCTTGCCTTGCCAGTGATGCCCACATACCATGAACGAATAAAAAAAACATGAAAATAAAAACAGGACAGAAACCAGCTGGAGTCTATTACATGTGGGATAAGACAGGTTGTGCTACTATAAACAGTGTAATGGACAACCTGGAACCTTTAAGGCCCAGTCAGTGTCAGGACTTGGTCTCACTTTTCTCACTGAGTTCAATCTAGCATCTCTAACAGCAACCGATGCTAACGATGAACTACTGGAAAATGATGTACCACCCTGGGTCTCTGGCACAATTCCTTCCCACAATACTCCCAGACAGCAACTGCCTTAGAAAATCAATCTTATTGTTTGGAATCTATTAATTGGCTATTTCCACACACATCAACCTGACATTACAGACATGAAACAGCAACAAACACAGACATTGGTGTCAGATATCAAACCATTAATAAGCTTCTTGCAACTAAAGCCCCAAACACAAATATTACAGGATTTCATGCCAATTCAATGTATTTTGAGAGTATTAACTAATTACATCAATGATGATGAAGCAAAATAAATCCTTTGCGATACAGGCGATAAGTCTGAAAATCTAAAATAAAAGCTCATTAAAACATGACTGGATATGGCAGGTATTCAAGCTTTCTGCTCAATCTAATTTTAAGGGATAAGGAAAAGCTTTGCAGACCTATTCTCAAGAAATGGATTTGATAGCATCGATAGCAGAATAGATTGGCTACTGTCAAAAGAATTGGCTCGTTGGATTGAATGGGCTTTTCTTTTGTTAACACATAGAGAGCTGGTAGAAGCATGAGTTTATAGTGTGGGAATGTACTAGACATTATTATGGAAGAGGCCGTTTATTGTACAATTACAATCTGAATTTTTAGATAAAATGGCTTGTACAAATGAGTTTGTGCTTCCATTGAGGGAGCACTGAAATGCATTTTTGTAATGTACTAGTGTCATATGACTTCAAAATAAGCCATGTAATCAATAGTGTGACTATCTATGGAGGGAGAAACCAGGTTGTATTGCAATCTAGCACGGAGGTGGACATGGAAACTAGGCACGATCTGGACAGGGAAATGGCAGGATGAAAAAATATATTAAGCAGATTGTGCTAACTGGCATGGGACAAAGGAATGAAATTGGAGGTGGTGGGCGATGCGGTAAAGAATACATCCCAGTTGCTCCAAGCCCAAACCAACAATCCAAATGTTCTAGACCATGTCACATAATGTAAATCTTTTCCACTGTGTATCCTGAGAGATCATCATCATTTTTGTTCCTTCTCGCTGTTCCCTTTGGGAAACAATTTGAAGTAGTGGACGGATTCCTAGGCTGATTAACAGTCTAACAGGCTGCGTTAACACTCCTTCCATGACCGTAACCACCTTTACACCAGTTGATCGGGTGGTTCGACCTAAACGGCGGGAGGGTTTTATGGGCTCCCACAACCCTTATGAGAGGGGCCACCCACACCCATCGGACGCGAGTATCACACAGGATGTTAACCCAGAATTCACTCTGACTTCACTCGCCAGGACTGTCTGGAGTGGGGTTCGAACCTTGCGCCTTCTGGTCCAGAGGTAGAAATGCTCTCACTGCGCCAATGGCTCACTCCCATCCTGAGAGGAAAATTTAAAACCAAAAATATTGAATAAATTCCCTTTAAAAGCTGCATAAATAGCAATATAAGGCCCAAGTTTGCCTCCTCTGCTAGTACGGCGCACCTCCATGACGTGCGGCAATTTTGTAGAACAGAAACGGCGCCGATTTCTTACCTCTGTATTCTCCATGTTGGTTCCAGGCCTGTGGCCTGTGGCGCAGCGCATCGGAACGCGCGGTGGGCGGAGCCAGGTCCCGGTGCTGAAAACAGTGCCAGGACCTCTGCACATGCACACTAGAATCTGCGCGCATGTGCAGTAACTCCTGGCAGGTCATTTCTGCAAACGCGCGCTGGAGGCTGTGTGGGAGATGCCTGAAGCACGCCGCCCCTAGCCCTGGCCGAATGGGCTCCCTCATCGGCGGTCAGAGTGTGCTCTGCAGGCTGTGTCAACTCTGACCTGATTGTAACACTCCTGAAGAGTTTCTGGGGGTCTGGGTTTGTAACTCTCGACCAGATGAACTGGGGATTCATGCGGGTGTTTGATGCCATGCTGGACATCAGTCTAGACGTGCCAAACTCTTACAGGACTCTGAAGGGGTTTGTAGACCATTGTCATCAGCAAGCAGTCATCACCAAAGCCCTCTAAGATCAGTGCCCCAAACATAAAGCCAGGTCCTCTGTGAGCGAGGATGGGAGTAACCGCACAGGCAGCCCAGTAAGCGGCCCCAACAGCAGGAACAGATGTGCGCGAGCGGAGGGAACGTCCACCGTATCTCGGGCGAACAAGATCCTCAGGATACTGAAGTCCAAGGGGCTGGCTCCAGACCTTCCAGAAGATTTGTACCATTTGATCAAGAGGGTACTTCCAGCTCCCCATCTCCTCTCCCCCCCACCTCTCTCCTCTCCCCCCCTCTCCTCTCCAACCCCCTCCTCTCTTCCACCCTCCTCCTCTCCACCCCAACCCCCCTCTTCTACCCCCCCCCCTCCTAGACCTGGCTAAGTGGTCTCCCTCATCAGCGGCCTGCTGCCTTCCTGGGCCGTGTTTTGGTAGGACTTCTATTTTTTATTTGTTAATTATTGCTTATTACTTTTTGTGCTTTGTTTGGTGCTTGGTGGTGTTTTAATAGTAGTTACTTGTGCCGATTCCTTAACTGTAGGTAAAGTTTTTCTGTGCGGACAGAAATGGCAACATACGTTGGCCTAAGTTAGTTTGGAGCAACTATTTGGCTGGGAACGCCCCCTTTTGAAAAAAAAACTGAACTAAAAAAAAACCTAACTAACTCACTTACACTGGTGCAAATTAAATGGCCATATTTGCAACTAAAAAGATAATCCAGAAAAATCAAGTTGCTCCAAAAAAAAGGAGCAACTCCTGGGGAAACTTCAGCCCATATAGTAAGTAAGCACTGACCTAATCCACTGATGCCCAAGATACCCATGAATTATATGATAGCTTCCACAAGCCACCAGACCTATATATGCTCTCTATACATACAGTGTCTTCCACCCTTGTTGTTGTCTTCTAAAGCAAAGGTTTATCATAGACAAGTGTGGTGCTACCATTTCTCTTCCCTCATATTATGAGGATTACAGTCTAAGGGCTGGATTTTCGGTTGTCTATAGCATTAGTTAGCAGCCAGAAGGGGTGATAATGCAAGTGTAATAGTTTACTGACCGGGCATGCAGCTTTTCGCGCCCTGATGGAAAATTCTGTAGAGGTTTACCGGGGACGCAAAACATTAGCCCCTGGCTGCTGACTATCAGTCTGATCTTGATGTCAGTCCTGGTGTAATGCCCACGCTTGCACTTGCTCTCTAAATTAGGTGCGACCGCCTCATTTAGTGCCCGCCAATAATCACGTCTTAAACAGTCAGTACAAGCTTCCAAAGTCATTAACTGGTGGCTAGTTAAAGGGATGAGGAAGCGCTTCCCTCAGAGGTCACAGTCAGTGCAACGTTTATACAGAGCATGGTGCTTGAGCCTCTGAGTTTGCAGCGGCAGATAGACATAACAGTTCAGCTTGAGAAAAAGTCATTTTTAAAACTTTAAGGGGGTATTACTAGTTCGCCAGCATCACATTCTACATGCTCTAGTAAGGTGGCACCAAGAGCGAAGGTCTGTTCGCCATGTCGGCGGCCGAAGGAGGAGAGCCCCTAGACGTCGGGGCAGGAGGCCTTACCCCCCACGGCTTTACTGGTGGCAATGCTCAAACCTGGACCTGTCCGAGGAGCAGTGTGTCAGAAGGCTGCACTTCCGAAAGGAGGTAGGTAGATATGACATCTCCTGCATGCAGACCTGCAGCCTCACATCGGCACCAGGACTCTGCTTACCCATTGCAGTGAAGGTCACAGTGGCACTAACCTTCTATGCCTCCGGCTCCTTCCAGGCTGCAGCACCTCATAATTCGCATCACATCGCTTTATCACGACATCACCCAGGCTCTCTACACATGCAGAATAGACTTCATTAACTTCCTGATGACCAGGGAGAAACAGAATGAGTGTGCATGTGGGTTTACCAGGATAGCAGCTTCCCGAGGGTGCAAAGAGCAATTGACTGCATGCACGTGGCCTTGCGAGCACCATTCCAGAATGCAGAGGTCTTCAGAAGCAGAAAGGGATACCACTCTCTAAATGTGCAGCTGGTGTGCGACCACACACAGTACATCCTCACAGTCAATGCTCACCATCCTGGATGCGCACATGATGCATTTATCCTCCAGGAGAACACTGTGCCTCGATTGTTTTAGCCATCATGGGAAGGCCGAGACTGGCTGCTCGGGGACAAGGGATACAGCCTGGCCACCTGGCTAATGACACCCCTCCACAACCCCACCACAGAACCGGAGGAACGCTACAGTGAGAGCCATGCCGCCACCCGTAATTTCATCGAGCAGACAATAGGGCTGCTGAAGCAGCGATTCCGATGCTCTGGAGGCAGCCTTCAATACTCCTCTCAACCGGTCTCACTATTCATCGTGGTATGCTGCATGCTGCACAACTTGACCATGATGAGGGCCCAAGTCTTGCTAGTGGGGAGCGCAGGTCCATCTCAGGAGGAGGAGGATGAGGAACAGCAAGACAATGAGGACCAGCAGCAGCTATGGAGGTGGCAGCGTGCCAATGTTGGCGGTGCCAGGGCTATTCGGTGGCGGTTCATAAGGGATCGGTTTGCTTAAATGGAGGGAGCTGAGAGATGCAGCTAATAATGACCACTCATTGTGCCACGATAATGCCACATCTCCATCACAAGTACACAGTCATACACGAAGGAGACAGTCAAATAAACAGTTTATTTTTCACACATCCTAAAGTTCCCACACCCGCAAATAAAAAAAATGGAGCACCCGTCCCTTCAAAGAACACAAAAGATGATTATGCTTCATAACATTTCTACAGAGATCTCATGGGGAGACATTTGATCAGCTGTCATTTCCCACCTCTCTGCCTCACCCCCCTCCCACGCCTACTGCTCCTCCGCAATGTGGCCTCAGTGCCTGCAGCAAGGCTGCTTGAGGGCTGCTCTGTGTCTGAGGGAGTCAGGCATACGTTGACACCCTGGACCAGCTGTGGGTATGGAAGGCCCTATTGCTGACTGCACCGCCTCAGGATGGGTGGCAGCAGTGTGGAATGGTTGTGGTGCAGGCCGTGGCTGTCGCCGGAATGCTGTCATCGTGAGGAAGGACAGCACCTTCCTTTTCCTGTGGCACACTGCCATTCCTCCGGGGTGGTGCCAGGGCATCAGGAGCAATATGTGCAACCTCAGATTGCTGACCTGTTACAGCAGTGTCTGTTCCCCATCCGACTGTGAGGAACACAGAGAGGATAGCGGCAGACACTGCTTGCATGGCATCACACTGAGACTGCATAAGCGCAGCCTGCGCTTGAAACGGTGTGGTCTGACATTGCATGCCAGCAACCAGTGGCTGCATAACATCACAAAGACCTTGCGTGGCTATGGCCTGTGATGTCATGGCTGCTGCCACGTCAAGCATGGCACGCGCTATCACCTCTGTGACCCCATTGTCACTCGTTGAGCCCGCTTCCTGGTTTAGCTGGGAAAGGATGGGCTCAGTGCACTGCTGAGAGGCATGGGCAATGCTTGAGGTGGCCTCCGCCACACTCACAGAAAGTGCATCCACATTCTGCGGCACCCTCCCCAATGCACCCATAATCTCACGTTGCATCTGCGTGGACTGCCTGGACATAGCCTCCCAATCCAAGTCCTTATCTGCCTAACTCTGAGCAGGACTCTTGGGCTGACTTACCCTCCGGAGAGCTGGCCCCCGAGCTTCCCTTCGCACTGTGGGTTGCTGTAGGCCACTGAGGCCAGGAGTATCAGGATGTGGGAATCCCAGGAACATGGGCTCCTCCACTGAGCTGGTCTCCTCACTCACTGGCATTGAGGACAGGTCCCGTTCTGTGGACACACACGCCTCCACGTCATTCTCATCCTCCCCTTCGTGTGATGATGGCAGCTGACGAGCAGGCTGCGGCCCATCTGGCTCATCATCTGTAAGTGCAAAGCAACACAAGTGTGGGTAGCAGTTGGGGAGGGGCAGGAAGGCAAGAAGGAGTGGGCATCATCATTGTGGAGCTACATGTTGTAAGGCATGTTGGTTCAAGGGTCAGGACTCACACACAAAACAGACATCTCATTCACAAACCGTCACTGTCGTGCAGGGGCCCATGAGAACAGACACTCGGTCCTCAATCACGCTCCCTTCCGCCCGTCCACTCCTGCTCTCGCCTGTTGTGGGTGTGTTTGGCCTGCAATGACTAAAACAAGAAGTTATCAATGGGTCTGTAGCTACTCGTGTACTACATGTGTCTACAGTAAGTGACTCGATACTAATGTCGCGAGGTGTGAATCTCTGCATCTCAGCCTGCATGGCAGCGCACAGTAGATGTGTCAAAGGTGGGATTTGGGGACAAAGAACTACAAGTAAGCATGAGGCTGAAGGCCTGTGACGGCATATGGAGAGTTGAAAGGTGTTGGTGGGTGTCTTCAGGCTGAGTCGGGAGCTAGAAGGGGAGAGATGCTTGGATGGGCAGGGCATGTCTGGTGTGGCGATAGAGAGCTTTAAGGGTGTCTCCAGCAATGAGGGGCATGGCCTGGTACATATTGAGAAGGGGTGGGCAGTGTAAAGCCTTTACATTGTGTAAGACAGTGAGGCTCACATGAACGCATTTCAAGGTTAATGTAAAGAGTACTCACCTCGATGACCCTAGTGAGGTCATTGTATTTCTTGCAACATTGAGTCGCTGTCCTGGTCACCGTGCCGTGGGCAGAGATGTGCTGGGCCACCTCCCTCCACGGCCTCCTGAACACCTTTGGCGATGGCCTTCATCCCCCTCCAGGATGTAGCATATAGATGCCCCTTTCGACAGCCTCCAACAAGGCCTCAAGGGCCATGGCCGAGAAATGTTGCGCTTTCTGCCTTCCTCCCTACTGCTCCATTTTCCCGCTCTAAGGTCAGTGAGGAGATGGAGCTGCATACTTACCTTGTCGCGCCTTTAAAATTCGGCTTTTCCAGGGATCTGAATTGGAGATCGGAGCATGTGCAATTGTTTGGCAAAATTTAGCGCCAGCATTTTCATTAGCGCCCTCCCCCCCGCCAGGTCAGGTATGTAATGGCTGAATTAGCTCTCCCTTCAGCTCTTCGTCCAATTCCGACAAATTTCTTGGCGGGAGATGAACATTTTTTTCAAGGTGCTAAAATTACCACTCCGCCTGGATTAATGCTACAACAGAGGCACGACCAAATTTCCGCTTCTTAACACTTTAAATTTGTTTTAAGGCCATTTACAGCATAATGCTTCCATTTAAATCATTGGCTAGTTTTCCACATTGTAATATTAAATCACACTTACTGTATGTGATAAATGAGAATTAACCAAATCTGGTAATGAAAATAACGGTTTGTTCAGATTATCCAATTAACTGAATAATTAATAGATTAAAAAATGCAAAAAAAAACCCCTAGCATTAAGCCATAAATCTGTTGCTTAATGTAGGCACAAACTACAATTCTAAATGAAAATGACCCTTATTATTATAAAGTTAATGATACATTTAAATGTATCAGGGGACTTTATTCCCTGTGTTAAACAGAAGAGGCATTTTTTTTTCCTGGGACACTCTATACATCATCATTATAAATTTATGGAAACCTCTGGTTTACACCCCTGAATTTCTCAACTCAACATCAGTATGAGATGCTAATATTTAGTCTAACTGGAGTTGGTAAGGCTACTTATACAGGGCTCAATTTTCCACATGGGTGATTTTTGGCGCAGTTGAAGAGGTATGTACGATTTTTTAGTGGCCCAAATGTGCCAAAAAAAATCCAAGTTTTGCCGGAATTAACTTTGAATTTGGAGTGGCGCAGATTGGCCTTAAGCTTTATGGGTGGAACTTAACGCCTGTGCCAAAAACTGATGTTGCTAGGGTAACGAGGGACGCTCAGAAGGGCTGAGGTTAGAAACTGAAAAAGGGCTGAGGCTGGGCTGGAAACTGAAGCCGCTGACTTCCCAGGCCGAAAGGATCCACCCCCCTACCTACCTGCACTGTCTTCAGCCTCCCGGTCTGCTCCTCCGCCCCTAGCCCTGGCCGAAAGGATCCACCCCCCTACCTACCTGCACTGTCTTCAGCCTCTCGGTCTGCTCCTCCGCCCCTAGCCCTGGCCGAAAGGATCCACCCCCCTACCTACCTGCACTGTCTTCAGCCTCTCGGTCTGCTCCTCCGCCCCTAGCCCTGGCCGAAAGGACCCACCCCCCTACCTACCTGCACTGTCTTCAGCCTCTCGGTCTGCTCCTCCGCCCCTAGCCCTGGCCGAAAGACTTGCCGATGCTTTCTCCCGCCCCTAGCCCAGGCCAAGTGGCCTCCTCCCTCCCGGTCAAAGGCTTCCCCCCACCCCCTCTCCCTCCCCACACCTTGCTCTTCCTCCCCCACCTCTCTCTCTCCCCCTCTCTCTTACCTTTCCTGCTGCTGCTGTCTGGGCATCTGCTGCACTTACCTGCGCCGATTTCCTTACCTGCGCAGATTTCTTTAACTCTCCACAAGGGTTTTCTTGAATGGCCACATACGCTGGCCTAAGTAGAACTGGAGTAACTATTAGTTGGCCAAAGTTGCCTAAATGGCCAGAATTGGCGTAGGTGGCTGGTAACATCCCCTTTTGAGAAAAAAAAATGTACCTGAAAAAAACGTAACTAAGTCAGTTACGCTGGTGCAAATTGATTGGGGAAATTGGGGATTTTTAAGTTAGACCAGAAAAAACAGCCGACTCCAAAAAAAACGGAGAAAATACTGGGGAAAATTGAGCCCACAATCATGCTTGTATCAAATAGTTTATGGCCCAAATTTTGCTGTACTAATAATGGCGAGGCTGTTATTGCAGGGCAAAACTGACAGCAACTTCTACCATCCTCACATGCACAGTTACAGGCATCTGGAAATTACTGTCAGTGATACCCTGTTCCTCCACAGGCTGCACTGTTGCAGTATTCGCCAATGGAACCTGCACACTGTAACGATGTGAATTTAGGATAATTACGCATTATTCTCACAGACAGATGTAAAAGTTAGAGCTTGTACAATCAGGAGAAACTGAGTTTTTAACAGCATAATAAATGATAATTACTGCTGAACAACTTCTCTGGCCCGAAAAAATTTATTTTAGAAGTATGGAGTCTCATTCCTCAGAAGAAAATGAATGCTATCAGGAGAAACTGAGTTTAAAAAAAAAATTCTTATTATTGTTTTCCTCTTTTATGTCTTTCCCTTAATCCCACATGTTTGTCCCAATCTTTATTTCGCTTCCTGTACAATTATTTGAATGAAATTTATATTTCCTGTTTTGTACTTCCTGCTTTGCGGTCTACATGGCTCAGTGAGGATTTTTAAATCTGATCCATTGAAGAGCTTCCTTGCTGCTTGACCTACTCATAAATGCTAAAAATCCATTGTAGAGGGCGCTGATTTCAAATAGATGGCGTGAATATAAGGGGCCGAAATTTCCCCTTCCCTTAAGGCACGTTACTGCTGGAAATTGGCGGCCATGCTGTGGAGTGCAGTGGCCGATGATTTTTCATGTAATGGCCGCCGATTAAAAAAATTCTGCTCCTGCGGTACCCTGGTGGTGACCCGCTCCCCCCACCCTCACCGCTCCTCCCCAACAGATCCGCTGCTGCCGATCCATCGTAAGTGTGTCATCAGAGTGCACACTGCCAATGTTCCCCCCGGATGGCGAAATTCTGCTGAAATAATCTTGTTCCCACCACGCTATGCCAAAAGATGCTTTTTTCTGCCGGTGCAGTGAAGTTGTAGTCCTTGTAAAATGAGGGTGCAGCTCCCATTAAAGGGGAGGACCAACTGATGCTCTTGCCATGCTTTTTTTGTCGACCAACTGCCATGTCATAAGAACATAAGAAATAGGAGCAGGAGTTGGTCACCTGGCCCCTCGAGCCAACTCCGCCATTTAATAAGGTCATGGCTGATCTGATCATGGACTCAGCTCCACTTCCCTGCCCGTTCCCCATAACTCTTTTGTTGTGTATGCAATGTCTGTTAGACTGAGTACTGTTTAACTCCAAGAGGTATGACCTTGGCTCTGCTTTATTAAGGCCCAAAGTGACTAATACACAAAATTGCTGGCCTTTTATACTTGGGCTGCACACAAGTACATACATGACACCTTTATTCCCTTATTACTCAAAAATTTGTCTATCTCCGCCTTAAGTATATGAAATGACCCAGCCTCCACAGCTCTCTGGGGCAGAGAATTCCTCCTCATCTCAGTTTTAAATGGGTGGCCCCTTATTCTGAGATTATGCCCCCGAGTTTGAGTGGAAATAACCTCTCTGCATCCACCTTGTCGAGCCCCCTCATTATCTTATATGTTTTGATAAGATCACCACTCATTCTTCTGAACTCCAATGAGTATAGAAACATAGAAACATAGAAAATAGGTGCATGAGTAGGCCATTCGGCCCTTCTAGCCTGCACCGCCATTCAATGAGTTCATGGCTGAACATGCAACTTCAGTACCCCATTCCTGCTTTCTCGCCATAACCTTAATCCCCCCAGTAGTAACGACTACATCTAACTCCTTTTTGAATATATTTAGTGAATTGGCCTCAACAACTTTCTGTGGTGGAGAATTCCACAGGTTCACCACTCTCTGGGTGAAGAAGTTTCTCCTCATCTCAGTCCTAAATGGCTTACCCCTTATCCTTAGACTGTGACCCCTGGTTCTGGATTTCCCCAACATTGGGAACATTCTTCCTGCATCTAACCTGTCTAAACCCGTCAGAATTTTAAACGTTTCTATGAGATCCCCTCTCATTCTTCTGAACTCCAGTGAATACAAGCCCAGTTGATCCAGCCTTTCTTGATATGTCAGTCCCGCCATCCCAGGAATCAGTCTGGTGAACCTTCGCTGCAATCCCTTAATAGCAAGAATGTCCTTCCGCATGTTAGGAGACGAAAACTGTACACAATACTCCAGGTGTGGCCTCACCAAGGTCCTGTACAACTGTAGTAACACCTCCCTGCCCCTGTACTCAAATCCGCTCACTATGAAGGCCAACATACCATTTGTTTTCTTAACTGCTTGCTGCACCTGCATGCCAACCTTCAAGGACTGATGTACCATGACAACCAGGTCTCGTTGCACCTCCCCTTTTCCTAATCTGTCACCATTCAGATAATAGTCTGTCTCTCTGTTTTTACCACCAAAGTGGATAACCTCACATTTATCCACATTATACTTCATCTGCCATGCATTTGCCCACTCACCTAACCTATCCAAGTCACTCTGCAGCCTCACAGCATGCTCCTCGCAGCTCACACTGCCACCCAACTTAATGTCATCCGCAAATTTGGAGATACTACATTTAATCCCCTCGTCTAAATCATTAATGTACAATGTAAACAGCTGGGGCCCCAGCACAGAACCTTGCGGTACCCCACTAGTCACTGCCTGCCATTCTGAAAAGTACCCATTTACTCCTACTCTTTGCTTCCTGTCTGCCAACCAGTTCTCAATTCACGTCAGCGCACTACCCCCAATCCCATGTGCTTTAACTTTGCACATTAATCTCTTGTGTGGGACCTTGTCGAAAGCCTTCTGAAAGTCCAAATACACCACATCAACTGGTTCTCCCTTGTCCACTCTACTGGAAGCATCCTCAAAAAATTCCAGAAGATTTGTCAAGCATGATTTCCCTTTCACAAATCCATGCTGACTTGGACCTATCATGTCACCTCTTTCCAAATGCGCTGCTATGACATCCTTAATAATTGATTCCATCATTTTACCCACAACCGATGTCAGGCTGACCGGTCTATAATTCCCTGTTTTCTCTCTTCCCTCCTTTTTTAAAAAGTGGGGTTACATTGGCTACCGTCCACTCCATAGGAGCTGATCCCGAGTCTATGGAATGTTGGAAAATGACTGTCAATGCATCCGCTATTTCCAAGGCCACCTCCTTAAGTACTCTGGGATGCAGACCATCAGGCCCTGGGGATTTATCGGCCTTCAATCCCATCAATTTCCCCAACATAATTTCCCGACTAATAAGGATTTCCCTCAGTTCCTCCTTCTTATTCGACCCTCTGACCCCTTTTATATCCGGAAGCTTGTTTGTGTCCTCCTTAGTGAATACCGAACCAAAGTACTTGTACAATTGGTCTGCCATTTACTTGTTCCCCATTATGACTACCCCTGATTCTGACTGCAGGGGACCTACATTTGTCTTTACTAACCTTTTTCACTTTACATTTCTATAGAAGCTTTTGCAGTCCATTTTAATGTTCCCTGCAAGCTTCCTCTCGTACTCTATTTTCCCTGCCCTAATCAAACGCTTTGTCCTCCTCTGCTGAGTTCTAAATTTCTCCCAGTCCCCGGGTTCGCTGCGATTTCTGGCCAATTTGTATGCCACTTCCTTGGCTTTAATACTATCCCTGATTTCCCTTGATAGCCACGGTTGAGCCACCTTCCCTTTTTTATTTTTACAGGGATGTACAATTGTTGTAGTTCATCCATGCGGTCTCTAAATGTCTGCCATTGCCCATCCACTGTCAACCCCTCAAGTATCATTCGCCAATCTATCCAAGCCAATTCACGCCTCATACCTTCAAAGTTACCCTTCTTTAAGTTCTGGACCATGGTCTCTGAATTAACTGTTTCATTCTCCATCCTAATGTAGAATTCGACCATATTACGGTCACTCTTCCCCAAGGGGTCTCGCCCAATGAGATTACTAATTAATCCTCTCTCATTACACAACACCCGGTCTAAGATGGCCTCCCCACTCGTTGGTTCTTCGACATATTGGTCTAGAAAATCATCCCTTATGCACTCCATGAAATCCTCCTCCACCGTATTGTTTCCAGTTTGGTTAGCCCAATGTATATGCATATTAAAGTCACCCATGATAACTGCTGCACCTTTATTGCATGCACCCCTAATTTCCTGTTTGATGCCCTCCCTAACATCACTAATACTGTTTGGAGATCTGTAAACAACTCCCACTCGTGTTTTCTGCCCCTTGATATTCCGTAGCTTCACCCATATCGATTCCACATCATCCAAGCTAATGTCTTTCCTTACAACTGCATTAATTTCCTCTTTAACCAACAATGCCACCCCACCTCCTTTTCCTTGGATGTTGAGTTCCCAGCCTTGGTCACCCTGGAGCCATGTCTCCGTGATGCCAACTACATCGTATCCATTAACTGCTATCTGCACAGTTAATTCATCCACCTTATTCTGAATACTCCTCGCATTGAGGCACAGAGCCTTCAGGCTTGCCTTTTTAACGCACTTAGACCCTTTAGAATTTTGCTGCAAAGTAGCCCTTTTTGTTTTTTGCCTTGGGTTTCTCTGCCCTCCACTTTTCCTCATCTCCTTTCTGTCTTTTGCTTCTGTCTTCATTTTGTTTCCCTCTCTCTCCCTGCATTGGTTCCCATTCCCCTGCCATATTAGTTTAACTGCTCCCCAACAAGCACTAGCAAACACTCCTAGGACATTGGTTCCGGACCTGCCTAGGTGCAGACCGTCCGGTTTTTACTGGTCCCACCTCCCCCAGAACCGGTTCCAATGCCCCAGGAATTTGAATCCCTCCCTGCTGCACCACTGCTCAAGCCACATATTCATCAGAGCTATCCTGTGATTCCTACTCTGACTAGCACGTGGCACTGGTAGCAATCCCGAGATTACTGTTTTTGAGGTCCTACTTTTTAATTTAGCTCCTAGCTCCTTAAATTCGTCTCGTAGGACATCATCCTGTTTTTTACCTATATCGTTGGTACCAATGTGCACCATGACAACTGGCTGTTCACCCTCCCTTTTCAGAATGTCCTGCATCCGCTCCGAGACATCCTTGACCCTTGCACCAGGGATGCAACATACCATCCTGGAGTCTCGGTTGCAGCCACAGAAACGCCTATCTATTCCCCTTACAATTGAATCCCCTATCACTATCGCTCTCCCACTCTTTTTCCTGCGCTCCTGTGCAGCAGAGCCAGCCACGGTGCCATGAACTTGGCTGCTGCTGCTCCCCCCTGATGAGTCATCCCCCTCAATAGTACTCAAAGCGGTGTATCTGTTTTGCAGGGGGATGACCGTAGGGGACCCCTGCACTACCTTCCTTGCACTGCTCTTCCCTCTGGTCTTCCATTCCCTATCTGGCTGTGGACCCTTTACCTGCAGTAAGACCGACTCACTAAACGTGTTATTCACATCATTCTCAGCATGTGAACGCTCCAGAGTGAATCCACCCTCAGCTCCAATTCCGCAACGTGGTCCGTCAGGAGCTGGAGGCGGATACACTTCCCGCACACGTAGTCGTCAGGGACACCGGAGGCGTCCCTGATTTCCCACATAGTACAGGAGGAGCATAACATGCGTCCGAGCTTTCCCTTAGATTAACTTAAATTGGCAACAACAGTGCTACAAGTTACTCACTGATATAGAAGAGAAAAAAGAAAAACTACTTACCAGTCAGCAGCCAATCACTTACCCCCTTGGCTGTGATGTCACCTTTCTATTTGTTTCTACTTCTTTTTTGCCTTCTCCCTGTAGCTGCACAAGCACGCCTTTTGTAGGCCTCTCTGACTCATGGACTCCCGACTCAGCGATGCACCTCCCGGCCTCGCGGCCTTTTGTAGGCCTCTCTGACTCACGGACTCCCGACTCAGCAACGCACCTCCCGACCTCACGGCCTTTTGTAGGCCTCTCTGACTCACGGACTCCCGACTCAGCAACGCACCTCCCGGCCTCGCGGCCTTTTGTAGGCCTCTCTGACTCACGGACTCCCGACTCAGCGATGCACCTCCCGACCTCGCAGCCTTTTGTAGGCCTCTCTGACTCACGGACTCCCAACTCAGCAACGCACCTCCCGACCTCACGGCCTTTTGTAGGCCTCTCTGACTCACGGACACCCGACTCAGTATAGGCCCACCTACTCAACGTATCTTCGTAAGTCAACCATCTCATCTCCGGAATCAACCTGGTGAACTTTCTCTGAACAGCCTCCAATACAAGTATATCCTTCCTTAAATACGAGACCAAAACTGTACGCTGTACTCCAGATGTGGCCTCACCAATACTCTGTACAGTTGTAGCAGGACTTTTCTGCTTTTATACTCTATTCGCCTTGCAATAAAGGCCAACATTCCATTTGCCTTCCTGACAATTATGCCCCTAGGTTCGGCTGCGCCGCCCACTGGCACTGTTGGGTGCCAGGCCGCTGGCCTGGCCGAAACCCTTCCTGGTGGCCCAATGGACGCAGGCTCTCCCTTTTAAATGAAGGGGAAAGCCATGGTGACGCGGCACCATGATGACGTCAAAATTGTCCTGATTGACAGCGGGACGGAAGTCTGCTCTGAGCTCGCCTCCATGTCAGTTTCTCAACTGTCGGGTCTGCGCCCAGCGGCGGGCCAGTCAGTTAAGATGCTTAAGAGATCAGTTAAACGAATTTTACCCAGGCACTTAGCATTTTATCAAGTTTTCAACGAGTTTTCCATCCCTTGGGTTTCACGCCAGGTAAGTGTGTCGAGTTCTTAGTGATTCTCCAATACTTTGTCTAGTTGACAGTTGCAGAAGTGGTATAAAAGCTACCATTTCACAGCTGTGGGCACACTGGGCATCAGAACCTGACCACACTGCTTTCTGGGAGGCCAGGGATGGCCTCATCATGGCTACATTTACTTCACTTGACGTTGTGCAACCTGTCTGTCCCATGATGCGCCAGCGTGCTGCCTGTTGTGACTCTCTCCATAAGTATCTGGAGGGAGTCATAGGAGAGCCTTGGTGCAGCCGTGCACTTTTGTGCAGTGTTTGTCACTGTTTTCAGCACTTCAATGCTGTAGAACACTGACAGAACAGCTGTCAAAAAAAAGTTGACCATGGTCCTTTCAGGAAACGGGCTGATGATGTGTCATCAAGTGATGTCATCAGACCCGATTCCTGTTAATTGGCTGGGAACCTCGCAGTGCGGGCTTAACAAAGGAAAATTGTTTTGAGAGGGCAGGATGGAACCAGGAGCACATTCCCCACGTGCCACCAATGCCGGCCGTACCGATCTCGCCACTGTTGGCGAAATCGTGACCATAGTTACCATTCAGCACAGGTCACTAAATAGTGAATGTGAATGGAAAATAGCTTAGTTTTTAGGCACTGCCACAGGTTGCCATAGTAGAAAACAATAGTTACAACAATAGATTATTCACTAAGATAACAATCACAGAACATGTTGATACTAAATACAAACTACACATAGCTAGCTCAGCTTTTAAATCAACTTTTTATTGAAACTCAGAAACCTTGGTGAAGGATTAAAGCCCATAATGGTTGAAATGAGTTGAAGAGGACAAACCAAATCAAAAGTGCTCATTATGCAGTACTAACCTTGGGTATTGAAAGATAGAAAGGCAAAGAATATATTGAGGGAGGTAAAGCATGCCACAGTTTGGTGGTTCTGAATGAATGACTTCCATAACACAGAAGGTGACCTATTCAGTCCATCATTTTTCTGCTGGCTCTTTGCTGGAGCAATCCAAAACTAATGTCACTGTTCCATGCTCACCCCATAGCCTTGTATCTTCCTCAAGTCTTCCCTTAAAAGTAAGAGTTTCTACAGGTACATAAAAAGGAAAAGATTGGCTAAAGTAAATGTTGGTCCTCTGGAGGATGAGACTGGGGAATTGCTAATGGAGAACAGGGAAATGGCAGAAACGTTGAACAAATATTTTGTATCAGTCTTCACTAAGAACATCCCAATAGGGGCTACAAGGAGGGAGGAACTTAATACAATCACTATCACTGAAGAAGTAGTACTCGGTAAAATAATGGGACTAAAGGCGAACAAGTCCCCTGGATCTGCTGGCTTACATCCTAAGGTCTTAAAAGAAGTGGCTGCAGAGATAGTGGATGCATTGGTTGTAATCTACCAAAATTCCCTGGATTATGGGGAGGTCCCAGCGGATTGGAAAACCACAAATGTAACGTCCCTATTTCGAAAAGGAGGCAGACAAAAAGCAGGAAACTATAGACTAGTTAGCCTAACATCTGTCGGTGGGAAAATGCTGTAGTCCATTATTAAGGAAGCAGTAGCGGGACATTTGGAAAAGCATAATTCAATGAAGTAGAGTCAGCATGGTTTTATGAAAGAGAAATCATGTTTGACAAATTTGCTGGAGTTCTTTGAGGATGTAACAAGCAGGGTGGATAAGGGGAACCAGTGGATATGGTGTATTTAGATTTCCAGAAGGCATCCAATAAGGTGACACATAAAAGGTTACTGCACAAGATCAAAGTTCACGGGGTTGGGGGTAATATATTAACATGGATAGAGGATTGGCTAACTAACAGAAAACAGAGAGTCGGGATAAATGGGTAATTTTCCGGTTGGCAAACAATGACTAGTGGGGTCCCGCAGGATCAGTGCTGGATCCTCAACTATTTACAACTTATTATTAATGACTTGGATGAAGGGACCGAATGTAATGTAGCCAAGTTTGCTGCTGATAAAAGATAGGTGGGAAAGCAAATTGTGAGGAGGACACAAGAAATCGGCTAAGGGATATAGACAGGCTAAGTGAGTGGGCAAAATTTGGTAGATGGAGTATAATGTAGGAAAATGTGAGGTTATCCACTTTGACAGAAAAAAATCAAAAAAGCAAATTATAATTTACATGGAGAAAAATTGCCAAGTGTTGCAGTACAGAGGGTCCTGGGGGTCCTTGTGCATGAAACACAACACGTTAGTATGCAGGTACAGCAAATAATCAGGAAGGCAAATGGAATGTTTACTATAAGATTACTAATTAACTCTATCTCATTACACAATACAAGATCTAAAATAGCCTGTTCCCTGATAGTTTCCGAGAACAATACGTCATGGAACTAATCTCAAATGCATTCCATGAACTTGTCCTCCAGACTACCTTTGCCAATTTGATTTGCCTAGTCTATATCAAGATTCAAACCTCCCATGATTATTGTATTACCTTTATTACAAGCTCCTATTATTTGTTGATTAATGCTCTATCCAATGGTATAGCTACTGTTTGGAGGGCATATAAACTATTCCCACCAGTGTTTCCTGCCACTTGTTATTTCTTATTTCCATCCATAGTGAATCTATTTTCTGACCTTACGAGCCAAGATCTTTTCTCACTACAGTCATTGGGCTCAATTTTGCCCAAGCCCGTTTTCTAGTGTATGCCTGAGTAACACCTGTTTTTCTAGGACAGAAATGGGCCGGAAATTTTTCAAAATTTCCCCGATCTATAATTCAAATTTGGTGCCACCTCGGAGGGTGGAGCCTGCTGTATGTGCCGAAAAACTATGCCGCACCTTCTACACCTGCGCGGGGAAAAAAAGTTATGTTTCTGACGTCGCTGCAATAGACGCGCATGCGTAGTCCAGCTTTGAGTTGGCAATCGGTCATTTTTAAAGAGCCAGTTGCGTGTGTGAGGAGTGCTGTGTGAGAGCATTGGAAAAATCGCAGCTGTAACAGTACAAGATGCAACGCGGTGCAAGGACCAAGAATTTCTTACAGGAAGAAGTTACTATGATTGAGAACAAATGGCAGAAACTGGATACCAGCAGAGGTCACAGAAAAGTTCCACCCAAAGAAATGAAGAAACGCTGGAACCAAGTTGCAGAAGATTACTGTGCAATGGTGACCTGCATGAGAGTAAATTGAAGTGGCAGGACCTTGGTCAAGTAATTAGTGTAAGTAATATTTTCATTTATTCACTGTAATTGCAATTGTAAATGTGACCATCTGTGTGTCCCACCTAGCAGAAAGACACCCTTTCTAAAAAGTTAGGTTTTCATTTTTGCAGAGGAAGGTGACACACAACAAATGATAAATAACCCGAATAGGAGGAAGCCCGGCAAATTTGCGTCTACTGACACCCTTGGAAGAGAGGGTTGCTGCTTTGATGGGTTCTGCTTGGAGAAAAGCAATCACCAGTGCACAAGCTGGGCCCACACTCGAGGGAGAGGAGAAGTCCTACAAATTCATCGTGGTCCTTCAAATCAGCCTACTACCTGGCCTGCATTGTGTGAGCCTACTCATGACACCCAACCTGCCCCCTCCTCTGCTGCTAACTATTTGTCTGTTCTGTTATATTTTGCAGAACTTGAGGCCAACCCTGACGATGCAGAAGAAGATTCAGATGTGGATGAGCCTGAAGAGGAGAACATCTTCCAATCCAACCCTCCAGACCAAGAAGATGGGGGTGAGGAGGAGGGGGAGGGGATGGAGCTGGATGAAGACTCCACTGTTTTACTGACTTTGGAGGAGGTATTGCTCATTGCAGTGACAGCTCCTTCCATGACTAGTGGTTTGAGCGCTGGTGAGACATTCCATGGTTTCCCACCTTCCGAGGTTGCGGGTCCCAGTGGTGGCGTGCAGCAAGGCACACCCAGGGCCCGACTATCCCAGGCTGTGGGTCCAGTGATAGGGTGCGAGCCACAGCCGTGAGGAGGAGGGTAAGGACAGTTCAACTGCGCTCTCCTGAGATGCAGGTTCTAACAGGTATGGTTCAGACGATGTCATTGAGAACGGAGAGCATTGACTTTACCCGATCACTCCTGGACGCCATCAGTGGGGTGAGTGATGAGGTAGCAGGACTGTCCGGAGAAGTAACAGCAATGACACTAGAAATGGGAACAATGTCTGGGACTATCAGTGAGGGAATAGTGGCCATGAGGGAGGGAATGTCAGAGATAGCTGATGCGCTGTCAGTGACCATCATGGAGGGAATGTCAGAGATAATGCAAACACTGTCACTGACCATGAGGGGGGGAATGCTGCAGGAAGTTCAGACAGTTTTGCTCAACATGAGGGAGGGAATGTTGCAGGTCGGTGAGACACTGTCAGGGTGCATGAGGGGCGCTATGTTGGAGTTAGCTGCTGAAATAAGGGAACATGCCCAGACCCCGTGCCCATTGACAGAATCAACTGTCACTCCCACTCCAATCCCCGCACCAGCCTCTGAAGAGCCCAAAGCCGGGCCCTCCAACTTGCCGCCTGGGCCCTTCAACCTGCCGCCGACGCCCCCCACCCTCAAGTGGTGCACAGTACCTGAGATGTTAGAAAGAATAAGCTTGGTACCAAGCCCAGAAACACTGCGCCACCGCCTGTGGGCAGGTGTGGGGGAGTATCCAAGACCAAGTGCAGCAGGTGGTGTTAGAATAAGGGGGAGGAGAGATGGGTGGGTGCAGCCTTTGTTTGCTGTTGTTGTTATTATTATTGTTGTTACTGTTGTAACTGTTCTCAAATTAAAAGTTTTTTGTAAGTTATGTAAATTTACAAGTTTAAAAGTTTTTACGTCATCTTAAAGAGTGATCTTAAAGTAAAGTTTGATACAAGAATAATTTTATTAAAGTTAAGTACAAAAGAACTGTTTGTTAAACTTTTGAATAATATATTTTACATTAAAAGTGAATAATTTCCATTATTTGTTCCTCTCTTCTCCCCCCCCCCTTAACTAATTGCAGTCTTGTGACTTCTCCCCTTCTCTCCACTCCCCTTCTCGCGGCTGGATATCAATTCTGAAGCTATTTTATTTCACAGCCAGCGAGAGAACACAGTAATAATCAAAGTAAATGTTATTTGCATCAATTGATCAGATTTTTCAAAAATTCTTAAGAAATAATAAAGCACACACTTCCCCTTTGTGGGCTGACTGGCTTGTTTATTCATATAACTTTTATTTCTTGATTACTTCTAACTGCAATAATATAGCTTTCAGCTCTGGGCTTCATGCTTACACATTGCAGTATCTTTATAAAATCTGCTGCTGCCCACACATTGGAATCACTCTAGCCTCAATATCCATTCTGTACCGAGTTATAACACAATGATTCCATTTTTGCAAAACTTTGTGATTACAGATTTAAGTAAAATTGGATTGTCATCTTTCCTATACTGAGCACCAATCCATTTGCCCCAAATGAATACTATGATACACTACTGCCAAGTCTCCCATGCAATTTTTTAATGAAACTGCAACCCAACTCTCGATTCTACTTAGGTAAATCACAATGTTTTGCTTTGATTGGCTGCTGAGGACATGTCGGTTGTGTGGGACAAGGGCTCTCAATGGGTGACGTGCTGTGCCGCCCTCTGAGAAGTGCCACGTGCTGCAGGTAGAAGCTGTAGATGCCTGGTCATCCTAAAACTAGAGGGAAAGGTAAGGATGTACCAAATCTAAGACTCAGTTTCCTGTTAACCACATTCACCGCCAATTGTGCAAGGGCCACTGTGCTGACCATTTCGGGGCCGGAGCCCCATGTACTTGGCCGCTGTCCTCGAGTACCTGACCACCGAGCACCTCGAGCTGGCGAACAATGCTGTCGCTGTTCCGGTAACTGACATTTCTGCATCGTGTGGCATACATTTCAAGAGTGGAGAGTGCTTCAATGAAGCCATCACTATAGCCTCCAGGAGGAACCTCATGTGTTATAGTGCTTTTAAACTGATGGGAGTGTGAGGAACATTGAAGTGCAGCGCAGAGACATTTATATCTCTGGTGCAACCGTGTAGTGTAAATGATGTGGCATACTCAGGAATGGGTTGTCTTCAAAAGTATAAGGCTGCCATCGATGGCATTTGCATCAGGTCTACCATTTTCATTTTGTCTTGTAAAAAAACATTGTTTAAAAAAACCCTGGATTTTGCCAGTAATAATATAAATGGCCTACAAGATGATGCCGTGTCTCGAAAATGCAAATTTTGACAGATGAAGCAGTGCTGGATGGTTTAAAAGTAAGCAGAATATTTCTATTTTCATCGTGAAAATAAGCAAGTCATCACAGAAAACAAGAGCTTTCCATAAATACCTGAAAGAAAGCACCAAGGGATCTGTAATTGACTGCAATGGTTATGTTCAAATGGTGACTCATTAACTCAACTGGTTTATGCGAAGAAAATCAGCCGGTTTCCATGGTGATGAGGACAGCGTGTCCTGCCTTCT
Source organism: Pristiophorus japonicus (assembly GCF_044704955.1). Lineage (NCBI taxonomy): Eukaryota > Metazoa > Chordata > Chondrichthyes > Pristiophoridae > Pristiophorus > Pristiophorus japonicus. The sequence goes on along the minus strand of NC_091984.1, from coordinate 81,861,089 downwards.
CCTTTGGTGCCATGGTTCCGAGGGCTATGTTACAGAAACTAAAGCGGGCCAGATCAGTGCAGCCGGCCACCACTATGGAGCTGGACAAAGCTTTCAAATCGGTGGAAGAGATTGGTAGATACTAAGTGTCTGCAAAGGGATAGAGACAGGCTAAGTGAGTGGGCAAAAATTTGGGCTGATGGAGTATAATGTGGGAAAATGTGAGGTTATCCACTTTGGCAGAAATAATAGAAAAGCAAATTATAATTTAAATGGAGAAAAATTGCAAAGTGCTGCACTACAGAGAGACCTGGGGGTCCTTGTGCATGAAACACAAAAAGTTAGTATGCAGGTACAGCAAGTAATCAGGAAGGCCAATGGAATGTTGGCCTTTATCACAAGGGGGATAGAGTGTAAAAGCAGAGAAGCCCTGCTACAACTGTACAGGGTATTGGTAAGGCCACATCTGGAGTACTGCGTACAGTTTTGGATTTAAGGAATATACGTATTTAAGGAAGGATATACTTGCATTGGAGGCTGTTGAGAGAAGATTCACTAGGTTGATTCCGGAGATGAGGGTGTTGACTTATAAAGATAGGTTGAGTAGGTTGGACCTATACACATTGGAGTTCAGAAGAATGAGAGGTGATCTTATTGAAAATTCTAAGATAATGAGGGGGCTCGACAAGGTGGATGCAGAGAGAATATTTCCACTCATAGTGGAAACTAAAACTAGGAGACATAGTCTCAGAATAAGGGGCCGCCCATTTAAAACTGAGATGAAGAGAAATTTCTTCTCTCAGAGGGTTGTAAATCTATGGCATTCTCTGCCCCAGAGAGCTGTGGAGGCTGGGTCATTGAATATATTTAAGGCGGAGATAGGCAGATTTTTGAGCGATAGGGAGTAAAGGATTATGGGAAGCGGGCAGGGAAGTGGAGCTGAGTCCATGATCAGATCAGCCATAATCTTCTTGAATGGCGTAGCAGGCTCAAGGGGCCAAATGGTCTACTCCTGCTCCTATTTCTTATGTTCTTATGTACCTCATCTTCTTATTAAACGTATTACAGGTGAGTGAGTGGTCAAGTGAGTAAGAAAGTATTTAGTTGCTGTCAAATGGCAGTGACATGTTTTAGGACAGGGAATGATAAATAAGTTTGTGTGAATTTTGAGCTGTACGTGAATTCGCTTTTTAAAATAAAATGATCCTACTGCAAATGGTTTTGTAAGATCAGGTTTTCAATCATTAGGTGAGGCAAGGAAGCATTTTAGCAGAAGAGAGACGTCCGAATGCGCTTCCTGTCTGGGGCAAAGGTCATGGAACGTGCTTCCTGTCCGGGAGCAAGGGAAAAAAATAGCAACTCATGATTTCTTACCAAATCTCATGATTTTTAAGAGTTTGTCTCATGATTTATGAGACAGTGGGGTTGGCATTACTGACTATAGTAGTCAGACTGGCACTGAGCAAAGACAGAGCAACTGCAGGATCCAGGCAGATAATTAGCATGGACACCATAGAGTAGAACCAATACTTGCTAACCAGCCAGGGATCTCACTAGGGAGAAAGACTAAAGTCAATTTACTGACTGTGAACCCTGGAGACTGAGATCAGTACACTGTAAAGGGTTTCATTAATTAGTCTTCTACCTGACCATACGTCTTTCTCTAATGCCATCCAATTTATAAAATGTAATGGTTTCTACATAAACCACAGAGAAGTTTGCTGAGCACATGCTGTAATTTTGCAAATTGAATTTTATTATGTTCTATAAAGTTGAACCCAGTAAAGGCTATGCTATTATATGGTAGAACACGTTAGGTTCTACTAAACCTAATGTGCTGTTACAATAGGTTTACAGTTATTTTATACAGGGTATTTATCTTTCATGGAATCATAGAAGTTTACAGCACGGAAGGAGGCCATTTCGGCCCATTGTGTCCATGCCGGCCAACAAGAGGCTATCCACTTTCCAGCTCTAGGTTCGTAACCCTGCAGGTTACGGCACTTCAGGTATACATCCAAGTACTTTTTAAATGTGATGAGGGTTTCTGCCTCTACCGCCCTTTCAGGCAATGAGTTCCAGACCCCTACAACCCTCTGTGTGAAGAAATTTCCCCTCAAATCCCCTCTAAACCTTCTACTAATTACTTTAAATTTATGCCGCCTGGTTGTTGACCCCTCTGCTAAGGGAAATAGACCCTTTCTATCCATTCTATTCAGGCCCCTCATAATTTTATACACCTCAATTAGGTCTCCCATCAGTCTCCTTTGTTCCAAGGAACACAAATCCAGCCTATCTAATCTGTCCTCATAGCTAAGATTCTCCACTCCCGGCAACATCCTCGTAAATCTCCTCTGTACCCTCTCCAGTGCAATCACGTCCTTCCTGTAATGCGGTGACCAGAACTGCACGCAGTACTCCAGCTGTGGCCTAACCAGTGTTTTATACAATTCAAGCATAACCCCCTTGCTCTTGTATTCTATGCCTCGGTTAATAACCTTCTTAACCACCTTATCTACCTGGTCTGCTACTTTCAGGGATCTTTGGACATGCACTCCAAGGTCCTTTTGTTCCTCTACATTTCTCAGTATCCTACAATTTAATGTGTATTTCCTTTCCTTGTTAGTCCTCCCAAAATGCATTACCTCACAATTCTCTGGATTAAATTCCATTTGCCACTGTTCTGTCCACCTGACCAGTTGATTGATATCTTCCTGCAGTTCGCAGCTTTCTTCTTCATTATCAACCACACAGCCGATTTTAATATCATCTGCAAACTTCTTAGTCATACCCCCTATATTCAAATCTAGATCATTGATGTATATCACAAAAAGCAACGGACCTAGTACTGAGCCCTGTGGAACCTCACTGGAAACATCCTTCCAGTCACAAAAACACCCATCAACCATTACCGTGTGCTTCCTGCCTCTGAGCCAATTTTGGATCCAATTTGCCACTTTGCCCTGGATCCCATAGGCTTTTACTTTTGTGACCAGTCTGCCATGTGGGACCTTATCAAAACCTTTGCTAAAATCCATATACACTACATCGTATGCTTTGCCTTCATTGACCCTCCTGGTTACCTCCTTGAAAAATTCAATCAAGTTAGTCTGACACAACCTTCCCTTAATAAATCTGTGCTGACTGTCTTTGATTAATCCGTGTCTTCCTACGTGAAGATTTATCCTGCCCTTCATGATTTTTCCCAATAATTTTCCCACCACTGTGGTTAGGCTGACAGGCCTGTAATTACTTGGTCTATCCCTTTCTCCCTTCTTAAACAAAGATAACACATTAGCAGTCCTCCAATCTTCTGGCACCACACCTGAAGCCAGAGAGGATTGGAGAATGATGGTCAAGGCCTCTGCTATTTCCTCTTTTGCTTCGCTTAACAGCCTGGGATACATTTCATCCAGGCCTGGGGACTTATCCACTTTCAAAGCTGCTAAACCCCTTGATACCTCCTCTCTCACTATGTTTATTTCATCTAATATTTCACACTTTTCCTTTTCGATATTAGTGTCTGCATCGCCCCTCTCTTTTGTGAAAACAAATGCAAAGTATTCATTAAGAACCATACTCACATCTTCTGCATCTACACACAGATTAACCTCATGGACTCTAATATGCCCTACTCTTTCTTTAGTTATCCTTTTGCTTTTAATATATTTATAGAACATCTTTGGGTTTTCCTTGATTTTACTTGCCAGGAATTTTTCATGTTCTCTCTTTGCTTTCCTAATATCCTTTTTAATTTCACCCCTGGACTTTCTATATTCCTCTAGAGGTTCTGCAGTATTTAGCCTTCAGTATCTGTCATTCATCTCCCTTTTTTTCTTTATCCTACTCTGTATGTCCCTCAACATCCAGGGGGCTCGAGATTTGTTAGTCCCACTCTTTTTCTTTAAGGGCACATATTTGGCCTGAACCCTACGGATCTCCTCCTTGAATGCCTCCCACTGCTCTGAAACGGATTTACCTTCAAGTAGCTGTTTCCAATCCACTATGGCCAAATCACCTCTCCGCTTAGCAAAATTGGCTTTTCCCCAATTTAGAACTTTTATTCCTGGTCTCTCCTTGTCCTTTTCCATAACTACCTTAAATCTAACTGAAATATGGTCACTAGCACCTAAATGCTCTCCCACTGATACCCTTTCCACAGGCCCAGCTTCATTCCCAAAAACTAAATCCAGAACTGCCCCCTCCCATGTTGGGTTTGCTATATGCTGGCTAAAAAAGTTCTCTTGAATGCATTTTAGGAATTCCGCACCCTCTATACTCTTCACATTAATTTTGTCCCAGTTAATATTAGGATAGCTGAAATCCCCTACTATTACTGCCCTATAGTTTTTGCACTTCTCAGAAATTTGCCTACATATTTGCTCTTCTACCTCCCTTTCACTGTTTGAGGGTCTATAGTACACTCCTAGCAGTGTGATCGCCCCTTTTTTGTTTTTGAGTTTGACCCATATGGCCTCGTTTGATGATCCCTCTTAACATATCATCCCTCCTCACAGCTGTAATAGTTTCTTTAATTAATACCGTGACCCCCCTCCCTTTTTATCCCCCTCTCTATCTCGTCTGAAGATCCTGTAACCAGGAATGTTGAGCTGCTATACCCGCCTCTCCTTTAGCCATGTCTTAGCAATAGCTATAATTTCATACTCCGAAGTGTCTACCTGCGCTCTCAGCTCATCTGCCTTATTCGCTATAGTCCTTGCATTGAAGTATATACCATGCATAAAATTAATTGTTACTATACTGAATATCTTGACATGAAGAGTGATATTGGAATGATTATCGTGTGCTTTGTGTATGTGGAACAAAGCACAGGAAAAAGGGGCAGAGATCTGTGATACCAGGTCTCCACTGGGAAATAGGTGCACACTGAGGGCTGCCATGGTAAAGATTTGGGAGTTGTGTTCCCAGCCTCATTTACATCCCCAATATCAGAAAAATGGCCATTTTAAGGATAATCCAGAAATAGACATCAGACTCCGTGCCATTGCACCTGCAGATGATCAGTGGACCAGGCAAAGACAGCAGTACGTAAAGGACAGAGATCAGCACTGGAGGCATTCTGACTGCTCTGTTTGGACACCAGTCAGGATGCCCCATTGCCAGCAGCCATTCCTGCTTTACAGCAGCTTTAGAAGTCCGCATCAGTGGCTGACTTCCCACCCCACCATTTCCAAGCTCTCGGCCCGGTCAACGGGAGGAGCTGGCCTATGTATCCAGACATAATGTGGGCTTGTTATGTGGTGGTGGTGGTGGTGGAGGTGGGCATTAAAAATAACCTGGTTTCCGTCTTGTAGCTCTTGGAAAAATAGTAAGAAAATGTAAAGTGGTATTATTACTAGTGCTGCAGTTGAGTCAGTTTATGTGGGATGATTGCAGAAGCAAGATAATGCATCACAATATATTGCAATATGTACATCCCAATCCATTTTTCCTGCATTTTGATTGTATAAGCATACCAAGGAATGGCTGGTTCTCCTAGTTTTGAGCATCTGCATTCTTAAAGAGTGAAACGAGTCAATGCCAATCGCCAGAATTGGAGTAACCATGTTGCAGCTGATTTTGGTTCCCTTCAGTAGATTTCATAAATGAATCTTCAAATTCAAAGCCTTCTTTGATATATACTTTCCTCTATTTCCCCTTGCCCGTCTTCTCATGCAAATAGCCTGACGACAGAGCATTGTCATAAACACTGTGCCCTTTACTATTTTAAACCTGTAACCAACACTTTCTGCCATAGTGAGTTAATGCAGCCCTAGGCCAGCAATTACCATTTAGTGCAATGCTTATGGGATTTTCAGTGTATCTGTCAAACTGAAAAAGTTGGAATATATTCAATGCTGGACTCTGCACACATACTAAAACCGCCAATCAAATTTATTTACAATTAGATGATTTACAGAAACAAAGATGTAGAAAACATTTGATCAGAATAATTGTATGGAAGGTCTACAGTAGTTTTGAGCCTACTCGCTGCAACTTCCTTCCTTAAACCATCCACCTTACTACCTATTCTCTACACCCCTCAAAGCAAAGCTTTAAGTAACGTCTAACTGTCACGCAAAGCTCGATGACCACTCCAATTTTTTTCTGTGAAGCTCCTGGAGACAATCTTTTATATCAAGGTGCTATTTACATGCAAATTGTTGTTGGCCTAATTCTGGTAGAACGAATGAGTCCAATAAATGCAGCAACAAGGGGACGCAGGTGCTCACCTGAAGGAAGACATCTAAAAAGACAATAGGTACAAAACAGGAGGGAATAAAGGAAAATAAAAGGAATTGATGGCAATTTGAAGACTTTTGAGATTTTGAAAGCAGGGAGGTAGGTAAGAGAGAACTAGCAAGGTCATTTCAGAGGACAGCGGCTAAAGGAGTGGATAGATTAAGGGAGTAAGATGGTGTCAGAAGAGCAGAGATTGCATGTGAGAACCTTGGGCTCCAGGCGATCACCAAGGTAGGATGGAGTAAGATGGGATGGGATGAAAATAAGGACAAAAAATTTGAAGTTAACTCACTGGAGCATGGAGAATCTCAAGAAAATAGGGGAGATGAGAGTTAGGGATTTTGTGTGGATGAAGATCTGATATTTTGAATGAGTTGTAACATGGAGGGTTAAGATGGGAAGGTTAGCTCAGAGAATGTTGGAGAAGTCCAGCCTTGAGGTGCTAACTAGGATTTTGGCAGCAGTATGATGTGTAAGGGTGGAGGCTAGCATGTTGTGGAGGTGGAAGAAAAGAGGTTTTAGTTAATGGAATGTATGGAGTGGAAGGAAGTTTAGCTCAATGTTGGGCAATACATCAAGATTCTGCACCTCCCGATTTAGTCTGAGGTCGCCGCTGGGGAGGTCGATGGAGTCAAGGCCAGTACTGCATACTCAGTATTAGTTTTACAGGCATGAAACTGGAGCAACTTTTGATGCATCCATTTATTAATGTTGAATAGGTAGATAGATTAAGCTTATATTGCCAAGGGTGAGGTTGCATATAATAAAGTAGAGGGGATCAAGTGTGAAGCCCTGAGATAAATCAGAGATGACTGCAATCAGGAGAGGATATGTTAATTAAAACCTTTATGAATTATTATCTTAATTAGGATAATAAAATGTACTTTAACATTATTGAACTGACCACTGGTAAGAAACCTGGCTGAAAGTGCGGAGCAGTGATCAAAGGCCAAAATTGAAGAAGGAAAGGTTTGTGAAAATGGGGAGAGGGGTAACAAGGGGATTGCAGTAGGGGTGTGGTGACAATGCTTTGCCACTAAGAATGGAGGGGGCGGCGGGGGGGGGGGGGGGGGTTTGAGAATGGGGGAGGGTTGCGAACCCAAAGTGTAGGGCCAGAGAGGATTGTAGAGATATGGTTGAGTCTGCTGAGGAGAGATTAAAAAATAATGTATGAAGATTTTAAAGTCTATGGGCTGGATTTTCGGTTCTGATCGTTTCGGGTCAGTAATGGCGGTGGGGTGGTAAAGTTTGCGGAGTGTCCTAAGAGAGGGAGCAAAAAACCCAAAACATTCCAATATATAACTCACGCCACCACAACATAAATTGCAAAAAAACCCCGAAAAACAATCGCACTTACCTGAGGTCGACATTACTTACCTCACTGTGGCTGCTACAGCTTGGACCGCCAGCTTCCACTTGCGTTCCCAGCAGGGTGCTCTCTGGAATGCTATGGGTCGGGCGAGATCTAAATATCGAGCCAGTCTCGAAATCAGGAGCGTTGCACACCGACTCATTTCTTCCGGGCGGTAATGTTCCACGCCCCCTCAAAACCAACACCGAATGTCCAGGCGGGGCGCTGGAAGCTGGCTGCCTGCCTGGAAGTGCTTACCGCCACCATTGCTACTCCTCCAGGGTGTGAACAGGGGCAGCAGAAGACCAAAAATCCAGCCCTATGCACTTGGGGCCAGGGGAAGGGAAGAGAAGATGAGATGCCAATAAAGATCAGCAAAGATAAAAGAGAGTGGGATAGGATAGAAGAAAAATGTCCTGGACAGGTTAGAGCTTGTGTACTTTACAGCTCAACCAGCCACAAGGAAAGCATTGGAGAAATAAAACTTGGGAGTGACTAAGATACAGATCAAGGCTTCAGCAGCAGAGGTGAGGTAATGATATAGGTGGGTGATATTACAGAAGCAAAGGGGTGATCTTGGTGATGGGCTGATGTGGAGTTTGAAGCTCAGTCCAGGGTTGAACAGGATACTGAGGCTGTCAGCTACATTTTGAACAAGCAGCCAGAAAGGTTGATTGAATTCACACCTGGGGTACAAGGGTGCTGACACAAGCTGAAATGGATGACTTCAGTATTGTCAATCTTGATCTGGAGAAAATTATGGCTCATAAATGGTGTCTGACAGACAACTGGATGGTATAATCATGAAAGTAATGGTGGTAATAGGCACGGACTGTTGGAGCATACTGTAATACACATGTAAGCTGATCCCATGCTTATGAATGATGTTGCAGAGAGTACCACACTCTGGGCCCAAGTTTCCACGTGATTTGCGCCTGATTTTTAGGAGCAACTGGTGGAGAACGGACTATCTTAGAAATCGCAATTCTCCACATTTTTTTTTCTGCAGTTCTAGTCAGGTAGAACAGTTCTACTTTGGAACAGAACTTTTTCTTCAAAAGGGGGCGTGTCCGGCCACTGACGCCTGATTTCAAAGTTTCCACAGTGAAAACGTACTCCAAACTAAGTTAGAATGGAGCAAGTGAAGATTTTTGTAGAACTGAAAAAACCTGTTCTACACATTAAAAAATCAGGCGCAGGTTACAAATTAGGCGTCCAGAACGAGGTGGGGGGGAGTGGGGGGGGGGAAGGGAAGTCATTAAATTCTACAATAAATCCTTATTTATACTTCTACAAATATTATACAAATAAATCCAACCTGAATAAACATTTATAAGCAAAGAAAAGATTAAATAAACCATCTTCCTACCTGTGTGAAAGTGCTTCAGGCACAGAGAATGCTGCAGTCAGCCTGAGGCGCCCGTTCTTCCCGCGACGGGGGGGGAGGAGGCGCCCGTTCTTCCCGCAGGGGGGGGGGGGGGGGGCGGGAGGAGGGAAGAGGAGGCATCCGTTCTTTCCCGCGGGGGGGGGGGGGGGGGGGGAGGGGAGAGGAGGCGCCCGTTCTTTCCCGCGGGGGGGGAGGAGGCGCCCGTTCTTTCCCGCGGGGGGGGGGGGGGGGAAGGAGACAGTGAGAAGGCTGCAAGTGCTGATGTGCTGATGGCAATGTGCTTTTATTAAAAAAATGTTCAAAAATTAAACAGCTACAAAGAACTACAAAAATGGCCGAGTGCCAATGTTTTTTTCACACTGAGCATGTGCGAACGCTCCAACGGCACGCGCAGCGTTGCCGGCAGGAAAAAAACTAATTTAAATAGTACCCGCCCCCTCCCACTTACAAAATCGGCGCGAGTGTAGGCTCCGCCCCCCTGGGCACCGCGCCAGGCAGACAAGGAGCTGCAGAACGCTACAGAATCGCGATTTTTTTTTAGGCACCATTTTAGGCGCGAAAAACAGCCGCCCAGTTCGGAGGGGCGCCCATTTTTTATCGTGTGGAAACTTGGGCCCATAAAGAGAATGGACAAGGATTGAAGTAGTCGAGTTTAGAACCTCATGCTTACCCGCTACCTACTCAAAGTTGGGGACAGATGAAGGAAATCAATAGGATGTATTATGGTGTAGTAATGTCACCAAAAGAAAGTATAGATGGGAAAGGCCACCCAATCCCTGAACCGCATTCTTTTATAGAGATCTACAATCATCTCCAACCCATATCACAGCATACAACTGCGTCTTGAAATGATTCTCCAAATCGTTGATTCCACTACCCTACGTGGAAGACCATCCCAGATACTGTGAAGAAATATAGGACCTTTACTCACCTCTTACCAGTTTTTAATCTATATCCCCTTACCCTGAAGTCATGATTTAATTTTAAATAGTGCTCTGGATTAACCATTCCTATTCCAGTCTTGTATATCTCATAAGGTTGCCTCCTTTCAAGATTAAAGAATCTGGCATAGAAATTCGAATAGGCTGGAAAACTGCTGGTAACAGTGCCCACCAAGACTAATAGACGCCCGCAGAAAGAGGGCAGGCAGCACTGGTATTTTGGTGCTGCCTGCTAATTTACATCAGCAGAGGGAAGAATCTGTGGTCGTTCTGGCGCTAACCTCAGCTGGAGGCCGGAGGTCACGTCGGAAGGATCAGTGCGGCGGTCTCAGGCAATGGGCTGTGTCGGAGCATTTGGTGACGGCTCCTGTATTTTTCTCTCTAGCGTCCGCTGATGGCCCTTGTAGGGTTAGTGAATTGTGCATTATGGCACATCACAAAGCATTTGTTTGTCTATGGTTCCCCTCTTACTTACACGGACATTTCTCTGGGTGTTGTGTGGGGTCCACAAATGAATGCCAGACTGCCTGATTCTCCCATCTATGCTAGATACCATAGCTGTGCAGATATTTGACCCAGATGGTTGCTGTGTGAAGGTTTGTGTTTCACCATGGTGTTGGAGAGGGATGGGGATGGGGCTGCACCATCTTGCAGCTTGCACTGACAGTGCACTAGCCTGCATATTGCATGGGGGATTCACTCCCTGGCGAGTGGCTCTTAAAGCACAGGCTCAGATCTGGAGAGACTCCTTGAAAGACCACAGATGACCTTAAACTGTTGCATGAGACATCAATGGAAAGAAATGTTAAAAAAGGGAACATGAAGTCTTGGTGAGGAGTTTACTGGTGTCAGTGGTGCAGAAGAGAGTTCAATTACATTTTTAACAGCAGATTTTTTAAGAACTCTTGGTGAGAATATGCTGTCAAGTCTTTTAAAAGCAGACTTCCAAACTTCGCACATAATTTTATCAGTCCCTAAACTAGAAAATTCCAATGTGTAACATTTAAAGAAATATTTGATTTTTTTTCCTGAAATGATTGTATTGTACTACAGTACAACTTATTTTAAAAGTACCTCCTACACTGTTTGACTGACCCAGGAAAAGATTTGATGCATCTCTGTGGAAGCAGTTTTAACTCCAATAGCTCTCCATAGTGAACAGTTATCCCTGCAGCTGTTTACAGTATGGGTTTCAGTTCACTGCCGCTTTCTCCTGTTTCTTCTCGCTCTCAATGGCAGCATGCATAGGCATGCTTTGGAGAGGGCGGTAAGAGGAGCGTCGAGCTCCAAAATGGATGAGCGTGCATCAATTCGGCATTACACTTCGATTAAAGCCACGCTCCAACTAATTAAAATATTTTCCGTGAACACAGGCAACGGCAGCATCACTGATCTGCTGAAAATGGCGGCCACCACGGGATCCGCCGGCAGTGGGCAGAAATGAGGCACACGCTATTTTTCCCCCAAAACGGGCCTCAATACCTCCAATTTTTAGGTCGCTGAGTTGTTCTAAATTTTCCTTATTACTCAGTCCCCTGACACAAGGGATCAGCTTCATGGTCCTTTTATGCCCAGATTTCAGGGTTTATATGTTTCCCTTGTGGTTCCAGAAATTAAATGCAACATTCAAGGTGTATCCTGACTAAGGTTTCAGCATTACTGTCTCATGGTGCAAATATTTGCGCTTAACTGTATTGAATTTCACTTGATATAATTTTGGCTATTTGCAAATATCTTCTGTAACAGATTGTCCCACACATTGGATCCTATTCCCCAGTCATGCTTTGGATGGTTCTGTCACACTCCTGTTTACAATCAGGGAAATGGGAGCTGACAATAACCAATAAATACCATCATCATCATAGGCAGTCCTTCGAAATCGAGGAAGATTTGCTTCCACTCTCAAAGTGAGTTCTCAGGTGACTGTAAGTCCAATACGGGAATTACAGTCTCTGTCACAGGTGGGACAGACAGTCGTTGAAGGAAAGGGTGGATGGGGGAGTCTGGTTTGCCGCACGCTCCTTCCGCCGCCTGCGCTTGTTTTCTGCATGCTCTCAGCGACGAGACTCGAGGTGCTCAGCACCCCGCCGAATGCTCTTCCTCCAATTGGAGCGGTCTTTGGCAGGGACTCCCAGGTGTCGGTGGGGATGTTGCACTTTATCAAGGAGGTTTTGAGGGTGTCCTTGAAATGTTTCCTCTGCCCACCTGGGGATCGCTTTCCGCTTAGGAGTTCCGAGTAGAGCGCTTGCTTTGGAAGTCTTGTGTCGGGCATGCGGACAATGTGGCCCGCCCAATGGAGCTGGGCAAGTGTGGTCAGTGCTTCGATGCTGAGGATGTTGGCCTGATCGAGAACACTAATGTCAGTGCATCTGTCCTCCCAGGAGATTTGCAGGATCTTGTGTAGACATCGTTGGTATTTCTCCAGCGATTTGAGGTGTCTACGGTATATGGTCCACATCTCTTGAGCCATACAGGAGGGTGGGTATCACTACAGCCCAGTAGACCATAAGCTTGGTGGCAGATTTGAGGGCCTGGTCTTCGAACACTCTCTTCCTCAGGCGACCGAAGGCTGCGCTGGAGCTCTGGAGGCGGTATTGGACCTCGTGGTCGATGTCTGTCCTTGCTGATAGTAGGCTCCCAAGGTATGGAAAGTGGTCCACGTTGTCCAAGGTCGCGCTGTGGATTTTGATAACTGGGGGGGCAGTGCTGTGTGGCAGTGGCAGGTTGGTGGAGGACCTTTGTCTTACGGATGTTTAGTGCAAGGCCCATGCTTTCGTACACCTCGGTGAAGATGTTGATGATGGCTTGGCGTTCAGCCTCTGAATGCGCGCAGACGCAAGCGTCGTCCGCGTACTGTAGATCGATGACGGAGGATGGGATGGTCTTGGATCTAGCCTGGAGGCGACGAAGGTTGAACAGGCCATTAAATCTAGGCCAATACCAAAGTCCAGCCCACTTTGTGTAGATCGAGGTCACAAGTATACTTCTACTGATGAAAAATTTTAATGCTTGTGCTACCAGGAAGCTTTGGGCAGGGGTGGGAACCAGAAGTTAGTGAGACACGTAAGCTATTCCTCTTTAAAATGGCTTGGTCCTAAATTACCAAAACATATTTTGGGAGTACACTGGGCTGATGCAGCCTGAACAAAGATACATCCCTACTCTCTGAAAATGGACTAGGTGACAAAGATGGAGTCGGCCCATCAATAATGGGTGTATAATCAAAGTAACGATTATCCTGAACCTCGCTTCTGCAGCGCAGTGGTTTTTCCAGACAGGAAGCATTTGGTGGTGCCCCAAGTAAGTGGTCACATGGATATAATTAAGTTAATGCTGAGGGACCAGATTGTGGATATCCTCAAGAAGTACCTCGATTCGCACCTTGGTATGAATTACATCATTCAATGCTGTTGTCTCATATCAGGATCAAGAGATTCAGTTTGAGGTCTGGGATAGAAACTTGTGTTCAGTGTCGGCGTGGTCATCCTTTTTTGGCGTGGAGGCAAGTCATGCTCATCTCGAGGGACTGCCTATGATGATGAGATGGTACACGTGCTCATCTGGGCTCTGAATCAGCCAACATTCTTGGCCTGCCCCATTTGGGGTGGTAATTTTTTTAAGTTTGAAAAGTTAGCGGCAGGCGCTAACGATTTCAAACTTTAAAAAAGATTCACAGTTTGCGCTCCAAGAAGGAAGTGGAGCACTAAATCAGGCGCTAAATCAAATGCTCCACTTCCTTCTTGGAGCGCAATCTGCAGCAGGTAGGACGGAGACTTCAGCAGCGCTGCACACTGGGCCATGCAGTGCTGCTGCTTTCAAAGGATCCTTCCTCCCTTAAAGGGAAGGGGCATCACTGCAGGCTCTGCAATATTAAAAGTACCTACCTGGACTACCAAGGCAGCCGTGATCCCGCATGATCAGCCCGGCATTGATGTAGTGCCGGGTTGATCGATCGCGGACAGGACCCTGCAAAAAAAAACTGGAACAAGAAAGGTAAGTTTTTTTTTACTTACCTCAGCCACCTCAGGCTAGAACCTCCATTTTTTTTGCCTGTTTAACGCCCACTTAACGCCCATTTAACCGCTGAAATGACGTATAATGCCCAGGTATCGGCCATTTTGGCACAAAATGGAAACTGACGGGCTTTTTTAGGAGACTTATTGTCGAGCATTATTTTCCCGATGGACTGAGAAAAGATATTACCGCCCGGCCACTTTTTTTGGGCGGAATCAGCAGAATGGGCGAATTCAACACCCATATTGTCGTCCATATTATCGTCCAGCCGTTACTTTCCTCACGGACTTAACGCCGAGATTCAATAATAACGCCCGGTGACTGTTTTATGTCATAAAGAGCATATTTACCCAAACTAGCGGCCATGGAGATCACCCATCAATTTCACCACCTCCTACACATATCGCCCAGAATATCGCCCGCACAAAATACCGCCCACAAAAAGTGGAACTAACCGGGACGGACACCAGCGGTGTGGCTGACATTTGTTAAATCCCACTTTTACGTGAGGAGCTGATTCGGAACGATTTTCCTGAAAGAGCGTTGATGTGAGTGACAACGCTGACACACTGCTGTGTGTGCGCAGCTCAGACATCAATAGTGCCCATCACCTTGGTGCCAGTTAAAGTTTACGTTGATTGATGTTAAGTTGTATTAAACCCTTTCACGGTAAGGAATCACCAGTGTGTAACGGTCCAGCTATCTGAGACAATGCGCAAAAAGGTTATTTTCAATAACAAAACTTTAATACCAACATTGGTCTGAAATCATAAGTAACACAGCCAATAACACCCAACCCCCGCCCACATCCCACTTTTTCCACCATTGACATAAATCACATGGTCAACATGTCCAGCAACATAGAATACAAAGGCAAAACAGGAGCCTGGTCCCCAGCCCTCACACATTGCAACAAATTGCATACACCCAGATGAAGATATAACACAGCCGTCATCTGCGCACATGCACCTCACTTTCCTTCCCCCTCTCTTTCTTCTCCACACCTCTATCCCTTCCCCGCCTCGCTCCACTGCGCCTGGCCGAGGAGCTCCTCAGGCAGTGCCTCATTGGAGGGGATGGGCAGATGCGTTGGTTGGATGGGTACAGGAGCGGGGGGGGACAACATCCTCTGATGCAGAAGCAGGATCTTGGTCCTTGCTCGCATCTGTCGTTCGCAGTGGTGGTGCCGAACCTAGGGGTGGAGTGCCGTGTTCTCGGACCATTGGGAGGGCTGTGGCAGCAGTGTTCCTGGCTATCACATCCAGGGGCTCCGCCATGCGAGGAATGTACTCGGACATGATGGCAAGGTGTCGGGATATGCCCCCCCCAAAGCTTCGATGAACTGGTCACCAATGTCTACAGTCCTCCTGGACAAGTGAACCTTCTCTCCGCTATCATTTCACGCTCGTGGAACAGACCTGCTGCGTCCACGAGGCGTTCGCGGGGTCGGCACTGTTCTGGAGACAAATGGCGTGCCCTGCGGAGAGGTGCTTGGGGACGGCATCTCCAGAGTGGAGGCGGGAATGACCGGAGGACTAATAGATGGCCTTGAGGTGGAATGGGTTCTGGAGCGTGGTGATGCAGGTTCTTCGAAGTCCGCGCTCTCATCCGTCAAGAACAGACCCAGCGGATTGATGGGCGACAATCGGAGCTCCTCAGCACCAGATGTAATAGGATCGTCTGCCGACTCCTCCTCCGCACCCCCACCTTCTGGCCTCTGTGGCCTTGCCTGCGGCCACGTTGCTGGCTGAGCTGCAAGATACAAATGAGGTTATTAGAGGAGAGGGGGGTGCTAGGGTGACAAGGTGAGTCCAGCGCTACACACAGCATATGCACCACAAAAGGTTTACTCACATGGCATCTCCTCAGGATCTGCAGATGCGTCTGCGGCTGTCCGGGGGTGCTTCCCCACGAGTGCTGGCACTCACTCCTCCATGTCAGTGATGTCGCTGGGGACTGGTGGTCCCCCACCCGTTCGCCTCTGCATAGACCTCATCATTGATAGTTTCTTCTGTAAAAGGTGATAGAACGGGACATGGCATGAGATCATTGCATAATATCATTGCTAGGTACTGTCACAAAGACTGATACAACACATAACCGACAGATGTAATCATGATTATGATGATTATTATCATTTTTTACCTAAAGATTTACACCGTGACCGCAGGCTTTGAGTAAAACATTCCCAGCCAAAGTGCAAGACCTCACATCTGCTGATAGTCACTCATGACTGTTACAAATCAAATTATATAAATACATAAGTACATGTAAATCAATGTAATACTTACTCTTGCGGATCCCACAAGATGATTCCATCGTTTGCAGCATTAGTTGCCCTCACGCACCTCATTGGTCGCCGACGAGAACACCTCTGCTATCTCGGTCCATATCCGCTGGTAGGCCTTTGGGGTGGGCTTCCCACGCCCTCCCTGTGTCAAATCACCCCAGCATGACTCGACCTCCTGCAGGAAGGAGGCATTTGCCTCATCCGAGAACCTCCTGGCTATTTTGCAGCCTCCAATGTGCTACTCTCCCACCTCTCCAGCATTAGTCTCCACAGCGTGCTGTGATGCCTCCTCCTCTCCCTCCATTATATGCCAAATTCGGTCAAATAGGTGGCTGGTAACAGCTACTTTTTGTTTGCCTACTTGCTGTGAAGCTCTAAAGTCTCCCTCCTTCCTCCCAAAGCAGCAACACCACACCAGCCACACCTTCAGTCCCTCTGAGCTCTCTCTCTGTCTCCTCTTCTGTGCATGTCATGGTGACCCTTGACATACTGAATCACGGGAATCGAGCATTGTCATGCCGTTGCTAAGGATGGCCACACTTTACGGCAGAAGGTCAAAAAAATGTAACGCTACCACCCATTTGATATCGCTCATGGTAATGTCCATTTTCAAAAACGGAAACTAGGTGTTTTGAGAATGGGCGAGAAGCTGACGATCTGAAAACCCTTTTTTACCGCCCACGCCGGAAATAATGCCTATTTTTGGGCGATAAGCTCAAAAGTGAAGGTTCTAGCCCCTCGCCTTTAATCATTGCCCCCAAAGTGCCCGGCCGCCCGATGCACACCTCCTGCAGCTGCCAGTGTTTTTAGCCAGCGTTGTTGTCAATTTCGGGTCCGGGGCGATGCGCATGGCAATGACATCACGATCTTCGAGCGAAGGAGATCGGGGCGCAACAGTGTAGTGCCGCTACAGAACCCCCGCTAAATATGGTCGCAAATACATTTGTGCCCCGTTAGTGCCTGAAGGCGCAAAGGCACCCAATTTCGCCCCCACCTGATCTCTTTTGCGTCTTGAATATCAACTCTTCCACAGAATTGATTCACATTGTTGACTTACAGGTAACATGTAGAACTGTCATTGATCACTACCCAAGTTTCTATGGTTTAAGTAGTTGAGCAGAGTTTTAAATGTTCCTTAGCTGACTTTCTCTTTTGGTAAAACAACAAAGAAAAAATGCACGTTAAAAGCCTACAGAATAGAAATGTAATCAGATTATTTCAGTGTCAGTACTTCGATCCTTGCAATTTCAGAGTCACTTGAATAATCTTTTAAGCATTGTTATATTAATGCAAATGAATCCATAAATAGCATGCATACAAATACTACTCTATTTTTTTTATTCATGAGCTTCCATTCAAATGTCTAAAAAGCGATTAGATTTATCATCTTACACTTGAAAAAGTTCATTATCCTTCAGGCCTAAACAATTTATTCTTGGTATAAAATGTTCCAAAAGAAAATATACATTTGATACTGAAGCATAATATTCTAATGCCAGGTTTTTAAACTAGACCCCCTGGAGTCAGATTTCTGGATTTTATTCACATTATTTATATTGCTACATAGTAATTAGCAAACTTTTACTGCAAAGGTTGTACAAGCCGACACCATCTTTTGGAGAAAAAAACCACAGATGAGTCATTGCAGGCTGCGCCAATGCATCCTGCGGACTAAGGAGCAGCATTTGAAATGGCTGGAATGTGGAAGCACCTTGGCTGTCCATCTGCTCTCACCAAGGCTTGTGATTTCCAAGCACACTTCAATTAAGACACTTCACAATCATTCAGAAACACATGAAAAACAGCTTGTAAACAAAAGAATTGATGAAAGGTGCAATGCATCTTTTAAAAGCCAAGCCTGATATAATTTAACCACTCCTTCTAGTATAATCTAGGCTTCTGTCCTATTATTCTCAACTTGTGCTGTCAACCTAGGCCCTTCGCTTAGGGTTCTTTTTAATAAAAGACCGGCCTTTGCATAAGAACACAACATAAGAACATAAGAATCAGGAACAGGAGTAGGCCATCTAGCCCATCGAGCCTGCTCCGCCATTCAACAAGATCATGGCTGATCTGGCCGTGGGCTCAGCTCCACTTACCCGCCCGCTCCCCATAACCCTTAATTCCCTTATTGGTTAAAAATCTATCTATCTGTGATTTGAATACATTCAATGTGATAGCCTCAACTGCTTCCTTGGGCAGCGAATTCCACAGATTCACAACCCTCTGGGAGAAGAAATTCCATCTCAACTCGGTTTTAAATTGGCTCCCCCGTATTTTGAGGCTGTGCCCCCTAGTTCTAGTCTCCTCGACCAGTGGAAACAACCTCTCTGCCTCTATCCCGTCTATCCCTTTCATTATTTTAAATGTTTCTATAAGATCACCCCTCATCCTTCTGAACTCCAACGAGTAAAGACCCAGTCTACTCAATCTATCATCATAAGGTAACCCCCTCATCTCCGGAATCAGCCTAGTGAATCGTCTCTGTACCCCCACCAAGGCTACTATATCCTTCCTTAAGTAAGGTGACCAAAACTGCACGCAGTACTCCAGGTGCGGCCTCACCAATACCCTGTACAGTTGCAGCAGGACCTCACTGCTTTTGTACTCCATCCCTCTCGCAATGAAGGCCAACATTCCATTCGCCATCCTGATTACCTGCTGCACCTGCAAACTAACTTTTTGGGATTCATGCACAAGGAAGGACCTGCCGAAGGTCAGCCCGGAGGGCGCCGAAAATCTGGAAGCTCCGCTAAGCCTGGCGGAGCTGACCGGTGCCCTCGACCGGCTCTCGAGGGGAAAATCCCCGGGGCTGGACGGGCTGACCGTGGAGTTCCACAGGGTGTTCTGGGACGTCCTGGGGAGCGACTACGCGCGGGTCCTGGGGGAAAGTCTGGCGACCGGGGAGATGCCCCTCTCTTGGCGCAGGGCAGTCATCGTCCTGCTGCCTAAGAAGGGCGATCTCCGCCTCCTTAAGAACTGGCGCCCGGTCTCCCTCCTCAGCACGGACTACAAAATCTTCGCCAGGGCGATGTCTGCTTGCCTTGGTGCCGTGCTGGACCACATGATCCACCCCGACCAGTCCTACACGGTCCCGGGCCGGACAATCCACGATAACATCCATCTGGTCCGGGACCTCATCCATTGTTCACAGGAGGCTGGTCTGTCAGTCGCCTTCCTATCCCTCGACCAAGAGAAGGCGTTCAACAGGGTGGATCACGACTATCTGCTCGGAACTCTGCGCGCTTTCGGGTTCGGGACGCATTTCGTCGCCCGGATCCGACTTTTGTACGCCGCTGCGGAGTGTCTGATTAAGGTTAACGGGTCCTTGACGGCGCCCCTTCGCTTTAGGAGAGGGGTGCGCCAGGGATGCCCCATGTCCGGCCAGTTATACGCCGTTTGCGTGGAGCCTTTCCTGCGCCTCTTGCGGACAAGGTTGACGGGACTGGCTCTGCAAGGGCCGGGCGTGGAGGTCGTCCTCTCGGCTTACGCCGATGACGTGCTCCTCGCGGTAGAGGATCCCGCTGACCTGCGGAGGATGCGTGAGTGCCAGGAGATTTACTCGGCCGCGTCCTCCGCCAGGATCAACTGGGAGAAATGTTCCGGACTCCTGGTGGGTCAGTGGCGGGTGGACTCCCTGCCGGAGGAGCTCAGGCCTTTTGCCTGGAGCACGACCCATCTCCTCTATCTGGGAGTCTACCTTAGCCCCGACGAGGGAGCCTGGCCGGCGAACTGGCAGGAGCTGGAGGCCAAGGTCGCCGCTCGCCTAGGGCGCTGGACAGGACTGCTCCGAGTGCTGTCCTACAGGGGTCGAGCGCTAGTCATAAACCAGCTGGTGGCCGCAATTTTGTGGTACCGGCTGGTCACTTTGACCCCTCCCCCTGCGTTTGTCGCCAAGATACAGAAGAAGCTGGTGGACTTCTTCTGGAACAACAGGAAGCACTGGGTCTCTGCCGCGGTCTTGAGTCTCCCGCTTGAGGAGGGCGGTCAGTCGTTGGTGTGCGTCAGCGCCCAGCTCGCGACTTTCCGTCTTCAGACCCTGCAGAGATACCTTTACGTCGAGCCCCCTCCTAGGTGGTGTGCTCTGGCGAGGTATTTCTTCCGCCAGCAGCGGCAATTATGACACGCAGCTCCTGTTTGTGAACTTGGGAGGTGCCAGGACCGCCCTCCGGGAGCTGCCTGTCTTTTACAGGGAACTCATCAGGGTCTGGAACAAAGTCTCCACCAAGCGCAGCTCTCCGCCGGCTGGAGTGGCGGCCGTCCTGCAGGAGCCGCTGCTCGGGAATCCGTACCTCCACGGCCGAGGTTTTATGTGGCGGTCGGAAGAGAGGGCTGTGGCTGGTGAGGTGACCAGGGTCAGGGACCTGCTCGATGGCGGAGGAGCGGGCTGGATGGCGCCAGACACGCTGGCGCGGCGCCTAAATTCTGCCAACGTCCGCCACGCGGCCGATGCCATCGAGTCGCTAAAAACAGCTCTGGGCCCTGACTCCGTTAGGTGCATCGAGGAGGCTCAAGCACGTGGGGAGATCCCGTCCGAACTGACCCCCGTCCGGACGGAATTCCTCATTGGCGCCAAACCCCGGAACCTCCCTCGCGGACCGGCGCCTCACAACTTGAGCCGCCTCGGGGAAATCCCCTCCGTGCCTTTCAGTTCCGCGCGGAGGGGTTTCCTGTACGGGCTGCTCCTGCACACCCTCAACTTTGCCATCCTCGCCGGCCGTCCGGACACGCCATGGCGTACCATCTTGCCGTCCGGAGGAGGCGGGGGTCCCCGATGGAGGGCACTCTACGCAGGGGTCCTCCCACTATTCATCGGGGACTTGGCCTGGAGGGTGGTGCACGGAGCAGTGCCGTGCAACAAATTTTTAAGCCGGTTCACGGACTCCCAGGCCGCCTGCAATTTCTGCGGTCTGGAGGAGTCCGTGTTCCATGTTTTTATTGAGTGCACGAGGTTGCAGCCCCTGTTCCATTATTTGAAGGGGCTGCTCCTGAAATTCTGGCTGCACTTCAGTCCCACCCTCCTGATCTTTGGGCACCCTGTGCGGAGGGGAGCGGGTAGGTCCGAAGGCCTCCTTGTAGGACTGCTCCTGGGCACGGCCAAGGGTGCCATCAGCCGGTCCAGGCAGCGGGCGGTCGAGGGGGTCGTTCAACCTGACTACCTGCCTCTCTTCCGCTCTTACATCCGGTCCAGGGTGTCCTTGGAGATGGAGCACGCGGTGTCCACCAGTACGCTCGCGGCCTTCCGCGAGAGGTGGGCACCGGAGGGACTGGAGTGCATCATCACGCCCGGCAACCAAATTTTAATTTGATTTTACGTTTTAAAGTTTAATTTGTTTTAATTGCCGGTGCTTTTAGTGTCCCCTTCTCTTTTATAGGGGGCACCGGAGAAATTGTGATTTTAGTGCCCAAAAAAAAACAAAAAAAAAAACACAAAAAAAAAACCAAAAAAAGGAAAAAAAGGGCCTTGTAAATGTCTGGTGTGTCACCCAGGTCGGGTGGCACAGTTTAATGTTTATGTTTTGCAGGTAGACTCTGAAAGAGTTTCATGCACAAGGACCCCCAGGTCCCTCTGCACCGCAGCATGTTGTAATTTCTCCCCATTCAAATAATATTCCCTTTTACTGCTTTTTTTTCCAAGGTGGAAAACCTCACATTTTCCGACATTGTATACCATCTGCCAAACCTTAGCCCATTCGCTTAACCTATCTAAATCCCTTTGCAGCCTCTCTGTGTCCTCTACACAACTCGCTTTCCCACTAATCTTTGAGTCATCTGCAAGTTTTGTTACACTACACTCTGTCCCCTCTTCCAGGTCATCTATGTATATTGTAAACAATTGTGGTCCCAGCACCGATCCCTGTGGCACATCACTAACTGCCGATTTCCAACCCAAAAAGGACCCATTTATCCCGACTCTCTGCTTTCTGTTAGCCAGCCAATTCTCGATCCATGCTAATACATTTCCTCTGACTCCGCGTACATTTATCTTCTGCAGTAACCTTTTGTGTGGCACCTTCTCGAATGCCTTTTGGAAATCTAAATACACCACATCCATCGGTACACCACCATCCACCATGCTCGTTATATCCTCAAAGAATTCCAGTAAATTAGTTAAACATGATTTCCCCTTCATGAATCCATGTTGCATCTGCTTGATTGCACTATTCCTATCTAGATGTCCCGTTATTTCTTCCTTAATGATAGCTTCAAGCATTTTCCCAACTACAGATGTTAAACTAACCGGCCTATAGTTACCTGCCTTTTGTCTGCCCCCTTTTTTAAACAGAGGTGTTACATTAGCTGCTTTCCAATCCGCTGGTATTGCCCCAGAGTCCAGAGAATTTTGGTAAATTATAACGAATGCATCTGCTATAACTTCCGCCATCTCTTTTAATACCCTGGGATGCATTTCATCAGGACCAGGGTACTTGTCTACCTTGAGTCCCATTAGCCTGTCCAGCACTACCTCCCTAGTGATAGGGATTGTCTCAAGGTCCTCCTTTCCCACATTCCCGTGACCAGCAATTTTTGGCATGGTTTTTGTGTCTTCCACTGTGAAGACCGAAGCAAAAGAATTGTTTAAGGTCTCAGCCATTTCCACATTTCCCATTATTAAATCCCCCTTCTCAAATTCTAAGGGACCAACATTTACTGTAGTCACTCGCTTCCGTTTTATATATCGGTAAAAGTTTTTACTATCTGTTTTTATGTTTTGCGCAAGTTTACTTTCGTAATCTATCTTTCCTTTCTTTATGGCTTTCTTAGTCATTCTTTGCTGTCGTTTAAAATTTTCCCAATCTCATAGTTTCCCACTAACCTTGGCCACCTTATACGCATTGGTTTTTAATTTGATACTCTCCTTTATTTCCTTGGTTATCCACGGCTGGTTATCCCTTCTCTTACCGCCCTTCTTTTTCACTGGAATATATTTTTGTTGAGCACTATGAAAGAGCTCTTTAAAAGTCCTCCACTGTTCCTCAATTGTGCCACCGTTTAGTCTGTGTTTCCAGTCTACTTTAGCCATCTCTGCCCTCATCCCACTGTAGTCCCCTTTGTTTAAGCATAGTACGCTCGTTTGAGACACTACTTCCTCACCCTCAATCTGTATTACAAATTCAACCATACTGTGATCACTCATTCCGAGAGGATCTTTTACTAGGAGAACGTTTATTATTCCTGTCTCATTACACAGGACCAGATCTAAGATAGCTTGCTCCCTTGTAGGTTCTGTAACATACTGTTCTAAGAAACAATCCCGTATGCATTCTATGAATTCCTTCTCAAGGCTACCCCGTGCGATTTGATTTGACCAATAGATATGTAGGTTAAAATCCCCCATGCTTACTGCCGTTCCTTTTTCACATGCCTCCATTATTCCCTTGATTATTGTCCCCCCCACCGTGAAGTTATTATTTGGGGGCCTATAAACTACGCCCACCAGTGACTTTTTCCCCTTATTATCTCTAATCTCCACCCACAATGATTCAACATTTTGTTCATTAGAGCCAATATCATCTCTCACAACTGCCCTGATATCATCCTTTGTTAACAGAGCTACCCCACCTCCTTTCCTTTCTTGTCTATCCTTCCGAATTGTCAGACACCCCTGTATGTTTAATTCCCAGTCTTGGCCACCCTGCAACCACGTTTCTGTAATGGCCACCAAATCATACCCATTTGTAATGATTTGTGCCGTCAACTCATTTACTTTATTTCGAATGCTGCGTGCGTTTAGGTAAAGTGTTTTAATACTAGTTTTTAAACCATGATTTTTAGTTTTGACCCCTCCTGCAGTCGCTTTATATTCATACATATTGTCCCTTCCTATCACCTTGCGGTTTACACTTACCCCAGTGCTACTCTGCTCTGTTGCCTCCTGCCTTTTGCATTCCTTCTTGGGGTCCTGTTCATCTGCGCTCTCACCCACTCTAACTAGCTCAGAGCCCTCTCCTGGGTTCCGAATACTCCTCGCCTTGAGGCACTGAGCTTTCAGGCTTGCCTTTTTATTACACTTTGACCTTTTAGAATTTTGCTGTACAGTGGCCCTTTTTGTTTTTTGCCTTGGGTTTCTCTGCCCTCCACTTTTACTCATCTCCTTTCTGTCTTTTGCTTCTGTCTCCATTTTGTTTCCCTCTGTCTCCCCGCATTGGTTCCCATCCCCCTGCCATATTAGTTTAACTCCTCCCCAACAGCACTAGCAAACACTCCCCCTGGGACATTGGTTCCGGTCCTGCCTAGGTGCAGACCGTCCGGTTTGTACTGGTCCCACCTCCCCCAGAACCGGTTCCAATGCCCCAGGAATTTGAATCCCTCCATGCTGCACCACTGCTCAAGCCACGTATTCATCTGCGCTATCCTGCGATTCCTACTCTGACTAGCACGTGGCACTGGTAGCAATCCCGAGATTACTACTTTTGAGGTCCTACTTTTTAATTTAGCTGCTAGCTCCTTAAATTCGTCTCGTAGGACCTCATCCCGTTTTTTACCTATATCGTTGGTACCAATGTGCACCACGACAACTGGCTGTTCACCCTCCCTTTTCAGAATGTCCTGTACCCGCTCCGAGACATCCTTGACCCTTGCACCAGGGAGGCAACATACCATCCTGGAGTCTCGATTGCGGCCGCAGAAACGCTTATCTATTCCCCTTACAATTGAATCCCCTATCACTATTGCTCTCCCGCTCTTTTTCCTGCCCTCCTGTGCAACAGAGCCAGCCAAGGTGTCATGAACTTGGCTGCTGCTGTCCTCCCCTGATGAGTCATCCCCCTCAACAGTACTCAAAGCGGTGTATCTGTTTTGCAGGGGGATGACCGCAGGGGCCCCTGCACTACCTTCCTTGCACTGCTTTTCCCTCTGGTCTTCCATTCCCTAGCTGGCTGTGGACCCTTCACCTGCGGTAAGACCAACTCGCTAAACGCGCTACTCACGTCATTCTCAGCCTCGTGGATGCTCCAGGTTAAATGCACCCGCACTGTACAAGGTTATGTGACTTCTTTGGTCATCTAAATAATTTTTTTTATTGCCAAACACCTATTCATGACAACAGTTCCCTTCAAAAGAACAAATTCCCCTTCATAGGTCTGATTTTTAAAAATTACAAAATGTTGCACCAAATTCTGTGTCTCTTAAAATGGTGCAATTCAGCTCCTTTGGGCCAGCAGTTAAGGATAGCTTCCGGAAAAAATGGTGGCCGACTTGCTTCCACCAACTTCAGGCACGGCCAGCACTGGTTGTTTCAATGAAGGATCTGATGTTCCAGTCCTGAACTCCAGTTGAGGGGGTGGAAGATGCCTGTGCGTGAATTTTTTTAACGTGTGGTGACCGTTGCACATCAGCCACCACACGGGCTTGACAGAACTAGGCCTTTATCCAGTGGCAAGAGTTAACCAGGACAACTGGAGACCTGCTCTGCTGCAAGGACCTAGTGTGCATACATATCGCAGTGTGAGCAGGTCTGTGCTGCCCCTGGGCCCTCATTTCACCGCACCTCCGCCACAATATAATAGTAGCTTGCTGGAAGACATTTTTTAACATTGTTTAGACAGGTTAGATGCAGGAAGAATGTTCCCAATGTTGGGGAAGTCCAGAACCAGGGGTCACAGTCTAAGGATAAGGGGTAAGCCATTTAGGACCGAGATGAGGAGAAACTTCTTCACCCAGAGAGTGGTGAATCTGTGGAATTCTCTACCACAGAAAGTTGTTGAGGCCAATTCACTAAATATATTCAAAAGGGAGTTAGATGAAGTCCTTACTACTAGGGGGATCAAGGGGTATGGCGAGAAAGCAGGAAGGGGGTACTGAAGTTTCATGTTCAGCCATGAACTCATTGAATGGCGGTGCAGGCTAGAAGGCCTGAATGGCCTGCTCCTGCACCTATTTTCTATGTTTCTATGCGCAGGGAGTGCTGCTGGATGTTGGGAAGGCATTTGTTGATTGGAAGGCCTCTGACTACACCACTTGGTCATGGCGGCTCTACTGCAGTCCCCATCACACTGCAGTATGACAGGAAGTTGGAGCAGAGGCAGCAAAGACAAACTGTTCGCAGGGGGAGGAGGAGGAGGGGGCTCTCATCAGGAGGCCTTATCCTAAGCTCTTCAAGGAGCACTTCTCCTACCTGCACCTAAGTTAGGAGCAGTGTGTTCACTAAGGAGGTGGTCACAGAACTCTTACCACCTCTTGCAGCCAGACCTGCAGTCTCAGAGCAGGGTGATTAAAGTGCTGCCAGTGGCTTTCAAGGTGACTGCGGCCCTGAATATTTTTGCCAGTGGATCCTTCCAGACATAGGACAGGCAACATAGCAAACATCTCGCAGTTGGCCATCCATCGCTGCATCTGGGACGTCAGAGGCTCTAGGAGAAGGGACTTAATTGTCAGAAGCAGGAGCAGTGTGCACTTGGCTTTGGCAGGATATTGGGCTTCCCCACAGTGTAGGGCGCCATCGACTGCACACACGTGGCTTTACGAGCGCCGCATATCAATGCTGTGATGCACCTTAATCGTAAAGGCCACCAATCACTTAATGTGCAGTTGTTGTGTGACCACACCCAGCACATCATGATGTTGAATGCCCGGGCAGTAGTCATGATGCCTTCATCCTGCGCCAGTGTGGTGTGCCGGCAATCTTCCAGCCAACACGTCGAACCCAAGGCTGACTCCTCAGAAATCAAGGCTATCCGCTCTACACCTGGCTGATGATTCCCCTCCGCAACTCCACCACTTGTGGCCAGCAATCATATAATGACAGCCATGCTACCATGAGGAACCTCATCGAGCAGGCTATCGGGGTGCTCAAGCAACAGTTCTGCTGTCTTGACTGTTTTGGAGCAGCTCTCCAGTACTCACTGGAGCGGGTGTCCTGTGTCGCGGTGGTCTGCTGCATCGTCCACAACTTGGCCACCATGGGGGAGCAGCCCATGCCATGACCATTTCCATGACTACCTCAGGAGGAGAATGAGGAGGAAGGTTGGAGGCAGGCAGCATATCCCCGTTCCGGACGGCCTTTCCGTGAGCACCTCATCAGACTTCGGTTCCACCTGAATTAAATTCCAGATCCCCATTGCTCAACACTTCCCCATCATACCATCCCTCTGTCATGGAATATCACAGTATCCTCCGAGCCACAATATTGAAATGAGAGCCAACACAAACAAACATTCCAAACATAATTTAGAAATGATTAATTCCAATATTACATTACAAAGTCAGCTATTCACCCGTGTGCATTCCCTTAGTGTC
The DNA here is from genome assembly GCF_044704955.1 of Pristiophorus japonicus. Classification (NCBI taxonomy): domain Eukaryota; kingdom Metazoa; phylum Chordata; class Chondrichthyes; family Pristiophoridae; genus Pristiophorus; species Pristiophorus japonicus. The sequence goes on along the minus strand of NC_091984.1, from coordinate 81,833,646 downwards.
TTCCTTCCTTGTGCCTTGCTGATTCTAGTGCTCCTATGATGTACTACCCCAGTGGCTGCAGCATGGCTGCTGACTTTCCGTGGGGGACACTGCAGATGGCCTTCCAGGACAATCTCGAGCAACTCTGGACTTGGAAGGCCCAGCTGTAGACTGCACCACCTCGGCATGGGCAGTGGCAGTCTGGGCTGGCTGGCTGACAGGCAACTGCAATGGCACTGGTGGAGTGGCAGTGGTGGAAGTATGAATGCTGTCATCCTGAGAGAGGACAGCAGGTTCTTGCTTCATGGAGCCATTGCCACACCCCGGACGGTATCTCAGCATTCCTAGCCATCTGGTGGAGGACAGATTGCTGGACTGCTGGGAGACCCTGCAACTCCCTTTCCACACTTGTAAACCCAGCCATGATGGCAGTAGTCTGATATTGCGTGGCAGCAAGCTGAGCCTGCATGACAGTAGTCTGAGCTTCCACTACAGTGCTCAGAAGTTGGATCATTTCTGCTTGTGCTGTAATGGAAGCTACACCATTGCCCATCACACCCAGCATCATGGTTGAGTCCACGAGAGCTCTAATGGTGTTGTCCATCTTTTCCATCCTGGAAATCATGGTCTCGAAACTCCACGCAAAGCTCCATGGAATGTTGGAGCCGGACTCCTCCATACTCCTTGACAGTGGCAAGAGGTTCTCTGGCATGCCTGCAATTGCACCAAGTATTTGTGCATGCCCATCACCTTTCTTCTGCAGGCTGCCCCTTCGAGCTCCTCATCTAAGTCCTGTGCAGCAGTACTTGTGTGCAACCTCACCCAGTCAGAATGAAGTACTTCTCTCACAAAGCACCTCCACTTTAAGAAGTGCAGATAGCCTTTCACTCTACATGCAACCTTTAAATACAGAGCAGACTTCCCATGACATTGGGTCCCCTGTTGAACGCTGAACTAACCAGCAGTGTGTTCAGCACTTGGCTCAGTGCTGCAATCATGTTAATGCATGGGCAGCATGAATTTCACATGTTTCCTGCACTACTTTCAACAGGTGTGGGCTGATTGCACATCGCGATCCCCGTGCCTGTTTTCGGGCCTTACCCGATTTTGCCCCCTCTCTGTTTATTAATTATTAAGACTTTCAAAGCATTTTTGTCATGTGCAAAGCAAACAATGAAATGCAAGCCATGATCACGCCCTATATACAGTTTTAGACTTGATAAAAGGTATTACCTACTATTTAGCCTAAAGAGCAAAAATAAATGAGACAAGCTTGTGAAAATGGTTGCAAAAGATGCAGAGGGATGCTGCAAGGAGAGGTAAAACAATGTGGACTTGTGCAATGTTTTAAAATAGTCTAATTTTACCCACTAAAAGCTAAACTTTGCTGAATTACTGATTACAAAGTTTCACTTATACTTTTTAAATTGCAAAATCTAGTTCAAGGGCACCACCAAGGTTGAAAAAAGTAGGAGAGAAGATAAATGAAAGTAACTGAAGAAATGCCGATGAGGTTATAACAAACTTTGTTTGAAAAACCTTCAAAATGTAGAAGGATAGCAAGACTGAGGAAGGGCTGGATTTTTGGCTTTTGTGATTTCGGGGCAGTAATGGCGTTGGAGCAGTCCTGATACTGCCTGGAAAAAGTTTGCTCGCTCGTCTGCAGATTTTGCTAAAAAAATGAGGTTCCATGATCTGGGATGCTAAATCAGGCATTACAAAAGGAACTTTGTGCACCCCAGTTAAAAATCACGGCGTTAAAAAAGGTCGCCATTTTGCGCATGCGCAGACGCATTTCACTTTAGGGCGCGGCGGTTTCCTGCGTACATGCGCAGATGACCCGGCCCACTTCTGAGAATTCGGGAGAAATGACACAGCAAGAGGGCAGGTAGCACATCAGAAGATTCTCTGCAGAGGCTGCGGAGGCCTTAGAGCAGGCTTTTGAAAGGAGGTGGTCTGCACTCCATCTGGTTGGGGGAAGGGAGGCCATTGCCCAGCATTTTTAAGAGAACCTGGCGGGAGATAACAGAGGAGGTATCAGTGGCAGACACAGTGGCCAGAACTGGCACAAAATGCCGCAAGAAGTTCAACTACCTCACAAAGGTCGTTAGGGTAGGTACCCTTCACATTTATGTAGGCCTGTCATGCTTCCAAGATCAATGTCTCACACAATATTAAGTCTTTGATGGAACTGCCCCTTCATAATGTGTTGCAGGCCATGGTATGTGTTATGTATTGAATAAAGAGTCTGGCCAGATACTGTGAGCTCAAAGTAAAGTGTGACCATAGTCCTTTATTACAGGTCTCCAGAGTGCCTCTCCTGCCTGTGAGGCCTCCTTATGTACAGGTGCTCCCAAGGAATTGTGGGATCTCTTGGGACTCCAGAGGATCAGCCCTCTGGTGGTTAAACAAGGTATTTCCAGGTTTACATATATAACAACACTCCTCACCAAAGTCAATAGTGTGACTATTTACAGTGTGAGTCGATCTGGGGCCTTACTTTCCCTGGTTGATCATCTCGGTGCAAATGCTGGTTTTGGTCTGAGTCATTTGTTGGGCCCTCACTGGGCTGCTGCTGGTGCTGGGGTCTGCTTCGTGGTCAGCCGCTGGGTCGATTGCCACTGGTGTGTGTGTTGGAGGGTCAAAAAAGGTAGAGTCTATTGTGGGTTGCTCTGGATAGTCCGTGAATCTGAGTTTGGTTTGGTCCAAGTGTTTCCTGTAGGTGAGTCCATTTGAAAGTTTGACCAGAAACACCCTACTCCCCTCTTTGGCCACAACAGTGCCGGGAAGCCACTTGGGACCTTGTCCATAGTTCAAAACAAATACAGGATCATTAATTTCAATTTCGCATTACACATTTGCACGATCATGATATGTACTTTGTTGAAGCCGCCTGCTCGCCACCTGTTTGTGTAGATCAGGGTGGTCTAAGGAGAGCGTTGTCTTAAGTGCCCTTTTCATGAGCAGTTCAGCGGGGGGAATCCCAGTGAGCGAATGGGGTCTTGTGCAGTAACTAAGCAGGACTCGGGATAGGCTCGTCTGCAGTGAGCCTTCCGTTACCCTCTTCAAGCTCTGCTTGATTGTTTGCACTGCTCTCTCTGCCTGACCATTTAAACGGGGCAGATGTGACATGTTTGATCCCATTACAGGTCATGAATTCTTTGAACTCGGCACTGATGAAGCACAGCCCATTGTCACTCACAAGGACATCAGGCAGGCCGTGCGTGGCAAACATGGCCCGCAGGCTTTCAATGGTGGCAGCGGACGTGCTTGCCGACATTATCTCACATTCAAACCATTTGAAGTACGCATCTAGAACCACTAGGAACAATTTTCCCAAGAACAGGCCTGCATAGTCGACATGAACCCTAGACCACGGTTTGAAGGGCCAAGACCATAAACTTAGTGGCGCCTCACTGGGTGCATTGCTTAACTGTGAACATGTATTACATTTGTGCATACAGGACTGCATCGATACCAGGCCACCACACGTGGGATCTGGCTATCGCTTTCATCATTACAATGCCTGGGTGGGTACTGTGGAGATCACTAATGAAAGTGTTCCTGCCCTTTTTGGATACCCGATTACCCCACAGGAGGCCGTCTGTCTGTATAGACATTTCACCTTTGCACCACTGGTATGGCTTTATTTCTTGTTGCATTTCTAATGGGACATTGGACCAACTCCTGTGGAGCACACAGTTTTTTACTAGGGACAGTAAGGGGTCCTGGCTCATCCAGATTCTAATCTGTCAGACAGTAACAGGTGAGTGCTCACTCTCGAATGCTTCCATTACCATGACTAAATCTGCGGGCTGTGCCATCTCCACTCCCATGGTGGGCAATGGCAGCCTACTGAGAGCATCAGCACAGTTTTCTGTGCCTGCCCTGTGGCAGATGGCATAGTTGTATGCGGACAACGTGAGCACCCATCTCTGGATGCGGGCCGACGAATTCGTATTTATCCCCTTAATTTCAGAAAAAAAGGATATCAGTAGCTTATGGTCGGTTTCCAATTCGAATTTGAGCCCAAACAGATATTGGTGCATTTTCCTTACCCCATAAACACACGCTAACGCTTCTTTTTCTATCATGCTGTAGGCCCTCTCAGCCTTAGACAGACTTCTGGATGCATAAGCAACTGGTTGCAATTTCCCAGATTCATTAGCTTGTTGCAATACACAACACGGTATGACGACGCATCACATGCTAGTACCAAACGCTTACATGGATCATACAGCACAAGCAATTTGTTTGAGCATAACAGTTTTCCAGCTTTTACAAAGGCATTTTCTTGGCTTTTACCCCATACCCATTTGTCTCCCTTACGCAGTAAAGCATCTAGCAGTGTGCTACAACCCAGTAAGAAGTTACCAAAGTAGTTCAAGAGTCCCAGAAACGACCACAGCTCCGTCACGTTCTGTGGTCTTGGTGCGTTCTCGATTGCCTCCGTCTTCGAATCGGTGGGCCTGATGCCGTCCACCGCGATTCTTCTCCCCAGGAACTCCACTTCAGGCGCCAGGAAAATGCACTTCGAGCATTTTAACCTGAGCCCCACAAGAACCTCCTCCAGGTTCTGCAGATGCTCGATGGTGTCCCAACCTGTAACCAAGATATCGTCCTCGAAGATCACGGTGCGCGGGACCGACTTCAGTAAGCTTTCCATGTTTCTCTGGAATATCGCCGCAGCTGATCGAATCCCAAACAGGCATCTGTTGTAAATGAAGAGACCTTTGTGCGTGTTGATGCAGGTGAGGCCCTTCGATGATTCCTCCAGTTCCTGCGGCATATAGGCCGAGGTCAAGCCCAGCTTCGTAAGTGTTTTTCCTCCGGCCAGTGTCGCAAATAGGTCGTCTGCCTTTGGTCGTGGGTATTGGTCCTGCAGGGAGAAACGATTGATAGTTACTTTGTAATCACCACAAATTCTGACAGTGCCAGCTCCCTTGAGGACTGGAACGATCGGACTGGTCCACTCGTTGAATCCGATCGGTGAAATAATGCCCTCTCATTGCAGCCTGTCCAGCTCGATCTCCACCCTTGCTCTCATCATGTATGGTACCGCTCTCGCCTTTTGATGGATGGATCGCGCCCCCGGAATCAGGTGGATCTGCACTTTTGCTCCTTGGAACTTCCTGATGCCTGGTTCGAACAGCGAGGGGAACTTGTTTAGGACCTGGGCACATGAAGTGTCGTCGACGGATGAGAGCGCTCGGATGTCATCCCAGTTCCAGTGTACCTTCCCCAGCCAACTCCTGCCGAACAGCGTGGGACCATCGCCCGGTACCACCCAGAGTGGTAGCTTGTGCACCACTCCATCGTAGGAGACCTTTACGGTAGCACTGCTGATTACGGGAATCAGTTCCTTTGTGTATGTTCTCAGTTTAGTACGAATGGGAGTCAGGACTGGCCTTAAGGCCTTGCTGCCCCACAATTTATCGAAAGTCTTTTTGCTCATAATGGACTGGCTCGAGCCCGTGTCCAGCTCCATTGACACTGGGAGTCCATTTAATTCAACCTTCAGCATTATCAGGGGACACCTTGTGGTAAATGTGTGCACCCCATATACCTCTGCCTCCTCAATCTGAGGCTCTGGTTCGTCATGATCCACCGTGGATCTGTCCTCCTCTGCAACATGGTGGTTTGCAGGATTAGCAGGGTTTGCAGCTCGCCTGCACAAATGTTGGAGATGTCCCATTGTTCCACAGCCCTTGCAGACGTATCCTTTGAAGCAGCATGAATGGAAACGATGATCATTTCCGCAGCGCCAACAAGGTGTTAATAGCCTTGCATTCACCACCCTTGATGGTGGACTCTGAGACACCTGCGGACGTGCAGCTGCAGGCATGAGAGGCCTGCCCTGTACGTTATGATTTGAAAACATCATTACTTTGTTCACAGTACTTGTAGCACTCGTGTGCTGAGAGATTTGTTTGGTATTGGTGGCGGTGAACACCTGGACTATCGCTATGGCTTTACTCAAGGTTGGGGTCTCTACAGTCAAAAGTATTACTTCATGGACAATGCCAATGACAAAAAAGTCCCTGAGCATGTGCTCCAAGTGTCCTTCAAATTCACAATGTCCTGCAAGGCGTCTCAGCTCAGCGACGTAGCTCGCCACTTCCTGGTTTCAGACCTCTTGTACGTGTAGAACCGGTACCTCGCCATCAGAACGCTTTCCTTCGGGTTTAGATGCTCCTGGACCAGTGTGCACAAGTCATTGTACGATTTCTCTGTGGGGGTTTCGCTGGAGCAAGCAGATATTTCATGAGGCCATACGTTGGTGCCCCGCAAACGGTGAGGAGAATCGCCCTTCATTTGGCAGCATTCACTTCTCTCCTTCCAGCTCGTTGGCTACGAAGTATTGGTTGAGTCACTCCACGAAGGTTTCCCAATCATCTCCGTCTGAAAATTTCTCCAGGCTGCCCACTGTTCCCTGCATCGTTGCGGTGGGGTTCGTCATCTGTATCTCGTTGCCAGTTGTTATGTATAGAATAAAGAGTCTGGCCAGATACTGTGAGCTCAAAGTAAAGTGTGATCATAGTCTTTTATTACAGGTCTCCAGAGTGCTTCTCCAGCCTGTGAGGCCTCCTTATATACAGATGCTCCCAAGGGCTGGAGCCCTCTGGTGGTTAAACAAGGTATTTATAGGTTTACATATATAACAGTGTGGGTTGTAAAATGCAGCAGAAAACTGAAGGCTCACTTCTCCAGCCATCGCCTATGCATTCAGGATGCACTCTTGTACCCTAATCATTGTCAAGCCTCCTCACACTCCACTCCCATTGCTGATATGCGTTTCACAAACATCACTCTGAGCCGCTACGCTACCTGCCTCTCACCTGCTCCCAATCTTTGAAAAGCTTCACTCAACAGCCACACAGATTGAAGTGAAGTCATTTGCACATCCACACAGTGGCAGCTATTGAACTATGGAAAGCATATGTGGCACAACAGGAGGTGGACCCATACTGAACCCGTCTTATATTCTCTTTGCAGGCCAAGCTCTCACAACAGACAGGAGCAACGATGCACCGGAGGTGGACAGCCTGAGCTGCTGGAGCGCACTGAAGTGGAGCAGCGAGTCTTGACCCTCATGGGCACCCCAGTTTGGACAGTGGCCGGGGACGATGCCAAGCCTCCTTCGGGTAGTGAGGGTATGTAAATGGAACACATGACTAATGTGACTTCATTGACTCTTAATATGAAGTGGCCAAGCCCCTTTACATGTACATGTCCAATCCTACTATCACCCTGCCCCCTCCCCTGCTGCTAGCCATACATCCGTTGTTTGCTGCCTGCAGATGACCAACTGCAAGGACGACAGCCTTCTCGGGAGCCATCTCATCTGGCTACGGGGGAAGATGATGAGGGAGGGGATGAAAGTGTGCTGCCTGAACCTCAGAGCCCAGCAGTCGCCTCGTCTGGGGATTGCTAGGGGATTTGAGTATAGGAGCAGGGAGGTATTACTGCAGCTGTACAGGGCCTTAGTGAGGCCTCACCTGGAATATTGTGTTCAGTTTTGGTCTCCTAATCAGAGGAAGGACATTCTTGTTATTGAGGGAGTGCAGCGAAGGTTCACCAGACTGATTCCCGGGATGGCTGGACCGACATATGAGGAGAGACTGGATCGACTGGGCCTTTATACACTGGAGTTTAGAAGGATGAGAGGGGATCTCATAGAAACATGTAAGATTCTGTTGGGACTGTTCCCGATGTTGGGGAAGTCCAGAGCCAGGGGACACAGTCTAACGATAAGGGGTAGGCCAGTTAGGATCGAGATGAGGAGAAACTTCTTCACTCAGAGTTGTTAACCTGTGGAATTCCCTACTGCAGAGAGTTGTTGATGCCAGTTCATTGGATATATTCAAGAGGGAGTTAGATATGGCCCTTATGGCTAAAGGGATCAAGGGGTATGGAGAGAAAGCAGGAAAGGGGTACTGAGAGAATGATCAGCCATGATCTTATTGAATGGTGGTACAGGCTTGAAGGGCTGAATGGCCTACTCCTGCAGCTATTTTCTTTGTTTCTATGTTCCTATGTCTGCCGACACTACATCTGGGGATGAAGCCGATTTCCCGGGGTTTGAGGACTCTGAGGTTCCTGGATCCAGTGGCCTATAGCAACGCCCAGCAGTGGGGGGAAGCTCGGAGGCCAGCTCCCTGGAGGGCGAGTTGATACAGTTGTCCTACTGAAGAACAGGCAGACGTGGACCTAGACTTGGTGGCAATGTGGCCTCACGCATTGTCCCTGCATTTCAGGACTCCAGCAAGACCATCCCTGCCCACTCACAGAGGCAGGTGGCCTCCAGCAGGGACAGTGCCAGAGTGTGTGGCGCGTGCCCTTGATCACATTGCAGCAGTGATTGCATCGCAGGCACAAGCTATGCTGCAGCTTGGTGATGTGATGCGGTCGATGACTGGTGCCATCGTCTCTGTGTTCCCCACTGTCCAACAGGGAAGTGACGGTGCCTAAGCAGGCCAGCAAGTTTTGGTGACACATCGTATTCTGGATGTTGAGGCCCAGCCCCGTCTGAGTGTCAGTGGAAGGTACTGTCCTTCTTCAGGATGACAGCATTCCGGCTCCCAACGCTCTCACCATGCAACTTACGCAGTCCACACCCAAGCCATCAGAGACAGCTTCTGCCGATGCTGAGGCGCAGCAGTCCGTAACTGGGCCTTCCAGGCCCAGAGCTGGTCCAAGGCGTCATCATACGCCATCTGCACTGTCTGCCCTTCGACCACAGCAGCTCTCAAGCAGCCTTGCTGTAGGCACTGAGGCCTCATTGAGGAGGAGCAGCAGGCATGGTCGGGGATGAAGGGGAGGGGGGGAAATCTCGGGGCAAGTCCCATTGAGGTAGGACAACCTTGTGCAGATGCCTTGCTATATTATGAGTATGCCTGTAAATAGTTGTTTTTTAAAAATGCACTTGTTCAGTTTCTTGCAGCAGAATGCTGTTCATTGTATCATTTGGTTTTGTTGGTTTATTGTATTTGGTCTTGTTGGGTGGGGGGGGGATTGTTTACTTCTTTTGATAAAAATGTCACTTTGACCCTTTGCCGTTGGTGTCGTGTGTATCATTCTAAAGCTCAGCGTAGATGTGCTTTTATGGTGGCACATATTGTGGCCAGTATTAGATGCATCCCTCAGCTTCCTCCATTTAACCAAACCATTATGAGCTGGCAACGTGCGGCTCTTACTCCGACAGCATCTCCACGCTGCCTCCCCCGTGGATGGTGTGGCTGTGCAATCGGGGCCTCACCAGGCTCCTCTTCGTCGTCCTCCTCCTCCTGAGATGGCCCTGCAATCCCCACTGGCAATGCCTGGCCCCTCATTATGGCCAAGTTGTGCAGCATGCAGCACACCACAATGAATTCGGAGACCTATTGAGGAGAGTATTGAAGGCTGCCTCCAGAGCAGTCGAGGCATCGGAAGCGCTGCTTGAGCACCCCAATTGTCTATTCGATGATGTTGCAGGTGGCTGCATGGTTGTCATTGTAGTGCTGCTTGGTTTCTGTGGTGGGGTTGCGGAGAGGGTGCTGGGGTCATGAGCCTGGTGACTAGGCCGTATCCTTTGTCCCCGACCAGACATCCATGCCCTTCCCTTTGTCACTGAGACATTCGTGAGACGCTGCTCTTACGCAAGATGAAAGCATCATGTGCGCTCCCTGGATAGCGGGCATTCACTGCAAGGATGTTCTGCGTGTGGCTGCACACCAGCTGGACATTTAGGGAGTGGTCTCCCTTTCGGTTTCTGAATACCTCTGCATTGTCCAATGGTGCTCGCAAGGTGATGTGTGTGCAGTCAAGGGCTCCTCGAACCCTCGGGAAGCCTGCAATTCTGCCACATCCACATGCCACTCATACTGGCTTTTCCTGCTCATTGGGAACTTTATGAAGTCCATTCTGTGGGCGTACAGAGCCTTTGTGATCTGGCGAATGCAGCGATGTGGAGCGTATCGAGAGATGCTGCAGATGTCCCCTGCTGTTGCCTGGAAGGAGCCGGAGGTATAGAAGACCAGCGCCACAGTTACCTTCACTGTGATGGGCAGTACAGTCCTGTTGACTCTGGAAGGCTGACTGTCTGCCTGTAGGAGATGGCATATCTCTGTCAGTACTTCTCTTCAGAAGCACAGCCTTCTCATACACTGCTCCCCAGAGAGCTGGAGGTATGAGCGTTATTCCCTGTAAACCCATGGGTGAGGCGGGGGGGTTAAGCCCTCCTCCCCAGACGTCTTCGGCCTCGCCTCAACTGTGGCCCGACATGACCAGCAGCCCTTCTTCTAGCTTGATGCCGCCTGGCAATAGCATGCAGCATGGTACACTGGCAAACTAGTATTGCCCCCATTAAATTCTCTCACTGACCTTGTAAGGACACTGTAATGGCAGATAATAATGTAGTTTACAAGTCGGAGCTTCGCGCAGCGTGATGTGCGCAACCATTGCAGTAAATGTGACCTGCGATGTAGGATCTTCATCCCTCCATTTAAATACACCACCAATACTGCCTGCTGCACCCTGGGAACACCTGTTTTTTCCAGACGTTTCTGGGGGCGGGTGTTTAATGAGGTGTTCGGGCCTAATTTTTCATCCGGGCGCTAGCGGAGCGTTGCACGATGATTGACGTCATGATCTTAGTAAAACTCGAGGGCGAGGCATTAAGTTTTTTGCGCCGCTGTAAACCATGAGCCAAATTTGCCGGCCAGGCGGTAAAAGCCTGCAGTTACACATAGAAACACCATTTACCGCCTCTGTGGTGCAAACAGAGGCACAACAGAACCAAACATCCAGCCCGAGTACTTCCACAGTTTTCAGATCATTAGAAAGAACAGCTGCTTGGAATTTCTATGCTTATATTTTTCTTTCAAATGTAAATCTTTTCAAGCTATATATTGACAAGAGTAAAGCTAGAAATTCCAGTTGTTTGAGCAGTGAAAAGTCATAATCTGAATGCTGCGGGGAGGAATTTGGTTTAATCCAAAGCTCTCTATTTCTTCCCAGCCTCAGAGAAATCAATTGCCATTGGGTCAGTGACAACATTTCCAAGGAATAGCTGGAAAGTTCTTCAGCTTAGAGACTTAAGCCAGACTAGCCAACAGCCCCCAACATCCGTCCACCAGCACCACCCCCACCCCCACTCCGACTCAGAATCGGAATTTCTCGGACATCTGAATGCCCCTGTAGGTTGGATTGATGGCCCATTGCAAGTTTCTTGCCTCCTGTAACTTTAGTTCTTTTTCACTCTCTAATTCCAAGCACATAGTCCACATCTGCATGGAACAAAGCTTTGCTGGGTAACCTGCTACAAGTTTGCTGTTGGTCCACGCAAAGCCCTCACACAATCTCACAGTTCTTTCATGGCTTAACATGCATTCCCATAGGACACACATTATAGCCATAAATTACAGTTGAAAGCCTTTGCAAACTCACATCTTTAAAGACCTGCACACATAAAAACACTTCAATGCAACTTAGCTGCACGATGCTTGCGATTTTGACACACGTCTGTCACTGTATATATGACATAGCTGTAATAATATGGCACCTAACACCAGGTGATAGACTCAGACTGGAGGAGGACTCAGAAATTTGATAAAACTAACCCGGACAGCCTCATCTATAGAGCAACAAGGGAGTAAGATGACGTGAAGCCTCAGGCCTCACTCAGTTTATGCCTAGCCTTTATTATTCATACTCACGGGCATATACAAGCACACAAGTAACATACAGTTATTATTAACGGTGTTTGGTGGAGTCTGCATTGTAAAATTTGTAACTGCTTTGTCATTGTGGGCGTAGAAGAGCAGCCTGTTGGCACAACTATTAGGCTAGAATAAGACAGCACCGTACATGCCCCTCACAAGTTTGTAAACACCACCACAGCCACCATCACAATTACACACATTCCAGAGGACATTTAGTGGGCGTGAGAAAATAGCAGTAGGTGAGTAAAAGGACACAGGTGAGGAGGAGCAATGATAGTGGCAGAGGAAGAGAAGGAATTTGTTGGCTGCCATCAAGAACCCACCTTACTTTGGGAAATACAGCCATGTGACAACATGGGACAGCTGCTCCTAATATTAGTCATTAGGAAATGAAATGAAATAGCTGGCTATATTATCCAATACATCAGTCACTTGTTTCATACACCTGCCGGTGACACGTTAGCTGATAGTGCAGATGTTTCTAATACTGCACTGGAAGCCGGCAGAAACAAAATAAATTGATTATGCTGGTAATCTTGTCTACTGCTGACAGTGTTGTCACTATGGTGCAGTTTGGCAGATGGTGGCCTGGTTCCTGTCGAGGGAACTCCCCATGACCATTGCCGGATAAGTATTCCATAACCTGCAGATATAGTTGTGGCATCATGGCAAGTGCAAGATATCCAGTTGTGGTGCCTGTTGATCTCCCTGGCATGCCTTCTTTCGACTAGTATTCGTCAATGCATCAGATATTGTGGTTGGCCTGCTTTCAGCATTAAGGTAACAAGTCAAAGGACATTAGAGTTGGCAATGTCCAGGTAGATACCGTGCTGCAGCCAGACTTGGAAAGAATGTTTGGTACTGGGGAGACATTTTACAGATCCTATTTTTAAGGATCAAGTTTTGCTGAAATCTTCAGCCTGTTTTAACTGTCAGTTTCTGTTCTTTGTACCATTACATAAACATTTCCTTCATGGTTAAATCCAGAAAGCAGAGTGAAAATCGTTTTAATCATTATCTTACGAAAGCCTGTGTTCCTTTAAATTGGGACTTTTCCAAGCAGCTTCCCAGGGTGCAATGCGAGGGTATACATATCAGGAAAGGAAGAACAGGCTGGGTCACTTTTCTCTTGAACAAAGGAGTCTGAGAGTGATCTAATAGAGGTCTTTAAAATTATGAAAGGTTTTGATAGAGTGGATACAGAGAGAATGGTTCCACTTGTGGGGAAGAGCATAACTATAAGATAGTCACCAAGAAATCCAAGAGAGAATTCAGAAGAAACTTCTTTACCCAAAGACTGGTGAGACTGTGGAGCTCGCACCACGGGGAGTGGTTGAAGCAAATAGTGAGGTTATCCACTTTGGTGGTAAAAACAGAGAGACAGAATGGTGACAGATTAGTTAAAGGGGAGGTGCAACGAGATCTGGGTGTCATGGTACATCAGTCGTTGAAGGTTGGCTTGCAGGTACAGCAGGTGGTTAAGAAAGCAAATGGCATGTTGGCCTTCATAGCGAGGGGATTTGAGTACAGGGGCAGGGAGGTGTTACTACAGTTGTATAGGGCCTTGGTGAGGCCACACCTGGAGTATTGTGTACAGTTTTGGTCTCCTAACTTGAGGAAGGACATTCTTGCTATTGAGGGAGTGCAGCAAAGGTTCACCAGACTGATTCCCGGGATGGTGGGACTGACATATCAAGAAAGACTGGATCAACTGGGCTTGTATTCACTGGAGTTCAGAAGAATGAGAGGGGATCTCATAGAAACGTTTAAAATTCTGACGGGTTTAGACAGGTTAGATGCAGGAAGGATGTTCCCAATGTTGGGGAAGTCCAGAACCAGGGCTCACAGTCTAAGGATAAGGGGTAAGCCATTTAAGACCGAGATGAGGAGAAACTTCTTCACCCAGAGAGTCGGATCCGGAGGAAGCAGGAGCTGGGCGTGGGAGGAGCCTTATTCACGCAGCCCCAGTGAGGCCATTCGGCCAGGGCTAGAGGCTGCATGCTTCGGGCCCCTCCCACACAGTTTTGTGCGCCTGGAGCTACTGCACTTGCGCGCCCACTGTAGCGCGCGTGTGCAGAGGTCCCGGCACTGTTTTCAGTGCAGGGACCTGGCTCCGCCCCCTACAGCTCCTGCTGCGCTGCGCCGAGGGCCAGAGGACCTGCAGGGAGGTGGAGAATACGGAGGTTTTCTCCACCTGTGGAATTCTCTACCACAGAAAGTTGTTGAGGCCAATTCACTAAATATATTCAAAAATGAGTTAGATGTAGTCCTTACTACTAGGGGGATCAAGGGGTATGACGAGAAAGCAGGAATGGGGTACTGAAGTTGCATGTTCAGCCATGAACTCCTGCACCTATTTTCTATGTTTCTATGTATAGATGCATTTAAGGGGAGGCTAGACAAGCATATGAGGGAGAAGGAAATAGAGAGTTATGCTAATGGATTTATATCAGGAAAGACGGGAGGTGGCTCGAGTGGAGCATAAACGCTGGCATGGACTGATTGGGCTGAATGGCGTTTCTGAGTCGTATACCCTATGGGCCCAAGTTTCGAGCCGCGCCTAGAACGGCGCAGTCCCGACCTGGACGCCCATTTCTCGCGCCACAAAGTGCGCCTAAAAAAAACCTCCGTATTCTCCACCTCCCTGCAGGTCCTCTGGCCCTCGGCGCAGCGCAGCAGGAGCTGTAGGGGGCGGAGCCAGGTTGCTGCGCTGAAAACAGTGCCGGGACCTCTGCACATGCGCGCTACAGTGGGCGCGCAAGTGCAGTAGCTCCAGGCGCCCAAAACTGTGTGGGAGGGGCCCGAAGCACGCAGCCCCTAGCCCTGGCCGAATGGCGTCACTGGGGCTGCGTGAATAAGGCTCCTCCCACGCCCAGCTCCTATTTCCTCCGGATCCGACTCGACTCCCGCTTCCCCCCGCCCCAGACCAGACCCGGCACCCGCTCCCCCGCCCCCGGACCCGACACCCGCTCCCCCCCGCCTCCCCCCCCGGACCGGACCCGACCCGACTCCTGCTCCCACTCCCCCCCCCACCGCCCCAGACCCGACCCGACTCCCGCTCCCGCTCCCCCCCCCCGACTGGACCCGACCCAACTCTCGCTTCCCCTCCTGCCCCCCCCCACCCCCCGACTGGACCCGACCCGACTCCCGGTTCCCCCCCCCGCCCCCCCGGACCCGACCCGACTCCCGCTCTCCCCCCGCCCCCGGACTGGATCCGAACTGACCTCCCTCTCCCCGACCTGACCTCCCTCTCCCGAACCGACCTCCCCCCGACCCGAACCGACCTCCCTCCCACCACCCCCCCGACCCAACCCAACGCCACCTACCTGTAAGTCTGGTGCTGGGGACGGATCCTGCCCGAAGTCTCGGGCCCGGCCCGTTCAGCCTTCCTCCCCATTCTCCTTTCCCCCCCCCCAATCTCCTTCGCCCCCCAATCTCTTTCCCCCCCCAATCTCCTTCCCCCCCATATCCCCTTCTTCCCCCCTCCCCCCTTCTGCTCCCCTCCCCCTTCTCCCCATCCCTCCCCCATCCCTCCCCCTTCCCTCCCTCTGCTCCCCCCTCTCTCCCTCTACCCCCCTCCTCCCCCTCCCCTCGCTGTCAGAAACACAGACACCGACAGACAGAGAATGAGAGACACACACA
Organism: Pristiophorus japonicus; assembly: GCF_044704955.1. Lineage (NCBI taxonomy): Eukaryota > Metazoa > Chordata > Chondrichthyes > Pristiophoridae > Pristiophorus > Pristiophorus japonicus. Next base: position 81,818,323 of record NC_091984.1, on the reverse strand, counting down.
GACAGACAGAGAGATAGAGACACTGACAGAGACACACTGGTGGGGGGGTGCATCCCAGCACGCTGTTGGAGGGCTCCCGGTGCTGCAGTCGGTAAGTAGAAAATGTTTTATTTATTGATTTTTTTTAGATTGATTTATTGGTTGATTTATTGATGTATTTATCATTTATTATTGATGATGGATCTTTATTTGGAAAACTGAAGTGTTTAATGTTTGTAAACTTCCCTTTAAACCCTCCCCCCACCATTCCCTACGCCTGATTTGTAACCTACACCTGATTTTCTAAAGTGTAGACAAGGTTTTTTCGAGCATACAAAAATCTTCACTTACTCCATTCTTAGTTTGGAGTAAGTTTTCACTCACGAAACTTTGAAATCGGGCGTAAGTGGCTGGACACGCCCCCTTTTGAAAAAAAAATTCTGTTCCAAAGTGAAACTGTTCTAACTGACTAGAACTGCAGCAAACTAAATGACGAGAATTCCGATTTCTAAGATACTCCGTTCTACACCAGTTGCTCCTAAAAATCAGGAGCAAATCATGTGGAAACTTGGGGCCTATGTATGTAATCTATGCAGGGTGTGCTAGTGTCTTGGTTATGGTACTGGAAAATAATCCAGAGGTTGTGAGTTCAAGTACCAGCTTCTGAGATTGCTACTAGTATTGATAGCTAAAGTTTCACTGCAGGCTGCATGACCATTTTGTAGCCAAGATAAAACTGTTTTTAATATTTATATACAGTGCCAGAGGTTGTACCCCCTATTCCATTACCTGAAGGGTCTATTCTTATTTTCTGGTTGCATTTCACGCCAACACTTCTTTGGTTACCCGATGTACAGAAGGGAGAGCAGACTGGAGGACTTTCTGGTGGGGCCGCTTCTGGGCCTGGCAAAAACTACCCTCCACTGGCCCAAGATATGAATATCAATGGGAGGCTCTGACTGCTTGCCACTGTTCCAAGCCCTAGTGCCCAGGCGACCTTGGAATGAGATCACGTGGTCCCCACTGGTTTGTTCAATACCTTTTATGACCGGTGGGCAACACACAGCATTGTTTGTTTTATCATTGATGAGGACCAAATCTAATATTCTACGCATGTAATTTTAACTTGGTTGGTTCACATGTTTTGTGTCACTGATGCCCTCTTCTTGCGAAGGACACTTGTAATGGTATTTGTTCTGGTGATGTTTATGAGTGCCACTTCACTGGCCCAGCTTCAAACCACAACCAAGTATCTCCAAATAATGCTTGCTCAGAATGGGTTGAAGTAATGCTGGACAGGAGCTCCACCCATATATTGCACAATTTGCTGAGCTTGCCAACAATCCTCATTAGCACACAGGATGCAGACTAAAGTCTTGCTGATATATTGATATTACCAGTCAGAATATTTACCCTACAGTATCTGATTATATCTTAGACATTTCTGGATAATCCACTTAAAAATGACATTTATTTGCACTGTTATGTTTTGTTATTTTAAACTATTCATTCTCGGGAGGACTTTGGTGTAATGGTGTTAAAAATGCTACTATTGAGCTAAACTTAGCTCTCAAGAGGATAAATTCACAGCACCGCATGGCTGGCAGGCGTATATTAGATTTCAGATAGGGCGTCTAGAGACAATGCAAGATAATTTGACATTCAAGCAACCATTGCTACTGCAACAACTTTATTCATTTGAACTTGGAAACATTGCCAAATTGGGCTCCGGGTTACACTCTTGGGGAGGAAGGGTAGTCAGTTTTGACAAAAAGCTGACATTGGAGTCAGGCTTTTAAAATGAAACAGAGACCTGTGAAAGCTGGAGGCAGTAAGGCAGTGAAGTGCTTCTGAGAAAGTTGTAAAGACTGGAGATAGCAGGAAGAGGAGGATCTGCTCTGGGCTATAGGACAGCATGCAAAGGAGTTATTGAGGGAGAATTTTGATTCTGCCTGAAACAGACATCTATGATAGTCTGAGTGCTTGTCTTCCCCTCCGCCATCCCACAAATTCATCCCTAATTCTGTTCCTGAAACAACAATGCTTAGTGATGCCATATGTACAGAGTATGTAATTGAAAGCCAGTGTATGTGAGCGCAACATCAGTTTCCCAGGCCATCTACTAGCCTGTGCTAGTGCCAGCAATTATTCTCTGGCTACATGGCAGCTGGAATCCACAGCAGGAATGGAAATCCCTATGAGGGCTGAAAAACGCATTGTTTTTATCAGACATCCTAGGAAGGTTAGAAGAATTTGAACATGTGACTTCTCTAATTATCCCCACGCCCACTGCTTTTTCTAAACCATCTTTGGGCATAATATAAAATAAGAACAAAGTGGTTTAGCTTTTTTGTTTCCTTCCCAATTTACTTGCCTCCTTTTTGTAACTGCTGACTCATGCTGGGATATGATTCCATGTGTGCCGGGGATCCTACAGCATCTCGCCCAAGTGGCCATTCCTCATGTGTGAGTCTGAACAGTAAGTGTGGGCAGGTTATTCAACTGCAAGAGGTATCACACCACATAACATATTATCCACTAATCTATCGGGAGCTGTGATGATTTAATTGGTAAGTTAAATAAAAGGAAGAACTGTTAACTGGAATTACATAGGTAGGTCTTGACAAAAACTTCAAAATACATTGACATTTAAGAAACAAAACGGAAAGCTCACAGTTCTAGCCCTTTTAAGCCCATTTCACCAGCACTTGTTCATTTTGAAATAATAATAAATGCAGGAATCTTTCACAAGACTTACTGTGTAGAAAATGACTGGCACTATTTGTCCCTAGCTTATTGATAGCCACGCATGTGTAGTTGCCATAGTGATCCTCTGTAATGTTGGTAACGGTGAGAATAGATCTGGCGCTGAAGTTCTTGATTTGAATCCCCTGCCTGCCAGAAGCCAACCTAATGGATTGACAGAAACAAGTAAAATGATTAGAAAATGATAACCTTCACCAAGCAATAGCAATTGCAGCCTTTCCACCTTGCACTATACATAGGCTGTGTAGTACTGAACTAAAAATCCACATTCTTGCTGTAAACACATGTTTTCAACAGTGTGAGGAAAAAGCAGAGTACAATGAGACAGAGCCAAAGTGCACAACTAAAATTATGAAACTCCTGTTAGCATCCATAATATACCTTCTAGGATCACCAAAAGCACTAAACACAACTTTTATTGAGCAAATGTAATGAGAGTTTTGTAAAGGTAATGGTTTTAACATTCTACAAAAGACTATTTTGGAATTTTATGTTGTTGATTTTGCTTAGACATGAATTTTCACCCTAGCAGTTACAGGTATTAGCAATGTGAGTTGTGTTTCAACTGCACACAATCCAGATTTTGTATGATTCAGATTTCCGTCCATTTTGTTTTGCTGTATCTTTTCAGCAAATAAAATGTATTTTTACAATATATTTTAACTTTTGCTGCTTTAAAAGTATTTCTTTTTAAATTGAACTCAAATTCTCACACTGGGATTTGAACTCACATTGTCTAGTTTAATTAGTCCAGTAACATAACTGCACTACCATACCCAATGACTGACTTAGACAATCACTGTGGCACCCTCGTGAAGCAGCAAACAGACAACAGCTTCCTCCGTCTCTTTAATCAATTGGGTTATGCTCATCTACTCTTGGTGAAGTCTTTATTTTCTGCAGCTCCATCGTAGCAATGGGGGCAGAGGATGATGAAGAGGAGGAAAATTATTATAATGAGGAGGAAAACAAAAATGTATTTCTGATGGACTATGATGATTATGAAGCGAATGAGAATGATGATGACCAGGCTACCAGAGACTCCTAAGAGCATGGCATAACCCCATTTTCCTCTGTCCCAACCCCCTCCATGTCACTCCCGTGTCATTTGTTTTCTCACGACCATGTGTCAGCTCAGGTACTTTGATCCAGGGGGATGTAGCTAGTGTAAGTGAGGATGTGGGACGAGATGATTCACATAGTTCAAGGAGTGGGAGTAGATGATGATATGTCACTTTCCCAATGGAGGCTGTGGAGAAAATTGCACTTGGCGCCGGAGTCGTTGAGCCTAGAACTCATGGCTATTCGCTTGAAAAGAAGTGTATTCAAGAAATATCAGACCTATGTGCAGACTCTGAAGTCAGTCTTTGAGGATTTGCAGCAGTTGACACGAGTGACATAGGGGTGTGCATCTCTCATTTTCAGAAACAGGAAAGAAGGTTTTGCTGGCGAGCAGTGCCATGGAAGTCTATAACGGTCTCTCCTCTCAGAGGGATGGGCAATAAATGCCAGTGATGCCCACATCCCAGGAATGAATAATAAAAAAAAGATGGGCTGGGACCAGTGGGTAATCCCTCCTCTTCAAAAGCACAGACAACAACCCTGCTGAAGGGGACAGATTAGTCAGAACTCTGTGCACTGGCTTTCAGACACTTCTGGCCAAGAGGCAGGCTTTCAGGATCTGATGGCTGTCATTAGACCAGATGTTCTGCTGATCAATGGATAAACAGCTCCTGGGCCAAGAAAAATGGCTGGAGTAGACCTAAATGAGGTCCCATTTCTCAGGACTGCAGCACACACTGGCCTATCCCCTCAAAGCACCATGGAAGTGGCACACAGCAGTCAGGGCCAGGCTGAAGGTCAAGAGAAGGTTGGCCACAGCAGACATTCTCCAGGATCAAACTGCCTTGAGAGGGGGGGGGTCATCACTTCACTCTCATGGGCTATTTGTACCTCACGAGCAGCTGTCCACCTCTTACAATACTCGACCTCAGGTTGTAAATGGAAGAAGCACTAGAACAGCAAAAAGAAAGGCATGTTTAGATATCCTGGGGATGCACGGTAGGAAGGACTAGGAACACTCATGATCATTCTCGACATGGCTGCAATAAAAGAGAAACTGTACTTATTTTATGCTCAAGTATTCATGGAGCCATGAAGACGAAAGAAAGATTTGCATTTGTATGGCGTCTTTCACGTCCTCAGGATGTCTCAAGCGCTTTACAGCCAATTACGTACTTTTGAAGTGTTATCACTGTTGTAATGTAGGAAATGTGGAAGCCAATTTGTGCACAGCAAGGTCCCACAAACAGCAATTATGATAATGAGAAGATAATTTGTCTTTAGGTGTTGATTGAGGGATAAATATTGGTCAGCATACTGGGAAGAACTCTCCTGCTCTTCTTCAAAATAGTGCCATGGGATCTTTTATGTCTACCTGAGAGGGCAGAAGGGGCCTCAGTTTAACAATAGGGATGTTGGGGAGGGCATCAAACAGTAAATTAGGGGTGCATGCAATAAAGGTGTAGCAGTTATAATGGGTGACTTTAATATGCACATAGATTGGGCTAGCCAAACTGGAAGCAATACGGTGGAGGAGGATTTCCTGGAGTGCATAAGGGATGGTTTTCTAGACCAATATGTTGAGGAACCAACTAGGGGGGAGGCCATCTTAGACTGGGTGTTGTGTAATGAGAGAGGATTAATTAGCAATCTCATTGTGCGAGGCCCCTTGGGGAAGAGTGACCATAATATGGTGGAATTCTGCATTAGGATGGAGAATGAAACAATAATTTCAGAGACCATGGTCCAGAACTTAAAGAAGGGTAACTTTGAAGGTATGAGGCGTGAATTGGCTAGGATAGATTGGCGAATGATACTTAGGGGGTTGACTGTGGATGGGCAATGGCAGACATTTAGAGACTGCATGGATGAATTACAACAATTATACATTCCTGTCTGGCGTAAAAATAAAAAAGGGAAGGTGGCTCAACTGTGGCTATCTAGGGAAATCAGGGATAGTATTAAAGCCAAGGAAGTGGCATACAAATTGGCCAGAAATAGCAGCGAACCTGGGGACTGGGAGAAATTTAGAACTCAGCAGAGGAGGACAAAGGGTTTGATTAGGGCAGGGAAAATGGAGTACGAGAAGAAGCTTGCAGGGAACATTAAGGCGGATTGCAAAAGTTTCTCTAGGTATGTAAAGAGAAAAAGGTTGGTGAAGACAAACGTAGGTCCCCTGCAGTCAGAATCAGGGGAAGTCATAACGGGGAACAAAGAAATGGCAGACCAATTGAACAAGTACTTTGGTTCGGTATTCACTAAGGAGGATACAAACAACCTTCCGGATATAAAAGGGGTCAGAGGGTCTAGTAAGGAGGGGGAACTGAGGGAAATCTTTATTAGTCGGGAAATTGTGTTGGGGAAATTGATGGGATTGAAGGCCGATAAATCCCCAGGGCCTGATGGACTGCACCCTAGAGTACTTAAGGAGGTGGCCTTGGAAATAGCGGATGCATTGACAGTCATTTTCCAACATTCCATTGACTCTGGATCAGTTCCTATGGAGTGGAGGGTAGCCAATGTAACCCCACTTTTTAAAAAAGGAGGGAGAGAGAAAACAGGGAATTATAGACCGGTCAGCCTGACCTCAGTAGTGGGTAAAATGATGGAATCAATTATTAAGGATGTCATAGCAGTGCATCTGGAAAATGGTGACATGATAGGTCCAAGTCAGCATGGATTTGTGAAAGGGAAATCATGCTTGACAAATCTTCTGGAATTTTTTGAGGATGTTTCCAGTAAAGTGGACAAAGGAGAACCAGTTGATGTGGTATATTTGGACTTTCAGAAGGCTTTCGACAAGGTCCCACACAAGAGATTAATGTGCAAAGTTAAAGCACATGGGATTGGGGGTAGTGTGCTGACGTGGATTGAGAACTGGTTGTCAGACAGGAAGCAAAGAGTAGGAGTAAACGGGTACTTTTCAGAATGGCAGGCAGTGACTAGTGGAGTGCCACAAGGTTCTGTGCTGGGGCCCCAGCTGTTTACATTGTACATTAATGATTTAGACGAGGGGATTAAATGCAGTATCTCCAAATTTGCGGATGATACTAAGTTGGGTGGCAGTGTGAGCTGTGAGGAGGATGCTATTAGGCTGCAGAGTGACTTGGATAGGTTAGGTGAGTGGGCAAATGCATGGCAGATGAAGTATAATGTGGATAAATGTGAGGTTATCCACTTTGGTGGTAAAAACAGAGAGACAGACTATTATCTGAATGGTGACAGATTAGGAAAAGGGAAGGTGCAACGAGACCTGGGTGTCATGGTACATCAGTCATTGAAGGTTAGCATGCAGGTACAGCAGGCGGTTAAGAAAGCAAATGGCATGTTGGCCTTCATAGCGAGGGGATTTGAATACAGGGGCAGGGAGGTGTTGCTACAGTTGTACAGGGCCTTGGTGAGGCCACACCTGGAGTATTGTGTACAGTTTTGGTCTCCTAACTTGAGGAAGGACATTCTTGCTATTGAGGGAGTGCAGCGAAGGTTCACCAGACTGATTCCCGGGATGGCGGGACTGACCTATCAAGAAAGATTGGATCAACTGGGCTTGTATTCACTGGAGTTCAGAAGAATGAGAGGGGACCTCATAGAAACGTTTAAAATTCTGACGGGTTTAGACAGGTTAGATGCAGAAAGAATGTTCCCAATGTTGGGGAATTCCAGAACCAGGGGTCACAGTCTGAGGATAAGGGGTAAGCCATTTAGGACCGAGATGAGGAGAAACTTCTTCACCCAGAGAGTGGTGAACCTGTGGAATTCTCTACCACAGAAAGTAGTTGAGGCCAATTCACTAAATATATTCAAAAGGGAGTTAGATGAAGTCCTTACTACTCGGGGGATCAAGGGTTATGGCGAGAAAGCAGGAAGGGGGTACTGAAGTTTCATGTTCAGCCATGAACTCATTGAATGGCGGTGCAGGCTAGAAGGGCTGAATGGCCTGCTCCTGCACCTATTTTCTATGTTTCTATGTCTATCTCATCCAAAAGATGGTACCTCAGTATTGTATTGGGAGTGTCAGCCTTGATTTTATACGCAAGTTCCTGGAATTGGACTTGAACCCATAACTTTCTGACTTAAGAGACGAGAATGCTACCACTGAGACATTTCTGACACCTTGTAATCATACAAGAAATGGGGCACATATTTTGTGCTCATGTTTTCATGGAGATTACAAAGATTTGCACGGCCTGGTAGAGGCAAAGAGGCTATAAGTTTCTGGGATGTGTAAGGCATTTAAGGAATTGTTATTTGTCTGAAGGGGTTAACCAGATGAGAGCACTTCACTGATAAATTGAGTTCTGATGCCTGTTGCAGCATCACTGAGGAGTCCTATGAATTACAGTTGTCTAGATGATTCACTCCATGCTCATCATTCCAGTACCAATGATATATTGGAAATACTGTGTAAAATTTAAGGTCACAGTCTCAAGAAACAGTTGAACAATGAGATGATAAAAACATGGAAGTAAATGAATTTAGATCAAAGAATTGTTTAGGGAAGGCTGACGAATATCATATTTATGAGGCTTTCCTTATGAACTGCAAAATAGTTGGATAAAAGAACACGGGTAATTGTAATTTTCGGCAGAGATGAAAAACAGGTGATTGCAGATTGGAGGTTTATTGCCCCTGCTAAAAATTAATATTGTCCCCAGTGTATAAAGTATGAAGTAACAACAAAATGAACAAAAATGTGACAATTAATCTATATGCAAAAAAATAAAAGCAGAAAGTTGTTTGTGCCCGTTTTAAGGGCAGTAGCAGATGTTGAATGCATATTTAAGCTGTTATATATGTATACTTGTATTTACTCTGTACCAGAGGGCTCATCCCCTGGAGTCCCAAGGGATCCATAATCCCTTGGGAGTACAGGTATTTAAGGGGGCTTCACAGGTTGGAGAGGCACTCTGGAGACCTGCAATAAAAGACTAAGGTCACACTTTACTTTGCGCTCACAGTGTTCAGTTTGACTCTTTCTCCATACACAACAACTGGCGATGAGATACAGATAACAAACCCAAAGATGCAGAAAACAGTGGGCATCCTGGAGAAATTCTCGGAGGGAGATGATTGGGAAACTTGTGTGGAGCGACTCGACCAATACTTCGTGGCCAACGAGCTAGATGAGGAAGATAGCACTGCCAAACGAAGGGCGATCCTCCTCACTGTCTGTGGGGCACCAACGTATGGCTTCATGAAGAAGCTGCTCACTCCAGCAAAACCCACAGAGAAATCGTACGACGATTTGTGCACACTGGTTCGAGAGCATTTGAACCCGCAGGAAAGCGTTCTGATGGCAAGGTACCGGTTCTACACCTACAAAAGGTCTGAAGGCCAGGAAGTGGCACATTATGTCGCCGAGCTAAGCCGCCTTGCAGGACATTGCGAATTTGAAGGACATTTGGAGCACATGCTCAGAGACTTTTTCGTCCTTGGCAATAGCCATGAAACCATACTTTGCAAACTTTTGACTGTAGAGACCCCAACCTTGAGTAAGGCCACAGTGATAGCCCAGGCGTTCATTGCCACCAGTGACAATAATGAAGCAAATCTCTCAGCACACAAGTGCTGCTACAAGTACTGTGAACAAAGTGATGTTGTTTTCGAATCGTAACGTACAGGGCAGGTCACACATACCTGCAGCTACACATCCGCAGATGTCTCAGAGTACACCATCAAGGATGATGAATGCAAGGCCATTAACACATTGTTGGCGCTGGGAGGGTGATCATCATTTCCATTCATGCCGATTCAAAGAGTACGTTTGCAAGAGCTGTGGAATAATGGGACACCTCCAACGAGTGTTCAGGCAAGCGCAAAGCCTGTTAAACCTGCAAACTACCGTGTTGGAGAGGAGGACAGATCCACGGAGGATCACGACAAACCAGAGCCTCAGACAGAGGAGGCAGAGGTACATGGGGTGCACACATTCACCATGAATTGTGCCCCGATAATGCTGAATGTTGAACTAAATGGACTCCTGGTGTCAATGGAGCTGGATACGGGCGCGAGCCAGTCCATCATGGGCAAAAAGACTCTCGAAAGGTTGTGGTGCAACAAGGCCTCAGGGCCAGTCCTAATTCTTTCTCCATACAAAACATAAGTGACTTGGGCCATTTTCCTATATTAAAGGCACGATATGTAAATGCAGGATGTTGTTGTGTGAGTGCAATCAGAAGGAGGTGTATATAGGGCAGTGTCCTGTTGTGATTGGAGGTGAGGGGATGGAAGGATTAGTAGTGCCAGGAGAAAGTTAGGTGTTACAAGGCTGTATTCAGAGTGAGAAAAATGTGAAGGGCATCTTACCTTGGTCGTCCTGGTAAGATCATGGGGCTAGATTTTCCACTTTTTTTGCATGCTTGACGCCCACTTAATGTCCATTTTACCAGAAATGACATTAAACGCCCATTTCACATCCATTTAGCCACAAAATGGAAACTGACGGGCATTTTTCGGAAACTTATCGCCAAGCATTACTTTCCCCATGTGCGTAACGCCAGGAAAAAATAATACCGCCCGCCCACTTTTTTTGGGCAGAATCATCAGAATGGGCAAAATCAACGGCCATAATATCGGCCAGCGTTACTTTCCACACGGAATTAACGCCGAGATTCAATAATACCGCCCGCCCATTTTTTTTGTCGTAAAGATCATATTTGCCGAAACTAGCGGCCATGAGATCGCCCAGCGTCACTTTCACCACCTCGCACACATATCATCCACAATATCGCTCACCCAAAAAAACACCCGGATAAAGTGGAACTAACCGGAACTGATCACAGCGTTATGGACGCTGTGTTCTACATCACATGTTGCATCCTTTAAAAGTCTGCTGTGCTTCAACCTCGGGGGAGTTCGGATGTGCTCTGGAGGTCGTTGGAGTTGATGTGAACATCTGTACAAACATCTTGACCATACTGTGACCAATTGGAATTTAATAGGTGTCTTCATCGGGACATTCATTTTTTGTGACCAATCGGTGGAAAACAGAGAGCTAAGGCAATGGGGCCTGTCCTTTCTTACCCTCTCTTGATGACCAATTACATGCTGCAGACTCGAGATGGCCAAAAGTACGCTCCACAGCATTATGTGCCCAATGTAAAACGCGCCAGACTGATGAGGAGGACGAGACGTTATACCCCCCGCAAGTAGAGGGAGAAGCGGTATGCCAGCTCAAAAGGGGAGATCTGTAGCCTGCCATCATCATCAGTACTGCACTGTCCACCGAGAGCAAAGTCACCGCAGCACTGCCGTTCTATGCATCGGGTTCTTTTCTGGTCTCAGCTGGTGACATTTGTGGTCTGTCCCAGCATGCCACACATTGCTGCATTAGGCAGGTCACTGAAGCCCTGTACGCATGCAGGAGGGACTTGATCAGCTTCCCTATGACCAGGGAGGCACAGAGTGAGAGAACTCTAGGATTCTCCAGAATTGCAAACTTCCCCAAGGTGCAGGGAGCAATAGACTGTATGCTCATCGCGATGCGGGCATCTTTTCAGGATGCTGAGGTTTTCAGGAACTGCAAGGGATTCCACTCCCTGAATGTGTAACTCATTGTCAACCAGCAGCAAATTATAATGACAGTGAATGCTAAATTTCTGGGGAGCATGCATGATGCTCACATCCTGCATGAGAGCACTGTATCTGACTTGGAGTGCAGCAGCATAGAGTGGCATCTGTGAGTTTGGTCAGTGGATGAGTTTTAAGGGTTATTCTCTTTAAACCATTTGGAGGCTGGAGTAAATTGTTAGTGACAATTGCCAGTAGCTTCTAAGTAAGTAGCAGTTTATTTTAAAGGGGAAAAGTTAAATAGTTGAGATTCTTTCAGGTTTAGGCAGAGAAAAACAAGGTATCTCTCCAGTAGAAGGCAATTAGCAGCTAGTTAAAACCAGTTCTGTAAACGACTGACCAGTAGTGAGTCATCTGACCTCGATACAGTTTAAAATGAGGCAGCTCGTGCAGAGCACGGAGTGCAACAGCATAGAGTGGCATTTGTGAGTTTGGTAAGTGGCTGAGTTTTAAGGGTTATTCTCTTTAAACCATTTGGAAGCTGGAGTAAATTGTTAGTGGCAATTGCCAGTAGCTTCTAAATAAGTAGCAGTTTAATTTAAAGGGGAAAAGTTAAATAGTTGGGATTCTTTCAGGTTTAGGCAAAGAAAAACAAGGTAACTCTCCAGTAGGAGGCAATTAGCAGCTAGTTAAAACCAGTTCTGTACACGACTGACCAGTAATGAGTCATCTAACCTAGATACAGTTTAAAAGGAGGCAGCTCATGCAGAGCACGGACTGCAGCAGCATAGAGTGGCATTTGTGAGTTTGGTAAGTGGGTGAGTTCGGGCAAGCGGGGGTGGCAGGTGCTGTTTTGTCTTGTTTTTCCTACCAGTGCTGACACTAGAGCAGCTGATAAGGAGTGCGAGAGTATGAGATGGAGGCCCAGAGACCAGCCCAACCAGCTGCAGACAAAGATAGAGAGGTGAGAAATCGAGAGTTGACGTCAGAGTGCGGGGAAGAACAGCGTCAGCGGCAGTCCGGGGTCAGCGGCCTACAAAGGCCCAGCGGCAGTCCGGGGTCAGCGGCCTACAAAGGCCCAGCGGCAGTCGGTGAGCGAGCAGTGCAGGGAGGAGGGACAAGAAATCAAAAAGTGACGTCACAGCCAAGCTGGCAAGTGGTTGGCTGATTGGCTGGTGAGTATATCTCTTTGATTTTGTCTTCTAATAGATAAGAGGATAAATTACTAAATAGCTGTTTAGCGTGTGTAGTGGGAGTCAGTGTTTTTGCTGGGTAATTTAAGGGTAACTAGTGGGATGGCAGGGCAGCTCGTTCAAACGGAATGCAACACCTGTGCCATGTGGGAATTCCTGGATGCTTCCCGCAACGGGGATGACTACATGTGCAGGAAGTGTCTCCAGCTCCTCCAACTCGAGCGCCGAGTCTCGGAGCTTGAGCGAGGACTGGAGGCACTGAGGAGCATCCGAGAGAACGAGAGGTACGTGGATAGCTCGTTTCAGGCGTTGGTCACCCCACAGATTAAAAGGGTACAGGAAGATAGGGAATGGGTGACTGTCACACACAAGAGTATGGCGAGGCAGGTAATGCAGAAGTCCCCTGAGGCTATCCCGCTCTCCAACCGGTACTCTATTCTGACTACTGCGAGGGCGGTGATGCTTCTGGGGAGTGCAGCCAGGGCCAAATCCACAGCACCGTGGGAGGCTCAGCTGCACGGGGGGGAGGAAGAAGACGAGAAGGGCTATAGTGATCGGAGATTCAATAGTTAGGGGAGCAGATAGGCACTTCTGCGGCAGCAAAAGTGACATCAGGATGGTGTGTTGCCTCCCTGGTGCAAGGGTCAATGATGTCACTGAGCGACTGCAGGGCATTCTGGGGAGGGAAGGGGAACAGCCAGTGGTTGTGGTCCACATTGTACCAACGACATAGGTAGAAAGAGGGGTGAGGTCCTGAAAGCTGAGTTTAGGGAGCTAGGAGTAAGATTGAAAGCCAGGACCTCAAAGGTGGTAATCTCGGGATTACTGCCAGTGCCACGTACTAGTGAGGGTAGAAATAGGAAGGCTAGTCAGATAAATACGTGGCTGGGGCATTGGTGTAGGAGGGAGGGCTTTAGTTTCCTGAACAATTGGGACCGCTTCTGGGATAGGTGGGACCTGTACAAGTCGGACAAGTTACACCTCAACAGAGACGGGACCAATGTTCTCGTGGGTGGTTTTTATAGTGCAGTTGGGAGGGCTTTAAACTAGCTTGGCAGAGGGATGGGAACCCAGGAGAGAGCTCTGAGCTAGTTAGAGTGGGTGAGAGCTTAGATGAACAGAACCCCAAGAAAGGATGCAAAAGGCAAGAGGAAACCGAGCAGAGTAGCACTGGGGTAAGTGTAAACCACAAGGTGATAGGAAGGGACAATATGTTTGACTATAAAGGGGCTGCAGGAGGGGTCAAAACTAAAAATCATGGTTTAAAAACTAGTATTAAAACATTTTAGCTAAACGCACGCAGCATTCGAAACAAAGTAAATGAGCTGACGGCTCAAATCATTACAAATGGGTATGATTTGGTGGCCATTACAGAAACGTGGTTGCAGGGTGGCCAAGACTGGGAATTAAACATACAGGGGTATCTGACACTTCGGAAAGATAGACAAGAAGGGAAAGGAGGTGGAGTAGCTCTGTTAATAAAGGATGATATCAGGGCAGTTGTGAGAGACGATATTGGCTCTAATGAACAAACTGTTGAATCATTGTGGATGGAGATTAGAGATAGTAAGGGGAAAAAGTCACTGGTGGGCGTAGTTTATAGGCCCCCAAATAATAACTTTACGGTGGGGGGGACAATAATCAAGGGAATAATGGAGGCATGTGAAAAAGGAACGGCAGTAAGCACGGGGGATTTTAACCTACATATCTATTGGTCAAATCAAATCGCACGGGGTAGCCTTGAGAAGGAATTCATAGAATGCATACGGGATTGTTTCTTAGAACAGTATGTTACAGAACCTACAAGGGAGCAAGCTATCTTAGATCTGGTCCTGTGTAATGAGACAGGAATAATAAACGATCTCCGAGTAAAAGATCATCTTGGAATGAGTGATCACAGCATGGTTGAATTTGTAATACAGATTGAGGGTGAGGAAGTAGTGTCTCAAACGAGCGTACTATGCTTAAACAAAGGGGACTACAGTGGGATGAGGGCAGAGTTGGCTAAAGTAGACTGGGAACACAGACTAAACGGTGGCACAATTGAGGAACAGTGGAGGACTTTTAAGGAGCTCTTTCAGAGTGCTCAACAAAAATATATTCCAGTGAAAAAGAAGGGCGGTAAGAGAAGGGATAACCAGCCGTGGATAACCAAGGAAATAAAGGAGAGTATCAAATTAAAAACCAATGCGTATAAGGTGGCCAAGGTTAGTGGGTAACTAGAAGATTGGGAAAATTTTAAACGACAGCAAAGAATGACTAAGAAAGCAATAAAGAAAGGAAAAATAGATTACGAAAGTAAACTTGCGCAAAACATAAAAACAGATAGTAAAAGCTTTTACCGATATATAAAATGGAAAAGAGTGACTAAAGTAAACGTTGGTTCCTTCGAAGATGAGAAAGGGGATTTAATAATGGGAAACGTGGAAATGGCTGAGACCTTAAACAATTATTTTGCTTCGGTCTTCACAGTGGAAGACACAAAAACCATGCCAAAAATTGCTGGTCACGGGAATGTGGGAAAGGAGGACCTTGAGACAATCACTATCACTAGGGGGGTAGTGCTGGACAGGCTAATGAATCTCAAGGTAGACAAGTCCCCTGGTCCTGATGAAATGCATCTCAGGGTATTAAAAGAGATGGTGGAAGTTATAGCAGATGCTTTCGTTATAATCTACCAAAATTCTCTGGACTCTGGGGAGGTACCAGCGGATTGGAAAGCAGCTAATGTAACACCTCTGTTTAAAAAAGGGGGCAGACAAAAGGCAGGTAACTATAGGCCGGTTAGTTTAACATCTGTAGTTGGGAAAATGCTTGAAGCTATCATTAAGGAAGAAATAACGGGACATCTAGATAGGAATAGTGCAATCAAGCAGATGCAACATGGATTCATGAAGGGGAAATCATGTTTAACTAATTTACTGGAATTCTTTGAGGATATAACGAGCATGGTGGATGGAGGTATACCGATGGATGTGGTGTATTTAGATTTCCAAAAGGCATTCGAGAAGGTGCCACACAAAAGGTTACTGCAGAAGATAAATGTACGCGGAGTCAGAGGAAATGTATTAGCATGGATCGAGAATTGGCTGGCTAACAGAAAGCAGAGAGTCGGGATAAATGGGTCCTTTTCGGGTTGGAAATCGGCAGTTAGTGGTGTGCCACAGGGATCGGTGTTGGGTCCACAACTGTTTACAATATACATAGATGACCTGGAAGAGGGGACAGAGTGTAATGTAACAACATTTGCAGATGACACAAAGATTGGTGGGAAAGCGGGTTGTGTAGAGGACACAGAGAGGCTGCAAAGAGATTTAGATAGGTTAAGCGAATGGGCTAAGGTTTGGCAGATGGAATACAATGTCGGAAAGTGTGAGGTCATCCACCTTGGGAAAAAAAACAGTAAAAGGGAATATTATTTGAATGGGGAGAAATTACAACATGCTGCGGTGCAGAGGGACCTGGGGGTCCTTGTGCATGAATCCCAAAAAGTTAGTTTGCAGATGCAGCAGGTAATCAGGAAGGCGAATGGAATGTTGGCCTTTATTGCGAGAGGGATGGAGTACAAGAGCAGGGAGGTCCTGCTGCAACTGTACAGGGTATTGGTGATGCCGCACCTGGAGTACTGCGTGCAGTTTTGGTCACCTTACTTAAAGAAGATGGAGCGGGTACAGAGACGATTCACTAGGCTGATTCCGGAGATGAGGGGGTTACCTTATGATGATAGATTGAGTAGACTGGATCTTTACTCGTTGGAGTTCAGAAGGATGAGGGGTGATCTTATAGAAACATTTAAAATCATGAAAGGGATAGACAAGATAGAGGCAGAGAGGTTGTTTCCACTGGTCGGGGAGACGAGAACTAGGGGGCACCGCCTCAAAATACGGTGGAGCCAATTTAAAACCGAGTTGAGAAAGAATTTCTTCTTCCAGAGGGTTGTGAATCTGTGGAATTCTCTGCCCAAGGAAGCAGTTGAGGCTAGTTCATTGAATGTATTCAAATCACAGATAGATAGATTTTTAACCAATAAGGGAATTAAGGGTTTTGGGGAGCGGGCAGGTAAGTGGAGCCGAGTCCACGGCCAGATCAGCCATGATCTTGTTGAATGGCGGAGCAGGCTCGAGGGGCTAGATGGCCTACTCCTGTTCCTAATTCTTATGTTCTTATAGAAACATAGAAAATAGGTGCAGGAGCAGGCCATTCAGCCCTTCTAGCCTGCACCGCCATTCAATGAGTTCATGGCTGAACATGAAACTTCAGTACCCCCTTCCTGCTTTCACGCCATACCCCTTGATCCCCCGAGTAGTAAGGACTTCATCTAACTCCCTTTTGAATATATGTAGTGAATTGGCCTCAACTACTTTCTGTGGTAGAGAATTCCACCTTTTTTTCTTTATGTTCTTTAACAATCAGCCACAAGGTCATGCTGGATGCTTGGTGACAAAGGATATGGCCTCGCCACCTGGCTGATGACCCTCCTGCGTGACACCCACACCGAAGTCGAGAGGTGATACAACGAGAGCCACAGAGCCACTCGCAATATCATGGAGAAAACCATTGGAGTGCTTAAGCAGCGCTTTAGATGCCTGGACCACTCAGGAGGCGAGCTCCAATACTACGCTGAGCAGGTAGCTCAATTCGAAGTGGTGTGTCCCATGCTGCACATCTTCGCTATCAGGAGGGGACAAGAATTGCCTGATGAGTCTGACAGTCCACCTCACCAGAGAGAGGAAGAGGAGAACGAGGAGGTGGACGCTGACATCGGCCCAGACAATCAGGCTGACGCAGAAGCCATGCCCCCGCCCCCCTGTAAACCACATGAAAGAGCCCATGGTGGCATGATAGCTGCAAGAGCCTTACATCCGGAGCTCATCAATGATTGCTTTGCCTGAAAGAACACTGGTGTTATTTATAAGCCTGACACACTGCTGGATGTGCAGGTCATACATCAATGGTGGGCATCACCTTGGTGACAGTTAAATTTTAAGTTGATTGAATTAAGTATAATTATACCCTTTGATGTTAAACATAGAAACATAGAAAATAGGTGCAGGAGTAGGCCATTCGGTCCTTCGAGCCTGCACCACCATTCAATATGATTATGGCTGACCATGCAACTTCAGTACCCCATTCCTGCTTTCTCTCCATATCCCTTGATCCCTTGAGCCATAAGGGCCACATCTAACTCCCTTTTGAATATATCTAACGAACTGGCCTCAACAACTTTCTGTGGTTGAGAATTCCACAGGTTCACAACTCTCTGAGTGAAGAAGTTTCTCTTCATCTCAGTGCTAAATGGCTTACCCCTTATCCTTAGACTGTGACCCCTGGTTCTGGACTTCCCCAACATCAGGACCATTCTTCCTGCATCTAACCTGTCTAATCCCATCAGAATTTTATATGTTTCTATGAGATCCGCTATCATTCTTCTAAATTCCAGTGAATATAAGCCTAGTCGATCCAGTCTTTCTTATGTCTGTCCTGCCATCCCGGGAATCAGTCTGGTGAACCTTCGCTGCACTCCCTCAATAGCAAGAATGTCCTTCCTCGGATTAGGAGATCAAAACTGTGCACAATATTCAAGGTGTGGCCTCACCAAGGCCCTGTACAAGTGCAGCAAGACCTCCCTGCTCCTATACTCAAATCCTCTGGCTATGAAGGCCAACATGCCATTTGCCTTCTTCACCGCCTGCTGTACCTGCATGCCAACTTTCAATGACTGATGTACCATGACACCCAGGTCTCGTTGCACCTCCCCTTTTCCTAATCTGTCACCATTTTCAGATAATATTTTGCCTCCTTGTTTTTGCCACCAAAGTGGATAACCTCACATTTATCCACGTTATACTGCATCTGCCATGCATTTATTTGCCCACTCACCTAACCTGTCTAAGTCACCCTGCAGCCTCTTAGCATCCTCCTCACAGCTCACACTGCCATTCAGCTTAGTGTCATCTGCAAACTTAGAGATATTACATTCAATTCCTTCGTCCAAATCATTAATGTATATTGTAAATAGCTGGGGCCCAGCACTGAACCTTGCGGTACACTACTAGCCACTGCCTGCCATTCTGAAAAGGACCCATTTGTTCCTACTCTTTGCTTCCTGACTGCCAACTAGTTCTCTATTCACGTCAATACATTACCCCCAATACCATGTGCTTTAATTTTGCACACTAATCTCTTGTGTGGGACATTGGCAAAAGTCTTTTGAAAGTCCAAATACACCACATCCACTGGTTCTCCCTTGTCCACTCTACTAGTTACATCCTCAAAAAATTCTCGAAGATTTTTCAAGCATGATTTCACTTTCATAAATCTATGCTGACTTGGACCGATCCTGTCACTGCTTAAGGAATCACCAGCATCTGAGCCAATGCACAACAAGGTTTTGTTAAATAAAAAACATTTAAACCGAACAGTTGTCTGAAATCATTAGTATTTCTGTCAAAATCCAACCCTCCCCCACACTCCCCCACTCAGCTTCTCATCCCCACCTCTACCCCTTCTCCTTCCCTCCTGACTCCAAGCCGCCTGGTCGCAGAGCTCCTCAGGCGATGCTTCATTGGGGGAGGGGTGGGGGGATGACGGCCAAACCGCTACTTGGACGGATCCGGGAGAGGACGGTCCCAAGGTGGGAACGTGCGCCTGGCTCTCATGTGTGGTTGGCAATGGGGATGCGGCACCTTGGGGTGCAGTGCGGTGCTCCGGGACCACTGGGAGCCCTCTGCCACCAATGTTCCTGGCTATCAGCTCCAGGGCCTCCACCATCCCTTCCATGTTATATTTTATTTTTTGGACAAAAACTCGGTGCCAACTACATTCTTGGTGCTTAGTAGGCTTTTTGCTGCTGGTGAATCTCCGTCATGCCTCCTACAACAGCCAAACAAGCACACACCACAGCCACACACACGCTTTCAGTCCCTCTCAGCTCCCTCTCTCTCTGTCTCCTCTTCTGCGCATGTCATGATGACCCTTGACCTCCTGAATCACGGGAATCGAGCATTGCCATGCCGCTGCTAAGGACGGCGACACTTTACGGCAGAAGGTCAGCGAGATTTAAAGCTACCGCCCATTTCATATCGCTCGCGGTAATGCCCAATTTCAAAAATGGAGACGAGGTGCTTTGACAATGGGCGCGAAGTCGCCGATCTGAAAACCCATTTTTACTGGCCACGTCGGAAACCCATTTTTGGGCGATAATCACAAAAGTGTAAAATCGAGCGCATAAACCTTTACTGGCATTGCAGCCAGGTCTTGCAATTAAATCTGCTGGCACCTCTCTCTCTGCCTGCTGACTAATTTGATGTAGCCTCCATCTTCAATTTGAGGGATTCAGGACCTCATTCCTTGCCATTACTTTGTCAATAAGCACCTCCACTGCTGTATTCGAAAGTCTGGGTGTCTTGGCTGTCGACAAGCTCCACAAATGTACTTTCCTCACACCACCAATAAAAACTACATTTTCCCTTTAAGAGATGCAAGCTGGCTTTTAGAAGCGGCACTCTCCCAGAATATGTAGAATTAGCATGATTAGTACTGGCAACGTGCCCCTTAAATGAGGTCCAATCGTGAACTTCGATTGGGCCTCCGGCCAACATCATCGGGAGGGCTGAGTAGATGACCTGCCTATCGCCCGCCCAATCAGTGCAGGAATTGAAAATCAATCCCAATGTAATTATCAACTCAGTCACTACAAGAACTCAATGTTATCTCATGGTACTTTTAATATTCCAGTGGCTGTCCTGAGTACTGGGATAATTGCTTCAGTTGTGATAGTGCAGGTTGCTAGACTTCAGTGGTATAGTAACCATACACGTTGCAAAGTGCATTTTCAGACTTTTCATGGCATACATTACTTTAATGTCATTGTACATCATTTTGGAATGCAAATTATTACTTGGTTGCAGTTGCCTTGTATACGTGAAATGGTCACCAAACCACGGCTAAAAGTGGATAGAAAAATAAAGCAGCTGCAGCAATAAAATTAAGATAAAAATCCTGGCATCATGTTGTATATTTACATGAAATATATTACTCATGGGTATTCATTGCATCATTTGACTGGAACATTCAGTGCCATTTGCTGAACATTAGATAGTTATCACAGTTAGAAATTCATGCAGCAGAAAATTCTTCAATAGGCACAATCAGTACGCAATAGAACAAGGGTCACAGAGGAGTAATTGCCGGCTAATGTTAGAAAGCAGGGTACATGCTTATGAAAAATACATGAAAAGTTGTCATTTTGTTGAAAAAAGATCATAAAGGGTAAGTTAAAAATACTATCAGGGAGACTATAGAAAAAAAGAAAATCTTCAAAAGCTGAAACAGGAATGCTGAATATACAGTTTTTCTCTGAATATCATTCACATTACACTCTTATTTCCATCTTGAGTCATGTCTGGCTAACTGTCTACTGTCCCAATGCCTTTCTCTTACAAACGTTTGCCTTTCTAACGCTGGTCTCAGTTGACCTTTGTGCACAGTAATGAACAATGCGTCCAGTATTATAAAAATTGCTACCAGACTATCATACTCATTAGCTATCTCTATGAAAGTAGACAGGGTGTTTGAACACTTGACCTCTCCGCTCACTCCCAGCCCCACACCCCCACCCCATCCCCTCTTCACTTGCCCTTGCCTGCACTGTAAAATAGTACAGCACAGAAGGAAGCCATTCGGCACTCAGGGCCCAAGTTTCGGGCCATGCCTAGAACAGCGCAGCCCCGACCTGGACGCCCGTTTTTCGCGCCACAAAGTGCGCCTAAAAAAAACTTCCAGATTCTCCGGCTCCCTGCTGGTCCTCTTGGGCCGGGCGCAGCGCAGCACGAGCTGTAGGGGGCGGAGCTAGGTCCCTGCGCTGAAAACAGTGCCAGGACCTCTGCACATGCGCACTACAGTGGGCACGCATGTGCAGTAGCTCCAGGCGCCCAAAACTGTGTGGGAGGGGCCCGAAGCACGCAGCCCCTAGCCCTGGCCGAATGGCCTCACTGGGGCTGCGTGCATAAGGCTCCTCCCACGCCCAGCTCCTGCTTCCTCCTGACCCAACTCGACTCCCTTCCCCCCCCCCCGGACTGGACCCGACCCGCGCTCCCCCACCATCCCCGCCCCCCGACCTGACCTCCCTCCCCCCGCCCCCGACACGAACCGACCCGCTCTCCCTCTCTCCCCCCCCGACCCGAACCAACCCGACCTCCATCGTCCCCCCCCCCCCCCCCCCCCCCGACCCGACCCGCGCTCTCAACCCCGGACCCGACCCGACCCAATGCCACCTACCTGTAAATCTGGTGCTGGGGACCGGGCCCTGCCCGAAGTCTTGGGCCCGGACGGGCCCGGCCCATTCAGCCACCCACCCACCTTCTCCTTCCCCCCCTTCTCCTTTCCCCCCCCTTCTCCTTTCCCCCCCTTTCCCCTTCCCCTCTCCCCCCTTTCCCCTTCCCCTCTCCCCCCCTTTCCCCTTCCCCTCTCCCCCCTTCTCCTCCCCCCTTCCCCTTCTCCACCTCCCCCCCTTCTCTCCCCCCTCACCCTTCTCCCCTTCCCTCCCTCCCCCTCCTCCACTTCCCTCCCTCCCCCTCTCCCCCTGCCCCCCCTCTCTCCCTCTACCCCACTCCTCCCCCTCCCCTCGCTGTCAGAAACAGACACTGACAGACAGAGAGTGAGAGACACACACAGACAGACAGACAGAGAGATAGAGACACTGACAGAGACACACTGGGGAGGGCAGCCCAGCACGCTGTTGGAGGGCTCCCGGTGCTGCAGTCGGTAAGTAGAAAATGTTTTATTTATTGATTTAAAAAAATATATATTTCTTATCAATTTTTTTTGATTGATTTATTGGTTGATTTATTGATGTTTTTATCATTTATTATTGATGATGGCTCTTTAATTGTAAAACTGAAGTGTTTAATGTTTGTAAACTTCCCTTTAAACCCCGCCCCCCCCGCATTCCCTACGCCTGATTTGTAACCTACGCCTGATTTTCTAAAGTGTAGACAAGGTTTTTTCGAGCGTACAAAAATCTTCACTTACTCCATTCTAAGTTAGTTTGGAGTAAGTTTTCACTGGCGAAACTTTGAAAACAGGCGTAAGTGGCCGGACACGCCCCCTTTTGAAAAAGAAATTCTGTTCCAAAGTGAAACTGTTCTAACTGACTAGAACTGGAGCAAACTAAATGCTGAGAATTTGAATTTCTAAGATATTCCGTTCTACACCAGTTGCTCCAAAAAATCAGGAGCAACTGAGGCCGAAACTTGGGCCCTAAGTCTGCACCGGCTCTTTCAAAGAGCAATCCAGTCAGTCCCATTCCCCTGCTCTTTCCCCTTATCCCTGCAATTATTTCTTCTTCAAGCATTTATCCAATTGCCTTTTGAAGGCTACTATTGAATCTGTATCCACTACCCTATGAGGTAGTGCATTCTAAATCCTAACCACTCATTGCGTTAAAATATTTTTCCTCGTGTCACCTCTGGTTCTTTTGCCAATCACCTTAAATCTATGCCCTTTCGTTATTGACCCTTCAGCCACTCGAAACTGTTTCTCTTTATTTACTCTATCTAAATCCTTCATCATTTTAAACACTTCGATCAAATCTTCCTTTCGCCTTCTCTGCTCCGAGGAGCAAAACCCCAACTTCTCTAGTTTATCCACGCAACTATATTCCCTCATTTGTCCCACCTGTGACAGAGATTGTGGTTCTCCTATTGGACTGTACAGCCACATAAGAACTCATGTTAAGAGTGGAAGCAGGTCTTCCTCGATTCCGAGGGACTGCCTATGATGATGATTCCCTCATCCCTGGAGCCATTCTAGCAAAGTGATCATGAGTGTTCATTCATAACACCTAAATTTTTAGCTTTGGGCATTATTACATTATGGTCACTTCTGCAGCATAACACGCTAATAGTTTATCACTATAGCTGTCGATAACAGCCAACATTTTGTTTAACATGTGGCATGAAAATGAAAGACAATCAGAGAAAAAGCAGACATCTGATGTTCTTCAAAGCGTGGACTTACTTTTTGTCTCCTTTATACCATTCAAAGGCTGCTGCAGGAACTGCTAAAGCCTCGCATCGCAGTAGTCCACCTTTACCGAGTACCATCCCATGGCTCTTAATTTCCATTCTTGAGGGAGGGTCTGGAACAGACAATGATCACAGTGTTAGCACATCACCCACAAACAAAGTGTGAGAACTGAAAGTATTCTGCTATTTTGTAAAGTTAGATTGATAATTTTTGGATCTGCAGAAGTCTGCAGACCAATCTCGATGTTGATTCACGCCCAGTGGTATGTACTTCACATAGAAAGAGGATAACTAAGGAAAGAGTAGGGTCGATTAGGGACCAAAATGATGATCTATGTGGGTAAGGTATTTAATGAATACTTTGCGGCTGTCTTCAGAAAAGATGGGGGGGGCGATGCCGATGTTGAAGTTAAGCAGGAAGAGAGTGAAATATTGGATGGGGTAAACATAGTAAGAGAGCAAGTATTAAGGAGTTTAGCATCTTTGAAAGTGTATGTCCACAGATCCTTAAAGGTAGCAGGACAGGTTGATAAGGTAGTTAAAAAGGTAACATCCTTATAAATCTCCTCTGCACTAGAAAGAGTGCAGAGAAGATTTACAAGGACATTGCCAGGACTGGAAAATTTTAGCTACGAGCTAAGATTGGATAGGCTGGGGTTGTTTTCTTTGGAACAGAGGAGACTGAGGGGAAATTTAATTGAGCTGTATAAAATTATGAGGGGGCTAGATAGAGTGGATAGGAAGGACCAGTTTCCCTTTGCAGAGGGGTCAATAACCAGGGGGCATAGATTTAAAGTAATTAGTAGAAGGATTAGAGGGGCGATTAGGATAAAAAACTTCACCCAGAGGGTGGTGAAGGCCTGGAACTCACTGCCTGAAAGGGTGGTAGAGGCAGAAACCCTCATCACATTTAAAATGTACTTGGATGTGCGCTTAAAGAGCTGTGACCTAGAGGGCTACAGACCTAGTGCTGGAAGGTGGGAGTAGGCTGGGTAGTTCTTTTACGACCGACATGGACACAATAGGCCGAATAGCGTCCTTCTGTGTCGTAATTTTCTATGATTCTATTCTACGAAAGTCTTGTATTTCTATAGCGCCTTTCACGACCTCAGGATGTCTCAAAGCGCTTCACAGCCAATGAGGTACTTTTAAAGTGTAGTCACTGAATTAATGTAGGAAATGTGGCAACTAATTTGTACAAAGCAAGCTCCCACAAACAGCGTTGTGATGACGACCAGATCATCTGTCTTTTGTGATGTTGATTGAGGGATAAATATTGGCCGGGGAGAACTCCTTTGCTTTTCTTCGAAATAGTGGCATGGGATCTTTTATGTCCACCTGAGATTGCACCTCCGAGAGTGCAGCATTCCCTCAGTATCTGGGAGTGCCAGCCTGGATTATGTGCTCAAGTCTCTGGAGTGGGACTTGAACCCACACCTTCTGACTCAGAGGCGAGAGTGCTATCCACTGAGCCACGGCTGACACATATAAAACAAACACATGTGCTTTCGTGTTGAATTAAGGTCATCTTGCATAACACTGCTGCCAATGTTGTATATCACGCGGACAAATGTCATTCATAAAGTATGTTCAAGTATGTTCAAAACCTCCCATAGGTAATTATCAATTTTGAGTTTTTATAGAATAACTTTTTCTCTCAATGATTTCATTCAATTTCCTGTAAGAAAGAAGCAGGAAAAGAAGCAGGAACTTGCATTAATATAGCACCTTTCATAACCTCAGGACCTGCAAAATCAATCAGTTACTTTTAAAATGCAGTGACTGTTGTTTTGTAGGCAAACGCAGCAGCCAATTTGCACACAGCAAGGCCCCAGAACAGTAATGAGATGAATAACCAGATAATCTGTTTTGATGTTGGTTGAGGGATAAATATTGACCAGTACACCTTCTTCAAATAGTGCCATGGGATCATTTACACCCACCTGAACAAACAGATGGGGCCTCGTTTAATTATCATCTGAAAGACAAAAGCTCTGCCGATGCAGCACTCCATCAGTACTGGACTGAGTGTCAGTCTGGATTATGTGCTCAAATTGTGGAATGGGGCTCAACTTCCTACTCTTCTTAAAAAAGGGTCGTGGGATCTTTTACATCCACCTGAACAGGCTGAACAGCTCTGTTTAATGGCTCAGCCAGGAAGATAGCACTCCCTTAGTACTGCACTGAAGTGTTAGTTTCGACTATTTTCTCCAGTCATCGATTGAGACTTGAGCCCACAGCTGCCTTGGAGGTAGGAGTGTTACTGAGCTAAGGTGATATTTAGTTTAGCTTCTGCAACAGCATAACATATAATGTATAACAGAGGCTATGATCAATATAGAGTTTCTTTTAGCTGGTCATGTATCAGAATTTTGGAACAAACTCCTGAAATAAAACAAATTGCAGTTTATAACCTATTGGTTGTTGAAAAGTTCTCCCTTCATTGGGATCAAGTTTTGGGCCGCGCCTAGAACGAGCCACGCCTGATTTCTGCACTCAAAACCGCGCTGAAAACTTACCTCGGTATTCTCCACTCCCTCAGGTCGATCCAGGCCCTCGGCGCAGCGCAGCACAAACTGTGGGGGGCGGAGCCAGGTCCCGGCGCTGAAAACAGTGCCGGGACCTCTGCACATGCGCTCTACAGTGTGCGGGCATGTGCAGTAGCTCCAGGCGCCCGAGGCTCTGTGGGAGGGGCCCGAAGCACGCCGCCCCGAGCCCTGGCCGAATGGCTCACTGGGGCGGCGAAGATCGACTAGAACTCCCTCCTCCAGCTCCTGCTCCGGCGCCGGCTCCCCCCACCCCCCCCCCTCCGTTCAGCTCCTGCTCCCTCCGGCTCTCTCCCCGCACCCCACCCCCAGCTCGGCTCTCTCCCGCACCACCCCTCCAGCTCCCGCTCCCGCTCTCGGTCTGGCTCTCTCTCCCACACCGCCACCCCCGTCCCCTCCAGCTCCCGCTCCCAGTCTGGCTCTCTCCCACCTGCCCCCCCACCCCAGCTCCCAGTCCGGCTCTCTCCCGCACCCACCCCCCCGCCCCCCCAGCTCATGCTCCCAGACCGGCTCTCTCCCGCACCGCCCTCCCACCCCCCCACCCCTCCAATTCAACTCCCCCTGCGCTCCGGCTCCTCCCCCCCTCTGCTCAGGTCCGGTCCGGTCCACTCCCCCTCCCCCTCTCCACATCTTTGGTGGGGCCCGCCAGCCCGGCATCTTGCTGGGGGCGGACCCCGCCCAAAGTCTTCGGCACAGCTTCCTCACATCGGTCGGGTCCATTCAGCCTCCCACCGCTCTCCCTCCCTCCCTCTCCTCCCCTTCCCTCCCCTCTCTCCCTGCCTCCCTCCCTCTCTCTCCCTCCCCCTTCCTCCCTCTCTTCCCCTCCCTCCCCTCTCTCCCCTCCCTCCCTCCTTCCCTCTCCCCTCTCTCCCTGCTTCCCCTTTCTTCCCTCCATCTCCTCCCCCCACCCCTCGCTGTCAGAAACACAGAGACACTGACAGACAGAGAGAGAGACACTGACAGACAGACAGAGAGAGAGAGACACTGACAGAGACAGAGAGAGAGACACTGACAGAGAGAGAGATACACACTGACAGACAGACAGAGAGGGAGAGACACTGACAGAGACAGAGAGAGACATTGGGGGGGCCCCGTCCCAGCACGCTGTTGGAGGGCTCCCGGTGCTGCAGTCGGTGAGTAGAAACTTAATTTTTTATTTATTGATTTTTTAATTATTTTTTTTATTTTTTATTTTTAAATGTTTTTTATTGATTTATTGGTTGATTTATTGATTTATTGATAATTTATTATTGATGATGGCTCTTTATTTGTAAAAGTAATGTGTTACATGTTTGTAAACTCCACCCCCGCACCCCCCACCCCCCTCGCCATCTCTCTACCTTACGCCTGATTTTCTAAGTGTAGGCAAGGTTTTTCTGAGCGTACAAAAATCAACACTTATTCCATTCTAAGTTAGTTTGGAGTAAGTTTTCGCTGCCTAAACTTGCAAAACAGGCGTAAGTGGCCGGACCCGCCCCCTTTTGAAAAAAAAATCTGTTCTAAAATGAAACTGTTCGAACTCACTAGAACTGGAGCAAACTAAATGCCGAGAATTCAAATTTCTAAGATACTCCATTCTAAACTAGTTGCTCCAAAAAAATAGGAGCAACTCAGACCGAAACTTGACCCCTATAGTTCAAATGAAAGGTCATCGACCTGAAACATTATCTCTGTTTCTTTCGCCACAGATGATGCCTGACCTGCTGAGTATTCCCAGCATTTTCTGTTTTTATTTCAGATTTCCAGCATTCTTTCCCATTAGCATTGGAGATGATTCAATTAAAATAAGTATTGCACAAGGTTCAGAGTGAAATACATTTTTGTCCGCAGTGGTCCACACAATTCACATTTACATGCATAATCCCCACACTTTTTACAAATTTAAATGGACAATAAGTGAACTGATATACAAATATATCCCAATAAACATGATCAATTATCGTAATTACATCAAATGAAGAACAACTATTTCCTTAAGAGCACACGTTCCTTCCTGTTACTTACATCCAGAAAGAGATTCCATTTGATGAATTGGCCTAATTATACTGTCTGCTCTTTTGTTACAAATGAAGCAAACAATTAAAACTTTGTAACAGCGATGGTGAGCTTCAAATTACATTACTGACTTTGGAGGGTCATAGGTTTGAAGCCATGAAAAAGTATATTGATCATGAAATTATTCTGTCCCCTATATTTCCAGACGTTTTCAGTATGTGTTTCTACAGACATTTTGTTGCTTCTTTTTTGTATCCAGCACTTTCTTGTTATGAGGTTTTTCCAGAGAGCAAGACAGGGAATTCAAAATCGGTAATTCTTTTGAACATGCAGATGGTATTCTGGTACATGGAGATAACCTGAATTTGCCAGTTCCGGTTTGTTAATGGGTGTTAGACTAATGACTTCAAAAGGCTTTAGATCTAATATCCATACAAAGTAATAATAGTGCCTGAAACTTCAGACAAATGAACACAGAATTTTGCAATTCCAAAAAAGAAAAGGCTATTAATATTAAAAAATTCAACTTAAATACTGTGCAGTGTGGGATTTGAATTTGGCTATTTCAGACAACGCAGCACTCCAGTTAGTATTATGTGGAGCGAGACATTCCACTCAAATAAATTGACTTTAGCTAATTAGGTTTTTGCCCTCTCCTAATTAGGTTTTTGCCTGCTTACAATATGCATTCTTGTGTGGTCTGTGTGCCAACCAAATCCTATTTCAGAGGCAGCACTGCCTAACTACATTATAATGGATCCTAATATTTACTTACAGTTCCATAAACAGTAACTAGTCATCCATTGCATTTCTGCTGCTCATGACAGAAGTTGCATTATAACGTTTTTTCTTTAAGAACAGCTATACAATTAATTTCTTATTTTACACTTCCAAATGGATTCTTAAGAAAATTGCACTAACAAGGATTGGTGGCTTGCAAAATAACATGAGATTTTGTTATTTATTTCTAAATGATATTTTATTGGAATTTTGCAGTAAATGCAATAAACAGAAAATGTTTCTTGTAGAGCACAATGCATCAAAATTTCACTTTAAACTAACTACATTCAACACACAAGATGGTAGCAAGTGACTAGGCATGCACATGAAGCAAACATTAACCTAATTCATAAAAGTGCTTAAAAAGAGGGAAAGAAGTATACCAGAGGTGCAACAGGAACACTGGATGAAAAATGATGGAACTGCTTGTATGTGAGTTGTCAAGGCAGGGCATGTAGTGAGCAGATCTTTTTAAAGATACCAGAAAGCACCTAACAGAACTCAGCTTTTTAGAGGGAAAGAACCCAAATGACCCTGCTAAATTGGTTGAGGGAAAGCCTCACCAGCTCAGGTCTCTTAATCTCAAACAAATAGGGGCCAAGTTTCGGCCTGAGTGGCTCCTGTTTTTTTGGAGCAACTGGTTTAGAATGGAGTATCTTAGAAATTTGAATTCTCGGCATTTAGTTTGCTCCAGTTCTAGTCAGTTAGAATAGTTTCACTTTGGAACAGAATTTTTTTTCAAAAGGGGGCGTGTCCGGCCACTTACGCCTGTTTTCAAAGTTTAGGCAGTGAAAACTTACTCCAAACTAACTTAGAATGGAGTAAGTGAAGATTTTTGTACGTTCGAAAAAACCTTGTCTACACTTTAGAAAATCAGGCGTAGGTTACAAATTAGGCGTAGGGAATGGGGGGGCGGTTTACAAACATTAAACACTTTAGTTTTACAAATAAAGAGCCATCATCAATAATAAATGATAAATACATCAATAAATCAACCAATAAATCATCAAAAAAATTAATAAAAAATAATAAAAAAAAAAAATCAATAAATAAAACATTTTCTACTTACCGACTGCAGCATCGGGAGTCCTCCAACAGCGTGCTGGGACGGCCCCCTCAGTGTGTCTCTGTCAGTGTCTTTATCTCTCTGTCTGTCTGTGTGTGTGTCTCTCAATCTCTGTCTGTCAGTGTCTGTGTTTCTGACAGCGAGGGGAGGGGGAGAAGGGGGTGGGAGGGGGAGGGGGAGAAGGGGGTTGGGGGGAGAAGGGGGTGGGGAGAAGGGGGTTGAGGGGGAGAAGGGGGTTGGGGGGGAGAGGGGGAGGAGGGAGGTAGAGGAGGGTGGGGGTTGGGGTGGGGGGAGGAGGGGGTTGGGGAGGGAGGAGGTGAGGGGTGGGGGGAGGAGGGGGTGGGGAGGAGGAGGAGGAGAAGTGGGGAGAGGGGGAGAAGGAGGGGGAGAAGGGGGGAGAAGGGGGAGAAGGGGGGAGAGGGGGAGGGGGAGAAGGGGGAGAGGGGGAAAAGGGGGAGAAGGGGAAAGGGGGGAGAGGGGGAGAAGGGGGAGGGGGAGAAGGAGGGGGAGAGGGGGAGAAGGAGGGGGAGAGGGGGGGAGAGGGGGAGGGGGGGAGGGGGAGAAGGGGAAAGGGGGTGAAGGGGGGAGAGGGGGAGAGGGGGAGAAGGGAGGAGGGGGAGAGGGGGAGAAGGAGGGGGAGAGGGGGAGAAGGGGAGAGGGGGTGAAGGGGGGAGAGGGGGGAGGGGGAAAAGGGGAGAGGGGGAGGGGGAGAAGGGGGAGAGGGGGAGAGAGGAGAGAGGAGGGAGGGAGGGAAAGAGAGAGGAGGGAGGGAGGGAAGGAGAGAGGGAGGGAGGGAAGGTGAGGGGGGGTGATGGGAGAGAAGGTGGCTGAACGGCCGGGCCCAAGACGTCGGGCTGGATTTACAGGTAGGTGGCGTCGGGTCTCGGGGGGGGGGGGTCGCGGAGGAAACAGATTTCCGCCCTGCCCTGCCCACATTCCCGCCCTGTCGGGCACACGCCGACCCCTTACCGCCTGGCATCGGCCGCTTTCCACCCCGCGAGGGAAATTGCGTCATGGGAGCAGAGTGGCCACCGGTTGGTGCCCCTGACAGCTTTCCCTGGGTGGGAAGCTGCCAGTGGCTGGGCGACGTGTCCGCCCTTAAAGGGGAGGGCGTCCGCCGACTCTGCCATTTTATTTTAATTGTCAGCCGATTCTAAAGTTGGCCCGACAATGGTGACCACGGGTTCAGCCGGGCCGCCAACAGGCAGCCCGGCACCATTTCTTGGGTACCCAGCCATTGGCTTGGCCAAAACCCTCCCTGGTGGCTCAGTGGGCACCACAAAAGTGGCTGCAGAGCTTGCAGTGGTCCGCCCCTTTAATTGAAGGGGAGGGACGTTGCTACGTGTCAGCGCGACATGGCAAGTCCACTTCCACATCACAATGACGTACTCAGCAGGCGCTGATGACACCGCACGCCTCGTGCCCCGCTCCCAACCCACTTCCGCCCCTCAGACGCCTCAAACACTGCCCGGACAAATAAAAACATTTAAAAAGGCCGATTTACCTCCATTCTCCACCCCAATCCATGGGGTGGAGAATAATCATTTGTCTGCGAAAGGTGCACCCTGTTTGGGGCAGAGAGCAATTTAGGCCCACAGATGCTTCCATTTTTAAAATACATTTATCCTGTCTTTCTAAAATCATACAAAATAGAATACAGAAATTCCTCTATTTTGCCACAGCCTCTCGTAATTAGACATGGTGGTCCAGTCCTCCAGCATGATCTTGCCAATTGCTTCACTAACTTCAAGCCTGTGAAGTAGAAGGGACAGTAATCTTGTTGCCTTATAGCCATGGTAACAATACTTGTCCCTTCAACTATTTTGAGTTGTACCTGTAAAACAATAATCCTTAAATCAAGTGCCCTCTGATTAAAGGGGGGGGGGGGGCACTCAAACCGACAAACTTAAAACAAATTAAATTTATAGACATTACGTGGTTCAAATTAAAATTTGGTTGCCGGGAGTGATGATGTAATCCAGTCCCTCTGGCGCCCCCCACTTCTTGTACTCTAAGGTAACAATATTCCAGCTGTTCTTAATTGAGTGTAATCAACTTAAAGTTTTTGATATTGAACTGGAGTAGAATGTTAGATGTGGAGTTCCTCACTGGGGCAGTACAGCACAGTTAATGCCCAGCTCTAATGTTAAGACTCTGAATCATTTTACTTGTATGTGGAAAGAATGAGAGATAATTTTGTTCTTGAAGAAAATCTTACTAGCCTTCCAGGATGATTGCTGAGATTGCAGGAAAGTCACTATACTTGTAATTTCTCTCCCACTTTCTCTAATAGCTGCACAGAAATGGAATCCTGCCGCACACATGAATACAGACTATTTATAAAATTATTGGCCTAAGAATTGGTTTGAACCGGCCTGCACCAGAACAGGTAGTTCCGAGGCAAACCTGATATTGGGCTTCAAGCCTCATTTAAAGGTCTCAGACCACTGAGTTCATTATCATCATCATAGGCAGTCCCTCGAAGCGAGGATGACTTGCTTCTGCGCTAAAAAGGGATGAGTTCACAGGTATTTCAATGAAGGACCTAACATTCCAGATCCCGAACTACATCGTGAAGGGTGGAAGATGCCTGTGCTTGGATTTTTTTTTACGATGTGGTGGCCATTGCACACCAGCCACCACACGGGCTTGACAGAGCTGGTCTTGGTCCAGTGGCAAGGATTATCCAAGACTAACTGGAGACCAGCTCTGCTGCACAGACCAAGCGTGCACACATATCGCAGTGTAGGCTGATCCGTGCTGCCCCTGGGCCCTTGCCTCTTCTGGGCCCCAGATTCACACCTCTCCTGGGCCCCGGTCACTTCCCTCTATGGACTCTTGCCGCTTCTTCGTCCCTCCTGCTGTGCCCGCCCGCACTGCAATCAGCGACCTGGCTTCGTAGCCGTCGCCCTCCTGCAGCAGCACGCGCTGCTCCCTGCAGTGGTATGCCTCCACATGCTGCTCCCTCCAATGGCCCCGGCCTGCTGATGGTCTTGCAGGCCGGCAACCGCGCCGATTTCCGGGCCGGGTCACCGCACGCTGCTCCCTCCAATGGCCATGGTGAATTGTCACCTGGCTGAGCATCCCTGGGCAGCTTACCAATAAAAATGATTTGAATTTCGGCCCACTGCGTTGCTAGCAGTGGTTCTTAGTTAAGTACTGCAACAGGGCGGGAAGCAATTAGGAAGGAGGGGTGGCGATCAAGAATGCGGTGGAAGCGTTCATGAAGGAGGGGGCAATATTCCCTGTACGCTGCGCTTTGTTCTGTGCTGCCTGTTTCTTTTTGTGTGCTGTCCCTTTAAATTGCTGCGCATGTATGATATTTACAATGGAGAAACCAGTGAGTGGCCTGCATGGGACCTTTCCCATTACTGTGCAGCCGCGCAGCTTAGAGGGCACATTGGAGAGGGCGGTGACTGGGAAAGGGGTGACTGAGAGAAGAGGGAGTAAACGATTGGGAGGGATGGGGGTGTCAGGAGAACAGAGCGAGGGAATTGGGAGGGGATGGAGCTGGGCCCATTGTAGAAGAGCACAACATCAGCCCCTGGCTCCACGTTTGGTAAAGTATTTTTTTTAAATCTACCTCTTTGGCCTGCCCTTTAGGGACCGTTGATTAGGCTATATGCATACCACCTTTTCTCGGGGCAGTCCAATTTTATGAAGGGAGCCTCTAACAAGTGTTAGGCCTCCTATTTGCATATGCAATGGGCCTAATGCCTGTTTCAGGCGAGGGCCTGATATGCCTCTTTTTCTGCCTTTACCAATATTCTGGGGGCACACTTCTGGCGCATAATGAGTGCGCTCCATATTGGATGCTTAGGTGCCCGTTTTGTGTCTGAAAGTTGGGCATTGTGCCATTGAATTTCTAAGCCACTACGTTCCTTTCGTGCACTGCAGCTGTTATGTAGTGTGATGGATTGTAGAAACACAAGGATGGTTTTTACTGGATCTTTCTGCCTTGGCACATGACAGGAGTCGAACACGTGATGTGCGGTATGTCTGTTCGGTTCCAGGACTGCTGCTATTTCCTGTCCTAGGCCATTAACATGGCCAGGGAGCAACCCCAGCACAGACCCACCTCCTGGCAGGATCTAGCACTCGCAAAAGGGAGAAGAAATTGGAGCACAGCTGTAGGCTGCTCAGGCCTCCAGCTTCATTCTTAGCCACTTATATCAAGACCTTCGTGCTGTTGCTAAGAGCAGCAGCCAGAGGCTCAAGGCCCAAAGATCTTCCTGGGGGATGGGAAGGAAACTATTAAAAGGGCAACTTTCCTGTTCAATCTTCAGGCTTCACCTGTGATCACTGTAAATCCTCTACAAGGGTCCTGGCACTAGCCCCAATGCCTGGTTTCTTTGGGCACCCCTCTAATTGGGCACCCAATGGACCTATGTGAAGAAAAATAAGGTAAGAAGTTAGAATGTTAGCAATGCCTCTTTCTGCCTCATCTGTATCTCTGCGATGGTCCTTTTTACATCTGCAGGTGCAGGGTCAGACACATGCCTAACTCCCCCATCATTAGACCAAG
This sequence comes from Pristiophorus japonicus, assembly GCF_044704955.1. Classification (NCBI taxonomy): domain Eukaryota; kingdom Metazoa; phylum Chordata; class Chondrichthyes; family Pristiophoridae; genus Pristiophorus; species Pristiophorus japonicus. The sequence goes on along the minus strand of NC_091984.1, from coordinate 81,783,875 downwards.
CTGGACAGAAGCCTGAACTGTGGCCACCTCAAGTCTAAGACACCTACTCACAGCATGCTCCATTGCAATGATTTAATTTCCTCCCACACGGACAATAGACTTTGTAATCAGATGGTGAAAACCACTGACAACTTTGATTGATATGTAGGACTGAAAATGGTGTTAACTGAGGACGGGGGGTGCGGGGGGGGAAAGTAGAAATTCTAAAAAGAACAAAATTCTCAGAGTAGATGTAAAAATCTATTTGACTATCAAATTATGATGATTTTTACATCTACTATATTTGGCATTAACTAAAATAAGGGTTCATACATAAAGAATAGTCTAATCCCTCCTTCACCTTCTTGTCAGTTGAAATAAATCTCTCCATATAATTCGATACTATGTCTTGCAATTCAGTGTTTAATGGGGGAGAAAAGGCCAGCTCCCGACTGCCAGTAAGGTAGGAGTTTGCTCGTAGCTCCCTCGGTCATCCGTCATTCATGCCACAGTTCAGTCTGACATCACTTTTAGGAGAATACAATTTAGCCAGGATTCATGTGCTCACAAATTACTGTTGACAGTATTAGTGGACAAAAGCTTAATGTGTTTGAATGACATTCCTCTATCCATTATATTAACTCATGTTAACTCATTTATTTTATACCAGTTACATGTTAGCCACCTCCGCTAAAACATTGGTCAGAGGAATATCATAGGAATGGGTCTCCCTTTTGTCTGCTGATATTACCAACATTTTAGGCTATGATCTTCTCATTAATTACTAATGTTGCCTTTATTTCTTGAGATTGCCAAAATGCTTATTGATTTATTGGACATCATTCAGAAAGGCAAAATATAAATGGTGGTGAGTAATGTACTCCTCACCTAAAACATAAAAGTAAATCTTATGCCATATATTGATTTTACTGAAAACCCATCTCCTTAATTTAAGCAACACTGACATGCTGTCCTTAAAGTATTTTCTCCTCCTCTCCCACCCACTCTAACTCCACTGAAATCTCTCATTCTGGCCTGAAACTCACCAGCGAACTGGGTAGCCAATATTAGCTGCAGACTCTTTCAATGAGCTGTTCCATACAATCAGCATAAGCTAACATTCCTTTCAGTCTCGGCTATCAATCTGTATAGATGAAGGGCTATGCCTGAAATGTCAACATTGTCCTTTCTTTACAGATGCTGCCTGACTTGCTGAGCATTTCCTGCATTTTCTGCTTTGGTATCAATCTGAGGTGTCAGTGATTTCAGAATTTAGCATCAACCCAGTAGGAAAATTGCTCCCAAGCAGTTCATTAACAGTTGCTGAGCAGGACTGTAAAGGGATACCAAACATCACTAATTATATGGAGCAGATGAATGTCACAGCCTGTAACAGTTCCTACTGAGTCTGAATGGTAGGGAGGAGAGTATTTTACATTGAATACTGACCTGGATTCAAATACACAATGTAAATTGATCAAATTCACAGATGGTACTAAGCTAGGAGACTAGTAAGTCAGATGAAGTTGCCAAAGAATTACAGCAGGACATTGACAATATTTCCATGTGGGCACAGCGTTCACAGATGAAATTCAATACTGACAAATGTAAGCTCTTCTACATTAGAATAAAATAAGGTGGACATACTTATTGAATGGTATCAAACGATGTGGTAACATGCTTAACTCTGACCATTCTCTTAAGGGGCTCTGAGTCATGTTCATTGTTGTAGATCATTCTCTCTGCTGGTGAAGGAGGTTATAAAGCTCCAATAAAAACAAAGAACAATTATTTATAGATACCAGATGGGATGAGGCCTATTGTAAAAATAAATGTCCCTGCGAGTGTGTTAAGAGCAGTAGTATCTGTGATGATAAGTTAGTTAGCTGTTATTATAATCCTGACCGGAATTTGGATGTTAATGCTATTGATACGATCAAGTTGCCTTATTGCAGGTCTCAAGCTATAAGCCAAACAATGAGTTTGGGTATCAATTCTAGAAGATGGGAAGGACAACTATGCTTGAGTCAGCTCCTTGTGGAAGCAGAAGAGCTGCACTTAAAGCTGGTCAGCTCTTAAAGCAGTACCAACAAACAGCCATTTCAAACCATGGATCAAAACATACTAAACATGAAAGCCAGAAATTTCTTGGCGAGTGACATGAAGAAGATTGTGACTAAATTAGACAGGGGCAGGAGATGAAATAGTGGGAGTGGGTGGCAATAGATCTGTCAATACAGCAGCCATGACCATGTGGAAAGAAGTGACAAAAGTAGTGAGTAGCAACTCCTTAACACTCAGGGCCCCTTTCCAATGTAGGACTGGGTTCAATTAATGACAACAAAGTACATTTCAGACAGTAGACCTGTATTTACCCTAAACGTGCATTCACAAATGTAAGGATACCTCCCTATGCGCTAAATTATTTACATGGAAGTTTTCAATTAAATAGATACAGCACATGCGTATGTCCATTGAAACCTCACTACTTCAGTACAAATTCCATAAGAGAAGTGTTGAGAATTCTCAAATAGTTGTCAATTTCAACATAGCATCGCTGCATTTAGGCAGACTTATTTTACAACCACCCTCACTTGTAGCAGGATTTAGGGTGAAGTTTAAAGATGGCATAAAACTGAACTATTCTCTCTAATTCCAAAATTCTGAGCGATCCCATGATATCTGCGAGGTTTGTAGGAAAATAGGAATTGCACAATTAAAAAGACCTAGAGATAATTTTTCAGGGGGTCAGCAAGCGCGTTTTGGTGGTGGGTTGGGTGGGACAGTAGGTCGGGACCCCGCTGTCAACCTGCTGCCATGTGTCTTTCCCAAATGTCAAGTCTGTCAGCACTGAACAGACCTGATACACAGCGGTGCGGGAGGCAATCGAGCCAATTCTTGGTATGTTTAGAAGCCATTAACAGTGATATTTTACTCACCTTTTAACTGTACCAGGTCGCCCATGATTTCACGCTACTCCTGGACCCCATCTGTTCATCTGAGGTGAAGGTTGAGTGGCCATTGAAATAGGTGATTGGTGACAGTGTTAAACCTTGTATAAAACCTCACAATTTACACCTGTACAGATTCCAAACCCAGAGACCCATTGGCTTCTCCCCTTGGAAGACAGATTGTGCTTTATGCAGGCTGCAAGTCTTTGTAGCGCACTCTCCAGCTAGGCTCACCTCATTGCCGCAATCTCTCTCATCTTTAACAGAGTGCTTCTGTCATCTCACCTTCAATTGGTATCCACTCCATCAGGATGGGAACCAGTTACACTCTGTGACCTTGGCCCTCAGAATCTGACCACGATGAACACCAACACCAATATCACCAGGCACACCAGCAGCACAAACAACACCACCAATCTTCTCTGCAATCAACTGATGCTGCACAGGACACGGCATCAGCACCCGACCACATTTCTGCCTGAGACGCCAGGGATGTCTTCACCATGGCCAGATTTACTTCACTTGATGCTGTACACCCTGGCTGCCACATGATGCCTGTTTGCACCACCCTACAGCAACACCATTAAGCATCCCTACAATGTCCAAGCCATTTATTTCACACTCACCACCATTGTGCAGGCTACCGTTATGTCTCACCATTCACTGTAACTCACTAAGCCACTTCCAAAGGTGCACACAGATCTGTCCAAGAATGCAAAGTGTTGTAAATAAAGATTCCAAAACTTGACACCCCATTAAAAGAAACTTTACATGAACATTGCATAAAACACCCAAGTGCCTACCTGTGTGTGTCGTTAGTTGAAATGATTGCACTAGGATGAGGATGAGTATGAGGGGTGACAAGTGAGATGGAGAATTGATAATAAAGATAGAGAGGGATGGGTGGAGGTGCAAGGTAAGTTGGTGTGAGTAAGGATGTGCAGGAGTAGGGTAGGGAAGGCAGAGTGATGGGGATGTGATGAGTGGCACAGCAGGATGAGGTTGAGTGGCTTTGCAGTAACATTTCCTCCATAAGTTTCTGGAGAGAGTCATTGGAGAGCCTGGGTGCAGCCGTGCACCTTGGTCAGTGTTTGTATCACCTCAATGCTGCAGAACGCTGACAGCACAAATGTCGAACTAAATTTGTCATGGTCTCTTTAAGAAACCGGCTGATGACGTGTCATCGAATGACTTCATCAGACCCGTTTCCTTCAATTGGCTGGTACACACGTTGAGCGGGCTTAACAAGCCCAATCAACATAAAATCATTTTGGATAGTGGGCTGGAGCCGGCAGGGGGTTCAGGACCAGCCACTGACTTTGCCTGCCATGGACCCACCGAGGTAGGGAAAATAACGGCCCTAATTTGCCTTCTTCCATCCTGGTAGCCACCAAACAGTAGTAGTGAGGTTGGGGATGGCATCAAACAGGAAATTAGGGACACGTGCAATAAGGGTACAGCAGTTATCATGGTTGACTTTAATCTGCATATTGATTGGGCTAACCAAAGTGGTAGCAATACTGTGGAGGAGGATTTCCTGGAGTGTATAAGGGATGGTTTTCTAGACCAATATGTTGAGGAATCAACTAGCGAGCAGGACATCCTAGACTGGGTCTTGTGTAACGAGACAGGATTAATTAGCAATCTGGTCATGACCCTTGAGGAAGAGTGACCATAATATGGTAGAATTCTTCATTATGATGGAGAGTGACAGTTAATTCAGAGACTAGGGTCCTGAACATAAAGAAAGGAAACTTCGACGGTATGAGACGTGAATTGGCTAGAATAGACTGCAGAATGATACTTAAAGGGTTGACGGTGGATAGGCAATGACAAACATTTAAAGATCACATGGATGAACTACAACAATTGTACATCTCTGTGTGGCGTAAGAATTAAAAAGGGAAGGTGGCTCAACCGTGGCTAACAAGGGAAATTAGAGAAAGTGTTAAATCCAAGGAAGAGACATATAAATTGGCCAGAAAAAGCAGAAAACCTGAGGACTGGGAGAAATTTAGAATTCAGAAGAGGAGGACTAAGGTTTAATTAGGAGGGGGAAAATAGAGTATGAGAGTAGGCTTGCAGGGAACATAAAAACTGACTGCAAAAGCTTCTACAGATATGTGAAGAGAAAAAGATTCGTGACCACTAATGTAGGTCCCTTGCAGTCAGAATCAGGGGAATTCATAATGGGGAACAAGCAAATGGCAGACCAATTGAACAAATACTTTGTTTCTGCCTTCACTAAGGAAGACACAAAATACCTCCCGAAAATACTAGGGGACCGAGGGTCTAGCGAGAAGGGGGAACTGAGGGAAATCCTTATTAGTCAGGAAATGGTGTTAGTGAAATTGAAGGGACTGATAGTCTGTATCCCAGAGTAATTAAGGAAGTGGCCCAAGAAATAGGTGGTCATTTTCCAACATTCCATGGACTCTGGTTCAGTTCCTATGGATTGGAGGGTAGCTAATGTAACCACACTTTTTAAAAAAGGAGGGAGAGAGAAAACAGGGAATTATAAACCAGTTAGCCTGACATCGGTGGTGGGGAAAATGCTGGAATCAATTATTAAAGATGTAATAGCAGCGCATTTGGAAAGCAATGGCAGGATCGGTCCCAGTCTGAATGGATTTATGAAAGGGAAATATGCTTGACAAATCTTCTAGAGTTTTTTGAGAATGTAACTAGTAGAGTGGATAAGGGAGAACCAGTGGATATGGTGTATTTGGACTTTCAAAAAGCTTTTGATAAGGTTCCACACAAGAGAATAGTGGGCAAAATTAAGGCACATGGTATTGGGGGTAATATGTTAACGTGGATAGAGAACTGGTTGGCAGACAGGAAGCAAAGAGTGGGAACAAATGGGTCCTTTTCAGAATGGCAGGCAGTGTCTAGTGGGATGCCGCAGGGTTCAGTGCTGGGACCCCAGCTATTTACAATATACATTCATGATTTAGACGAAGGAATTGAATGTAATATCTCCAAGTTTGCAGATAACACTAAGTTGGGTGGCAGTGCGAGTTGCGAGGAGGATGCTAGGAGGCTGCAGGGGGACTGGGACAGGATAGGTGAATGGGCAAATGCATGGCAGATGCAGTATCATGTGGATATGTGTGAGATTATCCACTTTGGTGGCAAAAACAGGAAGGCAGATTATTATCTGAATGGTAACAGATTAGTAAAAGGGGAGGTGCAACGAGACTTGGGTGTCATGGTACATCAGTCATTGAAGGTAGGCATGCAGGTACAGCAGGCAGTAAAGAAAGCAAATGGCATGTTGGCCTTCATAGCGAGGGAATTTGAGTATCGGAGCAGAGAGATCTTACTGCAGTTGTACAGGACTTTGATGAGACCACACCTTGAGTATTGTGTGCAGTTTTGGTCTCCTAATCTGAGGAAGGATATTCTTGCTATTGAGGTTGTGTAGCGAAGGTTCACCAGACTGATTCCTATGATGGCAGGACTGACATATGAAGAAAGACTGGATCGACTAGGCTTATATTCACTGGAATTTAGAAGAATGAGAGGGGATCTCATAGAAACACATAAAATTCTGTTGGGATTGGACAGTTAGATGCAGGAAGAATGTTCCCGATGTTGGGAAAGTCATGAACCAGGAGTCACAGTCTAAGGATAAGGGGTAAGCCATTTAGGACCGAGATGAGGAGAAACTTCTTCACTCAGAGAATTGTGAACCTGTGGAATTCTCTACCGCAGAAAGTTGTTGAGGCCAGTTTGGTTGATGTATTCAAAAGGGAGTTAGATGTGGTCCTTATGGCTAAAGAGATCAAGGGGTATGGAGAGAAATCAGGAATGGGGTACTGAAGTTGAATGATCAGCCATGATCATATTGAATGGTGGTGCAGGCTCGAAGGGCCGAATGGCCTACTCCTGCACCTACTTTCTATATTTCTATGATACGATGATGAAGTTGTTGAATAATCAAAGCAATCAATCTCTATCAATGAATCGACAAGAGACCTAGATATGACACAAGGAAAACCCCAGTGGGGAAGTCACTTGTTACTTCCAAGCATGCTACATGTATCACGTCATGTCATAAGAACATAAGAATTAGGAACAGGAGTAGGCCATCTAGCCCCTCGTGCCTGCTCCGAACTTACTCATATTTGTCTCAACTTACTCATATTCTGTATTCCAAAATATTATTTTCTGAAAGAAATCTATCTAAAATGCATTTGAATGAATCAATACTAACTGTTTTCACCGTCTCCCTAAGGGACCTGTTCCACAGGTTAATATGTTTCTTAAATATTGTTCCCATAGCTTAGTTTTGACATAACCCCCATTAAAGCACAGGATGTTATTTCTGGTTCTACTGTTTTGGACCAGGTGTCATGGCCTACATTATCTGTGCCTTTAAAATCCAAAAAGAGAAATCATATCACCTCTTAACCTTCTCTTTTCCAGTGAACACATGCTCAATTTACATAATTGCTCTTCATAATCCAATCCGTCCATCCCCATAATCAGCTGGTTGCTTTTTCTAACCTTTCAATAGTTGCAATATCCTTTTTGAACTATGGCGACCAGAACTGTACACAATATTCTATGTGCAGTCGCACCAATGATTTATAAACAAGCAGGATTTCCTCACTACTTCTGCTCAGTATTGAACTTTTAATATATCCCAACATCGGTTTGGTTTTACTCATTGTCACTGAGTATGATCACGCTATATCCAAGAAAACCATTCAAATTTAGGACTCTTTATTCGTTATGGTCCATGATCAGATCAGCCATGATCTTGTTGAATGGCGGAGTAGGCTCGAGGGACCGTATGGCCTACTCCTGTTCCTATTTCTTATGTTCTTATGTTATGGTTAATTGTATATCAAACATCCTAAACATAAAAGCAAGTCAAACTGCTTTAATAAAAATAGAGGATAGAAAACAATTTAGGAGCAACATAATTGAAGACAACTTATGCATGAAGCCCTATTCCATTTTTTTGTTAAATGTTTTGCTCGTGCATTGTGTCTGAACTTGAGATAAAGGGGAGTTGTAGGGGCAACCATAGACTGTAATGGCAATCTTATTACTTTGCAGAACACCGTAAGTGGGTCAACCAGGAATATGGAAAATTAGCAGTCATTTTTCATAGATCTGGCAAAAGCTTTCAACACAACAGCCCTGTATTTTGACACAATTTTGCTGAAGATGGTAACATCTAAAACCCAAATTAAATTATCAGTGTGAAACAGAGAGACCCAGTTTTGTCTTAATTATTTAACATCGCTTTTGATTCACTGCTATGTACCTTGGAGTACGAAGATTTGGGTATCAGGTTAAACCCACCGGAACTGAAAGTCAAGGTTTCTGCCCTCACTTTTCCTGATGCTATTGCTCTAGAGAGTGATTTGCATTCAGGTATGGCCAACAATTTAAGGATACTGTATTTTGCAATAAAATGGATTTGGAAATCAATTAGCAAGGTAACCTCAGGGGTTATTGTGATATATAAGAACAAGACAGTCCTATATGACCCAAAGGTTGCCACCTGATCAAAGAATTAGGTTTTGAAACCCCCAGGTTATTTGGAGGGCTAGAACTGATTCCCGGAGAGGATTGAAGTAAGGCCTGTGAATGGGAAACCGAAAACATGGATCAGTAATTTAGGAGTTTCTACAACCAATGCAAAAGGAGAATTACTCAAATTATATAATCCCATGACTTGAGTTTCATATAATTCTTATTAAAGCATCACAGAATGGGGGTAATTTTTTATTTTATCATCAAGTGAAAAACAGGTCATACATGGTCACAAAAGTAAAAGCTCATGGGATCCAGGGCAAAGTGGCAAGTTGGATCCAAAATTGTCTCAGAGGCAGGAAGCAAAGGGTAATAGTTGATGGGTGTTTTTGTTACTGGATGGCTATATTCAGTGGGGTTCCACAGGGCTCAGTGCTGTGTCCCTTGCTTTGTTAGGTATATATCAATGACTTGGACTTGAATATTGGGGGTATGATTAAGAAGTTTGCAGATGACACTAAAATAGGCTGTGTGGTTGATAATGAAGAAAGAAAGCTGCAGATTGCAGGAAGATATCAATGTACTGGTCGTGGACAAATGGAATTCAATCCGGATAAGTGTGAGGTAATGCATTTCGGGAGGTCTAACAAGGCAAGGGAATACACATTAAATGGTACGACACTGAAAAGTGTCGAGGAACAAAGGGATCTTGAGTACAGGTCCACAGGTCCCTAAAGGTAGCAGGACAGGAAGATAAGGTGGTTAAGAAGGCATATGGAATACTTGCCTCAATTAGTCGAGGCATAGAATACAAGAGCAGGAAGGTTATGTCATGTGCTAGTCAGAGTAGGAATTGCAGGATAGCTCAGATGAATATGTGGCTTGAGGAGTGGTGCAGAAGAGAGGGATTCAAATTCCTGGGAGATTGGAACCGGTTCTGGGGGAGGTGGGACCAGTAAAAACTGGACGGTCTGTACCTGGGCAGGACCGGAACCAATGTTCTTGGGGGAATGTTTGCTAGTGCTGTTGGTGAGGGGTTAAACTAATATGGCAAGGGGATGGGAACCTATGCAGGGAGACAGAGGGAAGTAGAATGGGGGCAGAAGCAAAAGATAGAAAAAATAAAAGTAAAAGTGGAGGGCAGAGAAACCCAAGGCAAAAATCAAAAAGGGCCACATTACGGGGCAAAGTGTGTTAAAAAGACAAGCCTGAAGGCTCTGTGCCTCAATATGAGGAATATTCGTAGTAAGGTGGATGAATTAACTGCACAGCCAATAATTAATGAATATTATATAATTGGCATCACGGAGACATGGCTCCAGGGTGACCAAGGCTGGGAACTCAACATCCAGGGGTATTCAACATTCAGGAATGATTGACAGAAAGGAAAAGGAGATGGGGTAATATTGCTGGTTAAAGAGGAAATTAACGCAATAGTAAGGAAGGACATTAGCTTGGATGATGTGGAATCTGTATGGGTGGAGCTGCGGAATACCAAAGGGCAGAAAACTCCAGTGGGAGTTGTGTACAGACCACCAAACAGTAGTAGTGAGGTTGGGGACAGCATCAAACAAGAAATTAGGGATGCATGCAATAAAGGTACAGCAGTTATCATGGGCGACTTTAATCTAGATATAGATTGGGCTAACCAAACTGGTAGCAATACGGTGGAAGAGGATTTCCTGGAGTGTATTAGGGCTGGTTTTCTGGACCAATATGTCGAGGAACCAACTAGAGGGCTGGCCATCCTAGACTGGGTGATGTGTAATGAGGAAGGACTAATTAACAATCTTGTCATGCGAGACCCCTTGGGGAAGAGTGACCATAATATGGTTGAATTCTTTATTAAGATGGAGAGTGACACAGTTAATTCAGAGACTAGAGTCCTGAACTTAAAGAAAGGAAACTTCGATGGTATGAGATGTGAATTGGCTAGAATAGACTGGCAAATGCTACTTAAAGGGTTGACAGTGGATAGACAATGGCAAACATTTAAAGATCATATGGATGGACTTCAACAATTGTACATCCCTGTCTGGAGTAAAAATAAAACAGGGAAGGTGGCTCAACCGTGGCTAACAAGGGAAATTAAGGATAGTGTTAAATCCAAGGTAGAGGCATATAAATTGACCAGAAAAAGCAGCAAACCTGAGGACTGGGAGAAATTTAGAATTCAGCAGAGAAAGACAAAAGGTTTAATTAGGAGGGGGAAAATAGAGTAGGAGAGGAAGCTTGCTGGGAACATAAAAACTGAGAGCAAAAGCTTCTATAGATATGTGAAGAGAAAAAGATTAGTGAAGACAAACGTAGGTCCTTTGCAGTCAGATTCAGGTGAATTTATAATGTGGAACAAAGAAATGGCAGACCAGTTGAACAAATATTTTGGTTCTGTCTTCACGAAAGAAGACAAAAATAACCTTCCAGAAATACTAGGTGACCGAGGGTGCAGTGAGAAGGAAGAACTGAAGGAAATCCTTATTTGGCGGGAAATTGTGTTTGGAAAATTGATGGGATTGAAGGCTGATAAATCCCCGGGGCCTGATAGTTTGCATCCCAAAGTACTTAAGGAAGTGGTCCGAGAAATAGTGGATGCAGTGGTGATCATATTGTGCACAGTTTTGGTCTCCTAATCTGAGGAAGGACATTCTTGCTATCGAGGGAGTGCAGCGAAGGTTCACCAGACTGAGTCCCGGGATGGCAGGACTGACATATGAGGAGAGACTGGATCGACTGGGCCTGTATTCACTGGAGTTTAGAAGGATGAGAGGGAATCTCATAGAAACATGTAAAATTCTGACAGGACTGGACAGGTTAGATGCAGGAAGAATGTTCCCGATGTTGGGGAAGTCCAGAACCAGGGGTGCTGAGAGAATGATCAGCCATGATCTTATTGAATGATGGTGCAGGCTCGAAGGGCCGAATGACCTACTCCAGCACCTATTTTCTATGCTTCTATGTTTCGATGTTATGCTTCAACTGTATAAAACATTGGTTCGGCTGCAGCTGGAGTAGTGTGTGCAGTTCTGGTCATCACATTACAGGAAAGCTGTGATTGCACTGGAAAGGGTGCAGAGGAGTTTTGCAAGAATGTTGCCTCGACTGGAGAATTTTGGCTACGAGGAAAGATTGGAGATGAAGTGGCTGTTTTCTTTGGAACAGAGTAGGCTGAGGGGAGACCTGATTGAGGTGCATAAAATTATGAGGGGCCTGGATAGAGTGGATAAGAAGGACCTGTTTCCCTTGGCAGAGGGGTCAACAACCAGGGGACATAGAAATTGGGGAAAGATTTAGAGAAGATATATAAAAACATAGAAACATGGAAAATAGGTGCAGGAGTAAGTCATTCAGCCTTTCGAGCCTGCATCACCATTCAATAAGATCATGGCTGATCATTCACCTCAGTACCCCTTTCCTGCTTTCTCTCCATACCATTTGATCCCTTTAGCCGTAAGAGCCATATCTAATGCCCTCTTGAATATATCCAATGAACCGGCATCAACAACTCTCTGTGGTAGGGAATTCCACAGGTTAACAACTCTCTGAGTGTAGAAGTTTCTCCTCATCTCGGTCCTAAATGGCTTACCCCTAATCCTTAGACTATGTTGCTTGGTTCTAGACTTCCCCAACATCGGGAACATGCTTCCTGCATCTACCCTGTCCAGTCTCGTCAGAAGTTTATATGTTTCTATGAGATCCCCTCTCATCCTTCTGAACTCCAGTAAATGTAGGCCCAGTCGATCCAGTCTCTCCTCATATGTCAGTCCTGCCATCCCGGGAAGCAGTCTGATGAACCTTCGCTGCACTCACTCAATAGCAAGAACGTCCTTCCTCAGATTAGGAGACCAAAACTGAACACAATATTCCAGGTGAGGCCTCACTAAGGCCCTATACAACTGCAGTAAGACCTTCCTGCTCCTATACTCAAATCCCCTAGCTATGAAGGCCAAGATACCATTTGCCTTCTTCACCGCCTGCTGTACCTGCATGCCAACTTTCGATGACTGATGTACCATCACACCCAGGTTTCATTGCACCTACCCTTTTCCTAATCTGCCGCCATTCAGATAATATTCTGCCTTCGTGTTTTTGCCACCAAAGTGGATAACCTCACATTTATCCACATTATACTGCATCTGCCATGCGTTTGTCCATTCACCTAACCTGTCCAAGTCACCCTGCAGCCTCCTAGCATCCTCCTCTCAGCTCGCACTGCCACCCAGTTTAGTGTCATCTGCAAACTTGAAGATATTACACTCAATTCCTTAATTAAATCATTAATATATATTGTAAATTGCTGGGGTCCCAGCACTGAGTCCTATGGCACCCCACTAGTCACTGCCTGCCATTCTGAAAAGAACCCGTTTATCCTGACTCTCTGCTTCCTGTCTGCCAACCGGTTCTCTATCCACGTCAGTACATTACCCCCAATATCATGTGCTTTAATTTTGCACATCAATTTCTTGTGTGGGACCTTGTCAAAAGCCTTTTGAAAGTCCAAATACACCACATCCACTGGTTTTCCCTTGTCCACTCTACCAGTTACATCCTCAAAAAATTCCATAAGATTTGTCAAGCATGATTTTCCTTTCATAAATCCATGCTGACTTGGACCGATCCGGTCACTGATTTCCAAATGCGCTGCTATTTCATCTTTAATAATTGATTACAACATTTTCCCCATTACTGATGTCAGGCTAACTGGTCTATAATTACCCGTTTGCTCTCTCCTTCCTTTCGTCAAAAGTGGTGTTACATTAGTTACCCTCCAGTCCATAAGAACTGATCCAGAGTCGATAGTCTGTTGGAAAATGATCACCAATGCATCCACTATTTCTAGGGCCACTATGGGGAAATTTCTTCATACAGTGGATAGTGGGGGTTTGGAACTCACTGCCTGAAAGGGTGGTAGAGGCAGAAACCCTCACCGCATTTAAAAAATACTTGGATGTGTGCTTAAAGTATCGTAAACTACAGGGCTAGGACCAAGAGCTGGGATTAGGCTGACTAGCTCTTGGACAGCCGGTGTGGATATGATGTGCTGAAATGGCCTCCTTTCGTGCTCTAAATTTCTATGATTCTATGACTCTATGATGGTGAATCGGTAGTCCGTATTACACCTCACCTAATCTTCTGTTTGATGGAAGTCAATGAATTGTGGAGATGTAAAACAGGTTGCCCATTCATTATCACTCATTCCTTGCCTGGCAATCAAAGTTAAATGTATTCCCAATGCCTTAATAGAGTTAGACTGGAAGATCAAAATGTTTAATAAATAATTTATTCACCTGCCACATTAGTTCATAGATGATGAAAGAAACAGAGATGGAGTTTATGTCTGCCTAAGCTGCCAATATCCTATCACCCTTATTTGGAAAATTATGCCTTAAGAAAGGTGAATGAATGTTATCAAACAATTTTTCAGATTTAGAGGTCTACTCTCAATCATCAGCAAAGGTGATGAAAGGTATAGTCGACAGTGCTATCAAGCAGCACTTACTCACCAATAACCTGCTCACCATTACTCAGTTTGGGTTCTGCCAGGACCACTCAGCTCCAAACCTCATTACAGCCTTGGTCCAAACATGGACTAAAGAGCTAAATTTCAGAGGCGAGATGAGAGTGACTGCCCATGACATCAAGGCAGCATTTGACCAAGTGTGGCATCAAGGAGCCCCAGTAAAACAGAAGTCAATGGGAATCAGGGGGAACACTCTCCATTGGCTGGAGTCATAACCTAGCACAAAGGAAGGAGGTTGTGGTTGTTGGAGGTCAATCAACCCCAGGACATCAGTGCAAGAGTTCCTAAGGGCAGTGTGTTAGGCCCAATCATCTTCAACTGCTTCATCAATGACTTTCCTTCCATCATAAGGTCAGGAGTGCAGATGTTCGCTGATGACTGCACAGTGTTCAGCGCCATTCGCAACTCTTCAGATAATGAAGCAGTCCATGCTGCATGCAGCAAGACCTAGACAACATTCAGGCTTGGGCTGATAAGCGGTAAGTAACATTCGCGCCACACAAGTGCCAGGCAATAACTATCTCCAACAAGCGAGAGTCTAACCACTACCCCTTGACATTCAATGGCATTTTCATTGCCAAATCTCCCACCATCAACATCCTGGGGGTCACCATTGACCAGGAACTTAACTGGACCAGCCACATAAATACTGTGGCAACAAGAGTAGGTCAGAAGCTGGGTATTCTGCAGCAAGTGACTCATCTCCTGACTTCCCAAAGCCTTTCCATCATCAAAAGGGCACAACGACCTGTATTTATATAGCAACTTTAATGTAGTGAAATGTCCCAAGGCCCTTCAAAGGAGTAGTATGCACTAAAAAATGCAACAGAAGGCACGGCCACCAATGGTTGAGCAATTATAATCCGGGATGCTCAGGAGTGTGATGGTATACTCTCCACTTGCCTGGATGAGTGCAGCTCCAACAACACTGAAGAAGCTCGGCCCCATCCACCACCTTAAACATTCACTCCCTGCACCACTGGTGCACCATGGCTATAGTGTACACCATCAGTAAGATATACTGCAGCAACTCACCAAGGCTTCTTCGGCAGCACCTCCCAAACCCGCGAAGTCTACCACCTCAAAGGACAAGGGCAGCGGGTGCATGAGAACATTACCACCTGAAAGATTCCCTCCAAGTCACACACCACCCTAACTTGGAAATATATTGCCATTTCTTCATCGTCGCTGGATCAAAATCCTGGAACTCCCTTCCTAACAGCAATGTGGGAGTACCTTCACCACACGGACTGCAGCGGTTCAAGAAGACAGCTAACCACCATCTTCTCAAGGATAATTAGGTTTGAGCAATAAATGCTGGCCTTGCCAGTGATGCCCACATCCCATGAACAAAAGAAAAGTTATACTTACATAGCGCCTTTCACAACCTCAGGACGTTGCAAAGTGCTTTACAGCTAATGAAGTACACAGGAAGTACAGTCACTGTTATAATGTAGGAAACGCGGGAGCCAATTTGGATGCCACAAGCTCCCACGAGCAGGCATGTGATAATGACCAGATTAGGGTCTTAAGAGAAGTAGCGGCAGGGATGCATTGGTTGTAATTTACCAACATTTCCTGGATTCTAGGGAGGTCCAAGCAGATTGGAAAACTGCGAATCTAACACCCCTATTTAAAAAAGGAGGCAGACAAAAAGCAGGAAACAATAAACCAGTTAGCCTAACATCTGTGGTTGGGAAAATGTTGAAGTCCATTATTAAAGAAGCAGTAGCAGGACATTTGGAAAAGCATAATTCAGTCAGGCAGAGTCAGCATGGATTTATGAAGGGGAAGTCATGTTTGACAAATTTGCTGGAATTCTTTGAGGATGTAACAAACAGGGTGGATAAAGGGGAACCAGTGGATGTGGTGTATTTGGACTTCCAGAAGCATTTGACAAGGTGCCACATAAAAGATTACTGCACAAGATAAAAGTTCACGTGGTTGGAGGTAATATATTAGCATGGATAGAGGATTGGCTAACTAACAGAGAACAGAGAGTCGGGATAAATGGTTCATTCTATGGTTGGCAACCAGTAACTAGTGAGGTGCCGCAGGGATCAGTGCTGGGACCCCAATTATTTACAATCTATATTAACGACTTGGAAGAAGGGACTGAGTATAACGTAGCCAAGTTTGCTGACGATACAAAGATGGGAGGAATAGCAATGAGTGAGGAGGACACAAAAAAATCTGCAAAAGGACATAGACAGGCTAAGTGAGTGGGCAAAAATTTGGCAGATGGAGTATAATGTTGGAAAGTGTGAGGTCATGCACTTTGGCAGAAAAAAAATCAAAGAGCAAGTTATTATTTAAATGGAGAAAGATTACAAAGTGCCGCAGTACAGCGGGACCTGGGGCACTTGTGCATGAAACACAAAAGGATAGTATGCAGCTACAGCAAGTGATCAGGAAGACCAATGGTATCTTGGCCTTTATTGCAAAGGGGATGGAGTACAAAAGCAGGGACGCCTTACTACAGCGATATAATGTATTGGTGAGGCGTCACCTGCAATACTGAGTGCAGTTTTGGTTTTCATATTTACGAAAGGATATACTTGCTTTGGAGGCAGTTCAGAGAAGGTTCACTCGGTTAATTCCGGAGATGAGGGGGTTGACTTATGAGGAAAGGTTGAACAGATTGGGCCTCTACTCATTGGAATTCAGAAGAATGAGAGGCGATCTTATCGGGAAGTATAAGATTATGAGAGGGCTTGTCAGGGTGGATGCAGTGAGGTTGTTTCCACTGATGGGGGAGATTCGAACTAGAGGGCATGATCTTAGAATAAGGGGCCACCCATTTAAAACAGAGATGAGGAGAAATTTATTCTCAGAGGGTTGTGAATCTGTGGAATTCGCTGCCTCAGAGAGCTGTGGAAGCTGGGACATTGAATAAATTTAAGACAGAAATAGACGGTTTCTTAATTGATAAGGGAATAAGGGGATATGGGGAGCGGGCAGGGAAGTGGAGCTGAGTCCATGATCAGATCAACCATGATTTTATTGAATGGCAGAGCAGGCTCGAGGGGCCGTATGGCCTAATCCTGTTCCTATTTCTTATGTTCTTATGATCTTTTTTAAAAATGATGTTGGTTGAGGGATAAATATTGGCTCAATATTTATCCCTCAAATATTTATCCCTCAGGGGGCGAACCCCCCTGCTCCTCTTCGAAATAGTGCCATGGGATCTTTTTTTTCCCCCGAGAGGGCACCTGTGGCCTCGGTTTAATGTCTCAACCGAAAGATTACCTTTCCAATAGTGCAGCACGCCCTGAGTACACCACTGGAGTCTCAGCCTAGATGTTGTACACAAAGATGTAAATGGGTTTTGACAAACAATTTTTAAACGATTTTTAAACATTACACATCATAATGCTTATGTGCACCTCTTTTCCAGATTGACGTTACTTTTAACTCTAGACGTATTATGAAATGTTCCATAATACCCATTAATAACCTTTGATCAATTTTGGCAAATAGTAAGTCAGCTACTCTAATACTTGCAATAATGTTGTATTTTGAATGTTGTCAAACCCATTATTGTAGAGCAACCAGTAACAAAGCAAACAGAATTTAGAGCTATATTGCCCGCACCATCATTCATTGCCCCAATTCCAAGTCCCAGCCAGATACCAGCACCCGGGACAAAAGGCTAGGGAGGTTAATGTATTGGGTGCACTTGTAAGTGGCCAAGAGGATTTTGATGGAGGTAGAGAATTATGACATCTCAGAACATAGGGTTCTGAGGAATCAGATCTTTCCTGTGGAGCCTACAGACTATAATCTCACAAATCCCACTTTTAGATAAAGGATGATGGAAGAACATGTGTAGGCATTGCAGATGTCTGATTTATCCGACTGGTCTGCATCAGAAGCCTGTGAAATATGATTAGGGATGATTTCTCATCACTGCAGCACTGACTAATGTATTGGACTACCTTGTGAGTAAAAAAACAGGAAAACTGTGGCTGCAGTCCAATTGGGCCTTATCATAATATATGTAAATTAGTTCACTTGGGACTCGGTGGAGGACCGTGAGAAGTGCCAAAACGTGGGTGGGAATTGATTTTGTGGCAGAAAAACGGCGGTAATGGCTTCCACCTCACTTTGCTTTCAAAACATTACTTTGAAATTAAGTTGAAAACAGCATAGAATATCTAGGATGTGATCTTTTCTTTCCCTTGGGTAACCTACATGCGTTGGGCTAAATATTAATGCAGATCTGCACTCAAACACCTGTCAGATTCCTCAAATTTCAAATTGTCCAAGAACCATTTTGGAGCCTTTGGGTTGCCGCACATAAACATTCTAGCATCTTGAGTGATCCAAGCATTTGACCCCCATCTTCACAAACTACTTTGAGTTTAACTAGATACTGCATTATGCACATTTATTGTATCTTCCCTGGTGATTGTAGACTCTGTCAAATCCATTTCTGGCCCTGAATGAACATGATTGGAGATAGCTCTTGTTAGAGAGAGATTTTCCATCAGAATATGTTATGCAGCGTGGAGGCCCTGACCTGGGAGAAACCACCAGCCGCAGGTCGGGGCCATAAAAGGAGCGAAGGTACGGTGGCCCAGGAGCAGCGTGGGAGATGCCACTTCAGGGAGCAGCTCGAGCTGGTGCAGGAGGGCGACGACTTGGAGAAGGGCGACTGGATTGGACGTCACCAAAATCCAGGTTGCTGATTGGAGCATGGGCAGGTACAGCAGGAGAGGCGGCAAACAGAAGAGGAGCGGCAAGGTCGGGGCGAAGGAGCGGCAAGAGATTGTAGAGCAATGTGATCGGGGCCCAAGAAAGGCGTGAGTTCGGGACCCAGAAGAGTCGAGGGCCCAGGGGCAGCATGGGCCAGCCCACACTGCGATATGTGTGCCCATAGATTGTCGCAGAAAGTGAGAAGAGAGAGAGAGACAGAGTTCCACAGTTTTGAAGTCCTAGTATTGGATAGTACCACCACCACCACCTCCCCCCACCCCCCCCCCACGCCTGTACCCCATTGCAATGGTTTTTACCGCAGCTGTGGTTGAGGTCGCCTCGCGAGAGAGAGAGATTCAGCTCATTGTTTTTTTCGTTTTATATCTGAATCAGAAGTCGTTCTTAATGGGGGCGGTGACTACATCAGAGGAGCGGATACGTGGCGGTGGGAACACCTGAGGGACGGAAGTTGGGGGCGGTGCGGAGTGACCACCGCGATGACATCATCTTGGCGCTGCATCGCCATGGCTCTCCCCTTCACTTAAAGGGGAGAACCTTTGCGATTTTAAAACTTCGGCCCACTAGGCCACCAGGGACGGTTTCGGCTGGGCCTAAACCGGGGGCATAATTGTTGGGCCGACATGGCAATCAGCCGACAAAAAAAAACATGGCAGCAGCGGCAGTGCAGCCTACCTTTAAGGGAAGCTGCACCACCATTGCAGAAGAACACAGCCTCATTGGACCACCAGGAATAAACAGGTTTTGGCATGGCCAGGCGGGCCGAAGATTTTCAGAGTGGAATTTCACTGTTGGGTGGGGGCGGTTAGGGTAGATTAGCAGTGCACATGCTGATGACACACTTACCATGGATCAGCAGCAGCGGAGCGTTAGGGGGGGGGGCATCGGGGCACCGCCAGGAAACCTCGGAAGGGCAATTGGGCTATCAGCAGCCATTCCACAAAAAGTCGGCGGCCACTCCACTCCGATGCCTTAAGAAGAGGAGCAATTTTGTCCTCTAGATGTTGCAATGATTCTTGATTTCAACATGGTGAGGATGTGGAGACGAGGCCGTGAGATTAGGAAAGCAAGAAGCTTAGTAGTGGCAAAAGGCAACATTCTGGCCCTGATCTGACAATTTCACACACAGTGCTGGTGATTCAGGCCGTCATCATAATATCACATTTGGAAGCTGTGTTTATGCTTCACATGCGCCGCCTCCCACCTTACTTCATCTCCTTCTATTCCTTTTGGCCCTCATGTACTTAGCTAGCTTCCTCTTAAATACATCTATGCTATTCCTCTCAACCATTCCATATGATAGAGTGGTGAGATGTGGAATGTGCTAAGTAAAGAATTTTCTCCTGAATTCCTTATTGGATTTATTAGTGACTATCTTATATTTATGCCCCTAATTTTGGACATCCCACAAGTGGAAACATCTTCTCTACGTTTACCCTATTGAACCCGTTCATAATTTTAATGACTTCCAGAGAAAAGAGCCCGAGCCTGTTCAATTTTTCCTGATAGTTGAACCCTCTCAGTTCTGGTATAATCCTTGTAAAGCTATTTTTGCATTTTCTCCAGTGCTTCTATATCATTTTTGTAATCATAGGTAGTCCTTCAAAATCGAGGAAGACTTGCTTCCACTCTAAAAGTGAGTTCTCAGGTGACTGTACAGACCAATATGGAAATTACAGTCTCTGTCACTGTTATGCATGAATAAAGAGTCTGACTAGATACTGTGAGCTCAAAGTAAAGTGTGACTTTAGTCTTTTATTGCAGATCTCCAGAGTGCCTCTCCAGTCTGTGAGGCCTCCTTAAGTACAGGTGCTCCCAAGGGATTGTGGTATCCCTTGGGACTCCAGGGGATGAGCCCTCTGGTGGCTACACAAGGTATTTACAGGTTTACATATATAATAACACTCCCCCCGTCCAAAGTCAATAGTGTAACTATTTACAAGGTGGGTCAATCTGGGGCCTTCCTTTCCCTGGTTGATCGTCACACCTACATAGCAATCGGGGTCGGACTTGAGAACACCAAGTATGTGCTACCATTTGCTTTTATCTTGTGCTGAAACTCATCGAGGGCCTTTGAATCCTGAGTTAGATGGTTTTGGTGAATCGTTTGTTGGGACTTCGCTGTGCTGCTGTGCAGCTGGCCTTGCTGGGCTGCTTGGTGCGGTGAATCCTGCTGGGCTGCTGCGGGTGATGGTTTCTGCTTCGTGACCAACTGCGGTGTCGGTTGCCACTGGTGTATATGTTGGGGGGTCAAAGAAGGTAGGGTCCAAAGTGGGTTGCTCTGGATTGTCAGTGAATCTGAGTTTGATTTGGTCCAAGTGTTTCTGGTGGATGAGTCCATTTGAAAGTTTGACCCGAAACACCCTACTCCCCTCTTTGGCCACAGTGCAGGAAAGCCACTTGGGACCTTGTCCATAGTTCAACACAAATACAGGATCATTGATTCCAATGGTGGGCAATGGCAGTCTACTGAGAGCATTGGCACAGTTTTCTGTGCCTGACCTGTGGCGGATGGCGTAGTTGTATGCGGACAACTTGAGCGCCCATCTCTGGATGCGGGCCGATGCATTCGTATTTATCCCCTTACTTTCGGAAAAAATAGCTATCAGTGGCTTATGGTCAGTTTCCAATTCAAATTTGAGCCCAAACAGATATTGATGCATTTTCTTTACCCCATAAACACACGCTAACGCTTCTTTTTCAATCATACTGTAAGCTCTCTCAGCCTTAGACAGACTTCTGGATGTATAAGCAACCAGTTGCAATTTCCCAGATTCATTAGCTTACTGCAATACACACCCGACCCCATATGACAACGCATCACATGCTAGTGCCAAACGCTTACATGGATCATACAACACAAGCAATTTGTTTGAGCATAACAATTTTCTAGCTTTTACAAAGGCATTTTCTTGGCTTTTACCCCATACCCATTCATCTCCTTTACGCATTAAGGCATGCAGTGGTTCTAACAGTGTGCTGAGACTCAATAAGAAGTTACCAAAGTAGTTCAGGAGTCCTAGAAACGACCGCAGTTCCGTCACGTTCTGTGGCCTCGGTGCGTTCTCGATTGCCTCTGTCTTCGCGTTGGTGGGCCTGATGCCGTCCGCCACAATTCTTCTCCCCAGGAACTCTACTTCAGGCACCAGAAAAACGCACTTCGAGCATTTTAACCTGAGCCCCACACGGTTGAGTCGACTAAGAACCTCCTCCAGGTTCTGCGGATGCTCAACTGTGTCCTGACCTGTAACCAAGATGTTGTCCTGGAAGACAACCGTGCGCGGGATCAACTTCAGTAAGCTTTCCATGTTTCTCTGGAATATTGCCGCCGCTTGTCGAATTCCAAATGGGCATCTGTTATAAATGAAGAGACCTTTGTGCGTGCTGATGCAGGTGAGGCCCTTCGATGATTCCTCCAGCTCCTGCGGGAAGTTGGCCGAGGTCAAGTCCAGCTTCGTGCATGTCTTTCCTCCTGCCAGTGTCGCAAATAGGTCATCTGCCTTTGGTAGTGGGTATTGATCCTGCAGGGAGAAATGATTGATAGTTACTTTGTAGTCACCACAGATTCTGACGGTGCCGTCTCCCTTGAGAACTGGAGCAATCGGACTGGCCCACTTGTTGAATTCGATCGGCGAAATGATGCCCTCTCGCTGCAGCTGGTCCAGCTCGATCTCCACCCTCTCTCTCATCATGTATGGTACTGCTCTCACCTTGTAATGGATGGGTCGCGTCCCCGGAATTAGGTGAATCTTTGGAACTTCCCGATGCCTGGTTCGAACAGCGAGGGAAACTTGTTTAAAACCTGGGCACACGAAGTGTCGTCAACGGACAAGAGCTCTCGGACATTGTCCCAGTTCTAGCATATCTTTCCCAGCTAGCTCCTGCCAAGCAGCGTGGACCATCGCCCGGTACCACCCAGAGTGGTAGCTTGTGTACCGCTCCATCGTAGGAGACCTTTACAGTAGCACTGCCGATTACGGGAATCAGTTCCTTTGTGTAAGTTCTCAGTTTAGTGCGAATAGGAGTCAGGACTGGCCTTGAGGCCTTGCTGCATCACAATTTATCGAAATTCTTTTTGCTCATAATGGACTGGCTCACGCCCGTGTCCAGCTCCATTGTCACTAGGAGTCCATTTAGTTCAATGTTCAGCATTAGCGGGGGACACTTTGTGGTAAATGTGTGCACTCAATATACCTCTGCCTCCTTGGTCTGAGGCTCTGATTCGTCGTGATCCTCCGTGAATCTGTCCTCCTCTGCAACATGGTGGTTTGCAGGATTAACAGGGTTTGCAGCTCACCTGCACCTACATTGGAGGTGTCCCATTGTTCCACCTCCTTCCAAACGTACCCTTTGAAGCAGCATGAATGGAAACGATGGAAGGTGTTAATGGCCTTGCATTCATCACCCTTGATGGTGGACTCTGAGATATCTGTGGATGTGCAGCTGCAGGCATGTGGGGCCTGCCCTGTACATTGCCATTTGAAAATAGCATCACTTTATTCACAGTACTTGTGCAGGACTCAACTGTGGCTAACAAGCGAAATTAAGGATAGCGTTAAATCCAAGGAAGAGGCATATAAATTGGCCATAAAAAGCAGCAAACCTGAGGACTGGGAGAAAGTTAGAATTCAGCAGAGGAGGATAAAGGGTTTAATTAGGAGGGGGAAAATAGAGTATGAGAGGAAGCTTGCTGGGAACATAAAAACTGACTGCAAAAGCTTCAATAGATATGTGAAGAGAAAAAGATTAGTAAAGACAAACGTAGGTTCCTTGCAGTCAGATTCAAGTGAATTTATAATGGGGAACAAAGAAATGGCAGACCAGTTGAACAAATACTTTGGTTCTGTCTTCACGAAGGAAGGCACAAATAACCTTCCGGAAATACAAGGGGACCAAGGATCTAGAGAGAAGGAGGAACTGAAGGAAATCCTTATTCGGCGGGAAATTGTGTTAGGGAAATTGATGGGATTGAAGGCCGATAAATCCCTGGGGCCTGATAGTCTTCATCCCAGAGTACTTAAGGAAATGGTCCTAGAAATAGTGGATGCATTGGTGATCATTTTCCATTAGTCTATCGACTCTGGATCAGTTCCCATGGACTGGAGGTTAGCTAATGTAACACCACTTTTTAACAAAGGAGGGAGAGAGAAAATGATTAATTATAGATCGGTTAGACTGACATCGGTAGTGGGGAAAATGTTGGAATCAATTGTTAAAGATGAAATAGCAGCACATTTGGAAAGCACTGACAGGATCGTTCCAAGTCAGCATGGATTTATGAAAGGGAAATCATGCTTGACAAATCTGCTCGAATTTTCTGAGGATGTAACTAGTAGAGTGGACCAAGGGAGAACCAGTGGATGTGGTGTATTTGGACTTTCAAAAGGCTTTTGACAAGGTTCCACACAAGAGATTGTTGTGCAAAATTAAAGCACATGGTATTGGGGATAATGTACTGACGTGGATAGAGAACTGGTTGGCAAACAGGAAGCAGAGAGTCGTGATAAACGGGTCCTTCTCAGAATGGCAGGCAGTGACTAGTGGGGTGCCGCAGGGCTCAGTGCTGGGACCCCAGCTATTTACAATATGCATCAATGATTTCAATGAAGGAATTGAGTGTAATATCTCGAAGTTTGCAGATGACATGAAGCTGGGTGGCGGTATGAGCAGTGAGGAGGATGCTAAGAGGCTGCAGGGTGACTTGGACAGGTTAGCTGAGTGGGCAAATGCATGGCAGATGCAGTATAATGTGGATAAATGTGAGGTTATCCACTTTGGTGGCAAAAACACATGATGGCAGAATATTATCTGAATGGTGACAGATTAGGAAAAGGGGAGGTGCAACAAGACCTGGGTGTCATGGTACATCAGTCATTGAAAGTTGGCATGCAGGTACAGCAGGCGGTGAAGAAGACAAATGTCATGTTGGCCTTCATAGCTACGGGATTTAAATACAGCAGCAGGGAGGTCGTACTGCAGTTGTACAGGGCCTTGATGAGGCCTTCAACTGGAATATAGGGCCCAAGTTTCCACACGATAAAAAACGGGTGCCCCTCCGAGCTGGGCGCCCGTTTTTCGCGCCTAAAATAGCGCCTAAAATAGCGCCTAAATAAAAAATCGCGATTCTGGAGCGTTCTGCAGCTCCTTGTCTGCCTGGCGCGGGGCGGAGCCTACACTCGCGCCAATTTTGTAAGTGGGAGGGGGCGGGTACTATTTAAATTAGTTTTTTTCCTGCCGGCAACGCTGCGCGCGCGCGTTGGAGCGTTCGCACATGCGCAGTGTGAAAAAAACATTGGCACTCGGCCATTTTAGAAAGTGCTGCAGAAAACGTGAAGATTTGTTCTTGGACCCCTACAAAGGCTTGTATTTTAATTTTGTTGATATTTCTGTGTGTGAGGGAGTGCTGTTAGCAGCACTGCTGAAGAAATCACCTGCTGAAATCAGTGAGTTCAGCTTTTCACTGCTAAACTTGCAGTACCTGTGTCTGCAAATTAAGGACTGTGTTTGGAGAAAAAAAAGTGCCAATTCAACTTTGCAATGGATCAACGTCAACCAAGAAAAAAGAATTTCTCACATGAGGAAGTTGAGATATTAGTGAATATAATTGAGCAGAGATGGCAAGAGCTAGATACCAGCAACAGAGGTCGCATAAAAGTGCCACCAAAAGAAATGAAGAAACGCTGGAACCAAGTTGCAAAAGATTACTGCGCAGTGGTGCATACCATGAGATCTGGAAGTCAGTGTAAAAAGAAATGGCACGACCTTGGTCAAGTAGTTAGTGTAAGTAGTATTTCCCATTTTTAATTTAATCATAATTGTAACCTGGCTATCTGTATGTCCCACCTTGCAGACTGACACACTCTGTAAAAAGTTATATTTTACTCTTTGCAGAAGAAATTGGCCCACAACAAAAGGGAAGCAACTCGAACAGGAGGAGGCATGCCCAATCTGCATCCACTGACACCCTTGGAACAAAGGGTTGCTGCTATGATGAGTCGGACATGGAGTAAAGCAATTGGTACAGCACAAGCTGGGCCCACACGTGAGGAAGAGGGTAAGGCCTGAAAATGCTTCGTGGCCCTTTAAATCAACCTGCTGCCTGGCCTGCTATGTGTGAGAGTACTCATGCCACCCACCCGGCCCCCTCCCTTGCTGTTAAGAATTTGACTGTTCTGATGTATTTTGCAGAACATGATGATGATGATGACGATGACGATGCTGCTGCTGCCAACCCTGAGGATCCTGAGGGTACAGAACAAGGACCAGTACAACCAGCTGCGGACGATCCAGACTGGATGATGGCAGCGATGACTGAAATGTCTGCAGGGGAGAGCTTCCAATTTAATGTTTATGAGCCCCCATCAAGGGGCATCAGAGTTTCAACCCCTAGCATAGGTCTTGGTCCCACCATCCATGGTTTCGCTTCCGATGTTGCGGGTCCCAGTGGTGCTGCTGGTATAATGCAGCATTCTACAGTCAGTGCACTACCGTCCCAGCCTGCGCCTCCCTCTCGCATAGGTTCTGGTTCCACCTACTATGGTTTCGATTCCGATGCTTCGGGTCCCAGTGTTGCTGCTGATATCATCGAGCAGTTTACACCCACTCGTCCAACATCCCAGCCCATGGCTCGCACTCGAGTGCTGCCGTCTGCAACACAGAGCAGCCCACCATTCCAGCCCGAGCCTCTCCCTCCAGTTCAGCTGTCTGGAACACAGAACGTCCCACAGTCGCAGCCTGCGCCTCCCTGTGCAGTGGTGCCGCTTGCAACACCGAGCATCCCACCGTCCATGCCCGCGCCTCCCAGTGTAGTGGTGCCACAAGGCAGACCCAGGCAGAGGAGAAGGAGATTGGAGACACGCTCTCCTGAGATGCAGCGTGCAACAGATGCGGATCATGTGGCATTGGGTATGGAGACCAATGAGCTTACCCGATCACTCATCGGTGGCATCAGTGCAGCGGGTGAAGAGTTGACGGTCCTGACGGGAGAAATAGCAGTAATGACACGGGAACTTAGGGAGGGAATGTCCGAGGGAGTGCAATCGACGGCACAGGCCATCAGGGAGGGCCTGGTTGAGGTAGCTGCTGCAATAAGGGCACACAGCCCGGCCAATCAAATGACACCCCCATGAGGAAGTGAACGTTCACTGAGATGTGGATGAGACATGGTTGCAGCCTTTCTTTGCTGCTTTTGTTCTTGTTCTTGATGTAGCTGTAGTAGCGTTTTTCAAATTGAAATTGTTTTGTAAGTTTTGTTACGTTACAACTTATAAGGGATCTTATGGTTTTTAAGTGATCTTATAGTGTAAATGCTCTCACATTCTGTAAATTATTTAATTTTGCATCTAAAAAGTGATCTTGAAGTTTAAGTGATCTTAGAGTGTAACATTTTTCACATAGAAAGTGTTTTGTAACTTTTGTAACTTTACAAGTTTATAAGTGATCTTAAAGTTTTTAAGTGATCTTCAAGAGTCATATTAAAAAGTATAGTTTGATACAACAAATATTTTATTAGAGTGACGTTAACTTTTCAATAAAATATTTTTTCATTAAAACTATTTCATGTTCCATTAACACAACTCAGTGACAACTTCTCTGCGAAAACGCAGCCTTTTTACACAATCAGCCTCGCTCATGTCCCGGTACGAGTGCCTGGTTCGATATTGTCGACATGGGTAAGGTCTCCTGCCCATCAACCTACGGGCTACAGCGTTCCTGTTGCGGTGAGCTCTACTCAATTCTCTCCTATGCAGTGAATTGATGGCGAACCATTGCATAATATGTGGTGTTGACAATGCAGCACCCATTCTGCAAATGTAAATATAAAACTGTCGATGTGGCTGCCTCTCCCTGTCAAAATGGCCTCAGTCCCCCTCACAGCTCGAAGCCTGCTGCTGTATCTTTGGTTGCCTGCCTGCCCCTCCCTCCCCTCCCTCCCGTTCGCGGGAACATCGCTGAGCTGACTGAAGCACTTTCACACAGGTAGGAAGATGGTTTATTTAATCTTTTCTTTGCTTATAAATGTTTATTCAGGTTGGATTTATTTGTATAATATTTGTATAAGTATAAATAAGGATTTATTGCCGAATTTAATGACTTCCCTTCCCCCCCCCCCCCCACCTCGTTCTGGACGCCTAATTTGTAACCTGCGCCTGATTTTTTAATGTGTCGAACAGGTTTTTTCAGTTCTACAAAAATCTTCACTTGCTCCATTCTAAGTTAGTTTGGAGTACGTTTTCACTGTGGAAACTTTGAAATCAGGCGTCAGTGGCCGGACACGCCCCCTTTTGAAGAAAAAATTCTGTTCTAAAGTAGAACTGTTCTACCTGACTAGAACTGCAGAAAAAAAAATGTGGAGAATTGCGATTTCTAAGATAGTCCGTTCTCCACCAGTTGCTCCTAAAAATCAGGCCAAATCATGGGCCCATAGTGTTCAGTTTTGGTCTCCTAATCTGAGGAAGGATGTTCTTGCTATTGAGGGAGTGCAGCGAAGGTTCACTAGTCTGATTCCAAGGATGGCAGGACTGACATACGAGGAGAGACTGGATCGACTGGGCCTGTATTCACATGGAGTTTAGAAGGATCTCATAGAAACATATAAAATTCTGACGGGACTGGACAGGTTAGCTGCAGGAAGAATGTTCCCGATGTTTGGGAAATCCAAAACCAGGGGACACAGTCTCAGGATAAGGGGTAAGCCATTTAGGACTGAGATGAGGAGAAACGTCTTCACTCAGAGTTGTTAACTTGTGGAATTCTCTACCGCAGATAGTTGTTGATACCAATTCATTGGATATATTCAATAAGGAGTTAGATATGGCCCTTATGGCTCAAGAGATCAAGGGGTTTGGAGAGAAAGCAGGAAAGGTATACTGAGGTGAATGATCAGCCATGATCTTATTGAATGGTGGTGCAGGCTCGAAGGGCCGAATGGCCTATGCCTGCACCTATTTTCTATGTTTCTATGTTTCTCTGACATAGCTCGCCACTTCCTGGCCTTCAGACCTTTTGTCGGTGTAGAACCGGTACCTCGCCATCAGAACGCTTTCCTTCGGGTTCAGATGCTCCCGCACCAGTGTGCACAAATCATCATATGATTTCTCTGTGAGTTTCGCTGAAGCAAGCAGATTTTTCATGAGACCATATGTTGGTGCCTTGCAGACGGTGAGGAGAATCACCCTTCATTTGGCAGCATTCGCTTCTCCTTCCAGCTCGTTGGCCACAAAGTATTGGTCGCGTCGCTCCACGAAGATTTTCCAATCATCTCTCTCCGAAAATTTCTCCAGGATGCGCACTGTTCTCTGCATCGTTGGGTTCGCCATCTGCATCTTGTCACCAGTTGTTATGTATGAATAAACAGTCTGACTCGATAATGTGAGCTCAAAGTAAAGTGTGACCTTCTTCTTTCATTGCAGGTCTCCAGAGTGCCTCTCCAGCCTGTGAGGCCTCCTTAAGTACAGGTACTCCCAAGGGATTGTGGGATTCCTTTGGACTCCTGGGGATGAGCCCTCTGGTGGCTGCACAAGGTATTTTCAGATTTACATATATAACAGTCACAGGTGGGACAGACAGTCGTTGAAGGAAAGGGAGTCTGGCTTGCCGCACGCTTCTTCCGCTGCCTGCGCTTGCTTTCTGCATGCTCTCAGCGACGAGACTAGAGGTGCTCAGCGCCCTCCCGGATGCTCTTCCTCAACTTAGGGTGGTCTTTGGCCAGGGTTTTCCAGGTGTCGGTGGGGATGTTACACTTTTTCAAGGAGGCTTTGAGGGTATCCTTGAAACGTTTCCTCTGCCCATCTGGGGTTCGCCTGCCGTGTAGAAGTTCCGATTAGAACGCTTGCTTTGGGAGTCCTGTGTTGGGTATGAGGACAATGTGGCCCATGTAACAGAGCTGGTCAAGTGCAGTCAGTGCTCCGATGTCGGGGATGTTTGCCTGATCGAGAACACTGACGTTGGTGCATCTATCCTCCCAGGGGATTTGCAGGATCTTGCGGAAACATCGTTGGTGGGATACCTCTTGTGATTTGAGGTGTCTGCTGTATATGGTCCACGTCTCTGAGCTATAAAGGAGGGCAGGTATCACTGCAGCCCTGCAGACCATAAGCTTGGTGGCAGATTTGAGGGCCTGATCCTCGAACACTCTCTTCCTCAGGTAACTGAAGGCTGCGCTGGCGCACTGGAGGCAGTGTTGGACCTCGTCATCGATGTCTGCCCTTGCTGATAGTAGGCTCCCGAGGTATGGAAAGTGGTCCACATTGTCCAAGGCCGCGCCGTGGATTTTGATGACTGGGGGGCAGTGCTGTGTGGTAGGGTCAGGTTGGTGGAGGATCTTTGTCTTACGGATATTTATTGTAAGGCTCATGCTTTCGTATGCCTCGGTGAAGATGTTGATGATGGCTTGGAGTTCAGCCTCTGAATGTGCGCAGACTCAAGCGTCGTCCGCATACTGTAGTTCGGCGACAGAGGATGGGACGGTCTTGGATCTAGCCTGGGGGCAACAAAGGTTGAACAGGTTCCCACTGGTTCTATAGTTTAATTCCACTCCAGCGGGGAGCTTGTTGAGCGTGAGATGGAGCATTGCAGCGAGGAAGATCGAGAAGAGGGTTGGCGTGATGACACAGCCCTGCTTGAACCCGGTCCAGACGTGGATTGGATCTGTGGTGTATCCGTTGGTCAGGATCACGGCTTGCATGTTGTCATGGAGCAGGCGGAGGGTGGTGACAAACTTTTGGGGGCAGCCAAAACGGAGGAGGACGTTCCATAGTCCCTTGCCGTTAACAGTGTCAAAGGCCTTTGTGAGGTCAAAGAAGGCCATGTACAAGGGTTGTTGTTGTTCCCTGCATTTCTCTTGCCATTGTCGCGCCATAAAGATCATGTCCGTTGTACCCCGTAGCGGACGGAATCTGCACTTTGACTCCAGGAGGAGCTCCTCAGCTATAGGGAGAAGATGATTGAGGAGGATTCTAGCGATGACTTTCCCAGTGGCCAACAACATGGTAATATGGAGGCCAGAACTATGCACAGTACTCAAAGAAGCTGGAGGATCTGAGGCATCACGCATATGGCAAGGGAGACCTGCGAGGCAAGTCCTATCTTTTTTGCAGCCTCTCAGGCATTCAGCTGAGACTGTGCTCTCACCCTTAGTTCCAGTTGAAAGGCCCTGCCAGGGAATATGGCTGTGTCAGGGGTGACCTGGCTATGCAAATCACTCAGCCCATCAAATTCAGGTACTCTCAGGATTGGACTGAGTGCACTGCACCTGTCCAGCATTTAAATGAAAGAATGTTGGAATATTGGGGTTGATGGGCCCAGAACTAGCTAGTTGAGGTTCAGCCACCACATCACAGTGAACATTGCCATTAACAGCTCTCAGCTGATTTGCTTACAAAGCTTTTTCCAGTTAAATCATGAAAATTTTTTTATCTCTTCCTGTTATGGGATTTTATCAGGAAAAATTCTTGTGAATGTTCAAACAAGTAATTACTCAATACAATGGAACAAAGTGCTCAAAAACAATTAAGAATTGTACAGGTGGAGCTAAATGAAATTATTCCAGCAACATGTGACACTTAAAGTAACATACTGGGATATGTTTCTAAATAGATCGAGGATAACTAAAGTCTTTAGGTGTTATAGTCACTAGGCATCATTTACCTGATTACTGTTGTGGCTACTGATAGTCTCAAACAAATAAACATAGTAGCAATGAAGACCAGCCTTTGCTAACCATCCAATACTGTTACGGGCCAAATTGTGTTGGCAGGTGCCCAACGTACTGAAGTGTACTAGGTGTAGGCTCCTTGTAATAGTGATCCGAGGTCTAACGTGCCTCAACTCTTTTGGTTGAAAAACAAAACAGTTAAGTCAAGTGCCCTCCAATCTGGGGGACACTCCAAACATTTTTCAACTGCCCTCTTTTTTTCCTTTTTTTTTGTTTTTTTTTGTTTTTTTGGGGGTTTTTTGGGCACTAAAATCAAAAAATTCTTTTTTTCCAAGTGCCCCCTATAAAAGGGGAGGGGGACACTAAAAACACCGGCAATTAAAACAAATTAAACTTTAAAACCTAACGTGCCTCAATATGGCTAGCACCAAGTGTGTGTGAGGCTCATTAAGCCACCCAAAATAATGTAAATTAGGGCTTCCCCCCCAAAATGAAAGTGGAACAGCTGAGCAGTGCTCCAGTTGCTGAAGCCCTGGTCAAATCAAAACCTTCAGGAGAGGCTGGTGTAAATTTAAAAATACTTTAATCTTGGATTGGGTCACCCTCATTTGATGCCCCGATTTCTTTCTGACCTTTGCCAGCCAAATCTTGCAAGATCTGAAGTTGACAAAAGAATAGTCTCAATGAACAGATAGCCAGCAGCCCTCCTATTACTCCTGACCCCCATGGCTCTGTGTGTGTGTCATGCACGACACTTGTAGAGAATCATTGAAATATGGAAGAGCAATTTATTTCAGTGCATTAGCCCCTGAGTGTTGAGAGAATAATTTAGCTCCAAAAGGTGACTTTTATTATGAAAGCAATCCAGTTTTCTAACTATAAGGATTATACTAATGTACCCAGCAGAGCTAAACCCATTTGCTTATTTTTCACATGGTATATTTTGTTCTATATAATATGTTTCTGATGGGATCAGGTACCCCTTGACAAGAGGTGAGTATCACTGATTCATTAAATTAATATAAGCCGCAACTAAATTATATGTATTTGAATTTCAGAACAAGAGGTCTGCTTGTCTGAATGCTGCAGTGCTGAGTTCAAAGTTGAAGTATGGCATTTGTTCCAAATGAATGCTCCTCCAATGAAAAAGCCCATTTTTTTTTACATGATTATTCATATCCAACTGTAGCAAACATACGATAAATGTTACCGATTATTGCAGTGGCTTTCTTTCTGGACTGGAGAAAATATGAACAATGTACAACAGAACAGGATCATAAGACTAGTGTCATCCTTTAATGTCCTCATGAGCTGTATTGAGTCCATACATAGCACTAATATTGCCTAATTGCTCATTATAATACTAATAAGCCTTTACATAAACCATTGAGCTCTTGTGCATAAATGTAATCATTACAAGTGATGGTATGAAGACTGCTACTTTCCTTAAAACTCAAAAGTCCACTCTTTGATATTCTTTCTTTCAGGCCAAATGATTAGTTCAATTTTTTTGTAATGGTTTGATGAAGTTACACAGTTAGCTCGGAATGGTCCCTCTTGACATTAGTTTCTATTATATTCATAGCTTTTTATGCATTTTGTTACAGTAGAAGGATTAGTCATTTTAGTTGGCACAACAAATTAATCTACGCAATGATGTGGATGAGTTTGCTTTTCTGGTCATGCCTATTCATGGGTCTAAATCTATCAGCAGCTGATGAGCTCCTTGACATGTAACTGGTTGAAAAGCTGGCCGTTGGACCTGCTTTTAGCTGATCAAATGACAAGTTTTTAA
This sequence comes from Pristiophorus japonicus, assembly GCF_044704955.1. Classification (NCBI taxonomy): domain Eukaryota; kingdom Metazoa; phylum Chordata; class Chondrichthyes; family Pristiophoridae; genus Pristiophorus; species Pristiophorus japonicus. The sequence continues at coordinate 81,750,768 of NC_091984.1, read as the reverse complement.
AGTAAGTTGTTCGCACTGCCAAAATGAACAATGAGGACAAAGAGGCAACAGGAAAACAGTAGATGCAAGGTTTCAAATAGACTAAAACAGATTAGAAAACATAAAAAAGTAGATTAACCTTTCTATCTAAAGATAAAATAAAAAAAGGACAGGCAGTGGATATAGAATGGCAGAAAAAGTAATGGAAGAAAGCTCTGACAATGTGTTTACATTTTTAGCTAAAATTTTGTTTTTAGCATTTTTTCTGTAGTTTGCAGTTACTATTACAGAAGTAAAGTGATTATTGATATTTGAATAGCTTTATTACTGTAATGCCAGTGGTTTCTTTCAGTATCACAGTGATACTTATTGCACAAGCACTTTTTTTAACTAATTATCAACATTTCTATATTAGTTTTTTTCTGTTGAGGGTGAGACTCTCTTTTCACATTTTTACAAAAGGTATCGCCTGCACCTGTTCTGGTGGTTCCTGCTGCATATACTATTCCATGCAGTACACATCAAGTCAGAGTTATTTAAAGGCTGACTGCTGTGGATCAACATCCCAAAATAAGGATACCAATCCCAATGAATTGAGAGAGGTGCACATTGACAGAGTCATTGGAATGTGTCTGAGCTGAAATACCAGGTTCTCCTTGTGGGATGGAGGCAAAGTGCTAGAAAGGAAACTGGAAGTAGCGATATTGCCAGCCAGAAAATTCACCCTTATATTCTTAGTGTAGTCTGCCAGTACAGTGAACATGTTAGATTTTATTGAGGCAGGGATCTTGTTATCCCTCTTACATCTTTGGAATTCCTGGAGATGTATATTCTATTATTTTTGGATATACAGGGCAAATTCATTAATTCCGCAATCCCAGTTGGGAGGCTGCACTCGAAAGGAGTGAAGACTGGAAATGCGGCTTCAATACTCGCATTGATTCACCACTCTATTTAAGTGCAGCTGTCTACTGAGAGTGTGGGATCAGTGAATTTATCCTTATATCCTACTTTAATTGCTTCATCACATGTCTGGACACTGAAAGTGGTGTTTCTGCTATTACTCCCAAGTGCTACTACAATTCCATTCATTGTATACTACAGGCCTGGAATTTCCCTTTTTTTAAAAAAAAAACCATGGGGTCAATTTGAGTTTTATGTCCACAATGAATAGTTGGTGGGAGAAGTGCGCCTGTTATTTCAGCCGTGAGGCCTGAGCCATTTCGGGGGACATTTTGAGGCTAGGGTCATACTCGCATGCAAGCTGCCGGCGCCAAACTGGCTGGAAATTAGCCGTCTCCTACATGGAGCCTGAGGGTGGGGTTGAATCCGTAGGGAGACTCGCATGGGCCAGAGTTATTTTTTGGGTCCAGGAAGAGCTCCTCCTGACCACTCAAAAGTAAAGGTTAAAAAAAAAATTTCAGCTGTTTTATGAACAGTTCCAGCGGTCTCTTTTAAGGACTGCTGGTTAGGCCACTCAACGTAGGTACAAAATGGACACGTATACGCGGTCACGCTCTGCCCATTTGTACCTCAAAATTGCAGAACCTGATTTGAATATTGCAAGTGGCTCCCTGCCTGAAACAGACCGTCATCCTGCTCACCCATCTCGGGGCCCTACCCAAGATGGTAGCCACCGTAGCTCCAGCGTAACTGGTGCAGGAAGTGACCCAAGCCCACTTTCAAGCTGCTACTGCCCCATTATGCCAGGCGGCGGCATTTAAAATCGGCCCTCATTTGTTTTTGGCCGGTGTTACGCTGATCTGGCTGTAAGTAAGAGGTAATTTACAAACATGTTAGAGAGATAACAGGGGCCCTCCCTGGATAAAATATAACACATTCACTGAACTTCCAGAAATGTACAGGGGTGGGTTGGGAGTGTGGGGTTTAATTTTCACCTTCACAACTTGGGTAGTAAATGGAAATGAAAATTGGACACGTTCTGCAACGAGTGGGCTACCAGTTTACTGCCCAAGAGGTGAACTACCACTTAATGTTTACTACCAGCTTGTTCTTTCATTATTTGCTACTATTTCTTATCACCACAATTACCTTTTGTGCCTGGAACTCTTTTCTCTTGTGATCTTAACTTCTTACTCCAATGTGGTGCTACCTCAACATCAGGAGGTTGTACAGTTTAGGCCTGTCAGGGCGTACCTATTGAGATGACTTTTGGGGAAATGCTGGTCTGGCGGGTCTGTTGAAAATCTAAATGTCACTTTGCTTTTCATTTACTTTGATTAGAAATCTCTCAACTGTGAAATGTAAAAGTGCTTTCACTTGAGCAGAATATATAATTTATAATGTGCAAATACAACATTTACCAGGCCAGAATGCCCTAAACCCCTCAAAATGTATGACCAATGTTATGCCTCTAACATTGAGATTTTCCTTTATGGCATCCGGTACTTATGTTTTTTTTTCCTTCCATAGAAACATAGAAACATAGAAAATAGGTGCAGGAGTAGGCCATTCGGCCCTTCTAGCCTGCACCGCCATTCAATGAGTTCATGGCTGAACATTCAACTTCAGTACCCCATTCCTGCTTTCTCGCCATACCCCTTGATCCCCCTAGTAGTAAGGACCTCATCTAACTCCTTTTTGAATATATTTAGTGAATTGGCCTCAACAACTTTCTGTGGTAGAGAATTCCACAGGTTCACCACTCTCTGGGTGAAGAAGTTCCTCCGCATCTCGGTCCTAAATGGCTTACCCCTTATCCTTAGACTGTGACCTCTGGTTCTGGACTTCCTCAACATTGGGAACATTCTTCCTGCATCTAACCTGTCTAACCCCGTCAGAATTTTAAATGTTTCTATGAGGTCCCCTCTCATTCTTCTGAACTCCAGTGAATACAAGCCCAGTTGATCCAGTCTTTCTTGATAGGTCAGTCCCGCCATCCCGGGAACCAGTCTGGTGAACCTTCGCTGCACTCCCTCAATAGCAAGAATGTCCTTCCTCAGGTTAGGAGACCAAAACTGTACACAATACTCCAGGTGTGGCATCACCAATGCCCTGTACAGCTGTAGCAACACCTCCCTGCCCCTGTACTCAAATCCCCTTGCTATGAAGGCCAACATGCCATTTGCTTTCTTAACCGCCTGCTGCACCTGCATGCCAACCTTCAATGACTGATGTACCATGACACCCAGGTCTCTTTGCACCTCCCCTTTTCCTAAACCTCACATTTATCCACATTATACTTCATCTGCCATGCATTTGCCCACTCACCTAACCTATCCAAGTCGCTCTGCAGCCTCACAGCATCCTCCTCGCAGCTCACACTGCCACCCAACTTAGTGTCATCCGCAAATTTGGAGATACTACATTTAATCCCCTCATCTAAATCATTAATGTACAGTGTAAACAGCTGGGGCCCCAGCACAGAACCTTGCGGTACCCCACTAGTCACTGCCTGCCATTCTGAAAAGTACCCATTTACTTCTACTCTTTGCTTCCTGTCTGACAACCAGTTCTCAATCCATGTCAGTACACTACCCCTAATCCCATGTGCTCTAACTTTGCACATCAATCTCTTGTGTGGGACCTTGTCGAACGCCTTCTGAAAGTCCAAATATACCACATCAACTGGTTCTCCCTTATCCACTCTACTGGAAACATCCTCAAAAAATTCCAGAAGATTTGTCAAGCATGATTTCCCTTTCACAAATCCATGCTGAATTGGACCTATCATGTCACCTCTTTCCAAATGCACTGCTATGACATCCTTAATAATTGATTCCATCATTTTACCCACTACCGATGTCAGGCTGACCGGTCTATAATTCCCTGTTTTCTCTCTCCCTCCTTTTTTAAAAAGTGGGGTTACATTGGCTACCCTCCACTCCATAGGAACTGATCCAGAGTCAATGGAATGTTGGAAAATGACTGTCAACGCATCCACTATTTCCAAGGCCACCTCCTTAAGTACTCTGGGATGCAGTCCATCAGGCCCTGGGGATTTATCGGCCTTCAATCCCATCAATTTCCCCAACACAATTTCCCGGCTAATAAGGATTTCCCTCAGTTCCTCCTCCTTACTAGACCCACCGACCCCTTTTATAACCGGAAGGTTGTTCGTGTCCTCCTTCGTGAATACCGAACCAAAGTACTTGTTCAATTGGTCCGCCATTTCTTTGTTCCCCGTTATGACTTCCCCTGATTCTGACTGCAGGGGACCTACGTTTGTCTTTACTAACCTTTTTCTCTTTACATATCTATAGAAACTTTTGCAATCCGTCTTAATGTTCCCTGCAAGCTTCTTCTCATACTCCATTTTTCCTGCCCTAATCAAACCCTTTGTCCTCCTCTGCTGAGTTCTAAATTTCTCCCAGTCCCCAGGTTCGCTGCTATTTCTGGCCAATTTGTATGCCACTTCCTTGGCTTTAATACTATCCCTGATTTCCCTTGATAGCCACGGTTGAGCCACCTTCCCTTTTTTATTTTTATGCCAGACAGGAATGTACAATTGTTGTAGTTCATCCATGCGGTCTCTAAATGTCTGCCATTGCCCATCCATAGTCAACCCCTTAAGTATCATTCGCCAATCCATCCCAGCCAATTCACGCCTCATACCTTCAAAGTTAGCCTTCTTTAAGTTCTGGACCATGGTCTCTGAATTAACTGTTTCATTCTCCATCCCAATGCAGAATTCCACCATATTATGGTCACTCTTCCCCAAGGGGCCTCGCACAACGAGATTGCTAATTAATCCTCTCTCATTACATAACACCCAGTCTAAGATGGCCTCCCCCCTAGTTGGTTCCTCGACATATTGGTCTAAAAAACCATCCCTCATGCACTCCAGGAAATCCTCCTCCACCGTATTGCTTCCAGTTTGGTTAGCCCAATCTATATGCATATTAAAGTCACCCAATATAACTGCTCCACCTTTATTGCACGCACCCCTAATTTCATGTTTGATGCCCTCGCCAACATCACTACTACTGTTTGGAGGTCTGTACACAACTCCCACTAACGTTTTTTGCCCTTTGGTGTTCTGCAGCTCTACCCATATAGATCCCACATCATCCAAGCTAATGTCCTTCCTAACTATTGCCTTAATCTCCTCCTTAACCAGCAATGCTACCCCACCAAAAAAGGTAAAGTCACAAAGCCTGTCTACTTGTTTTCACACATCATAGATATAATAATTTCCATTCCTGATTCAATATACATTAATGATTTAGACGAAGGAATTGAATGTAATATCTCCAAGTCTGCAGATGACACTAAGCTGGGTGGCAGTGTGAGCTGCGAGGAGGATGCTAAGAGGCTGCAGGGTGACTTGGACAGGTTAGGTGAATGAGCAAATGCATGGCAGATGCAGTATAATGTAGATAAATGTGAGGTTATCCACTTTGGTGGCAAAAACAAGAAGCCAGAATATTATCTGAATGGTTTGGATACTGAATTCTATCTGATTGGGAAAAGGGGAGGTGCAACGAGACCTGGGTGTCATGGTACATCAGTCATTGAAAGTTGGCATGCAGGTACAGCAGGCGGTGAAGAAGACAAATTGCATGTGGGCCTTCATAACAAGAGGATTTGAGTATAGGAGCAGGGAAGTCATACTGCAGTTGTACAGGGCCTTGGTGAGGCTACACCTTGAATGTTGTGTACAGTTTTTGCTATATATTGAATTAAGAATCTGACCAGATACTGTTACCTCAAAGTAATGTGTGACCATAGTCCTTTATTACAGGTCTCCAGCGTGCCTCTCCAGCCTGTGAGCTCTCCTTATGTACCTGTGCTCCCAAGGGATTGTGGGGTCCCTTGGGACTACAGGGGTAAGCCCTCTGGTGGTTAAACATTGTATTTACAGGTTTACATACATAACAATTTTGGTCTCCTAATCTGAGGAAGGACATTCTTGCTATTGAGGGAGTGCAGCAAAGGTTCACCAGACTGATTCCCGGGATGGCAGGACTGACATATGAAGAAAGACTGGATCGACTAGGCTTATATTCACTGGAATTTAGAAGAATGAGAGGGGATCTCATAGAAACATATAAAATTCTGATGGGATTGGACACGTTAGATGCAGGAAGAATGTTCCCAATGTTGGGGAAGTCCAGAACCAGGGGACATAGTCTAAGGATAATGGGTAAGCCATTTAGGACTGAGATGAGGAGAAACATCTCCACTCAGAGAATTGTGAACCTGTGGAATTCTCTACCGCAGAGAGTTGTTGAGGCCAGTTCGTTAGATATATTCAAAAGGGAGTTAGATGTGGCCCGTACAGCTAAAGGGATCAAGGGGTATGGAGAGAAAGCAGGAATGGGGTACTAAAGTTGCATGATCAACCATGATCATATTGAATGGTGGTGCAGGCTCCAAGGGCCAAATGGCCGACTCCTGCACCTATTTTCTATGTCTATGTTTCTATGTTTTCTCAGTTGGTATGTATGACATGGGTATATGGAATAGTGAGGATAGTGGTGACCTTTATTAGGCCCTTTTTTTCCCCGAGAAAGATTTCTGGCATCCACTCACCTTTATGAACGTTTTTCTCACCAACCTCAGCGCCAAAACAACCCGCCAGTTTAGAAGAACTTAAACCTATTTTTAGCGCCATGCTACCCGAGTCCATTTTGGGGGGCGGAGCCGATATTGAGCGCCGAAAATAGATTGCGCATGCGCTTTTAAATAAAACACTCACTGCGCATACACTGTTAAATAAATAAACAAACAAATAAATAATTTCAGCACGCATGGAGGACCATCGGTCAGGGGTAGCAGTGGGTCGGGTCGGCTGCATTGAAACGTTTTCTGAAGGAAGGCTCTTCTTGATGTGGTGCTTTGCCTGCAGTTTGGGAGAAGAGGCTACTCTGCATTTTTTTTATTGTGTCTGGCAGGATCTTTGGCTTTTTGCCTGCTGTTTTCTCACCCATTGAAGAGGCTTAAAGGTAAGTTTTATTTTGGCTGGCTTACTAATAACCTTCAGTTATTTGCTCCGAAAAGCATAGAGAACCTTCGGCCAGAGATAGGAGCGGGCCAGCGGTGATTTCTTAAACTGAAGGTAGGATTTTTTGAAATGGTCTTCAATGTCTCTATGAGCGGTTTAAAAAAAAACGGTGGTGGGGAAAGTGGCCTTCATGGCCAGAAACGGCACGTAATCACCTTTTCAACGTAGACCAGTGTGAGAATATATGGCGCCAAAAATTCTGGCGCTGATAGTCGGCACCAGCGCCCAAATATTGGGGAAACTTAGATCTTCACATCCATGCCAGAAAAATTGCTGGGTGCCAAAGGATCGGCGCCCAATGCTGGGGAAAATAGGGGCCTCAGTACTGTCAGTCTACCCGACAGGGTTAGCAGTCTTTGCAAGTCATCACAGACCAGGTGGCACACTTCAGTAGCAGCCTTCCTGGTGAGCCGGGCCTCCTCGTAGGACTGCTCCTGGGCACGGCCAAGGGTGCCATCAGCCGGTCCAGGCAGCGGGCGGTCGAGGGGGTCGTTCAACCTGACTGCCTGCCTCTCTTCCGCTCTTGCATCCGGTCCAGGGTGTCCTTGGAGATGGAGCACGCGGTGTCCACCGGTACGCTCGCGGCCTTCCGCGAGAGGTGGGCACCGGAGGGACTGGAGTGCATCATCACGCCCGGCAACCAAATTTTAATTTGATTTTACGTTTTAAAGTTTAACGTGTTTTAAATGCCGGTGCTTTTAGTGTCCCCTTCCCTTTTATAGGGGGCACTGGAAAATTGTGATTTTAGTGCCCAAAAAAAAAACAAAAAAAAAAGAAAAACTCAAAAAAAAAGGAAAAAAAGGGCCTTGTAAATGTCTGGTGTGTCACCCAGGTCTGGTGGCACGATTTAATGTTTTATGTTTTTGCAGGTAGACTCTAAAAGAGTTTCCTGGTGAGCCTGAGCCTCCTCAGCACTTGTACTATTATTCAAAATAGAGAGAAGAGGAAACTATAACATTATTTCTTTAAAAGTGTTCTGTTTTTCCCCACCTGAGATTTTCTCAGCGTTATTTTTCAGTGAACTGTTTTAGTTTGCCCCCTCATTTCTTTTATGTTTGTCTTTTTAAAAATCAGACAATTTGTGTCATGGCCACTACTGGTGCTGATTGCTGGTCTTAAAGATTTAAATAAATTGTGATCTCTGCTTCCTAAAGGTTTCATTGCTTTATTATGGATGCTATCCTGATTACATCACTATTTCCCTTGTACGTGACAAAATAAATATTTTACTAATCTTTCCTCTGCAAATATAGGTTTGCCAAAGTGAATTTTCATGAAGGAAATTTTGACATATTGTTTGAATTAGTAACAAGAGTAAAAAGATAATGAGTTTTGATGGTATGAAAATGTAAAACAATATATTTATCATTGTAATCAGTTCAAGAAATATATATATAAATAGAACATAAATTTGATAAAGATAGAAAATATTGCTGTCTGACCTTTGTGCGTAATATGGGAATTCTCTATATGTTAATTATACTGGTCTTAATTGGTAATTAGAATCCGAAACAGCACTTCGTGATTTCAGGGAAGAGTCAATCAATGTTTTCTTAAAGGTTAAGGATGTGACATGTATATTGCAGTGATATCACAAATTAATGTTTTAGCTGTGTGGTGAGAATATGACAGATATTGTTTGTGTATTTTTTTCAGCAATCGATTCTAATGATAGCTCTCACCACACTGTTAATATCTGGGGAAGCTCTTCTTGCACCTCTCTAACACACTTGGGCAGAATACAAACACACTGTTACTGCCTGGCAGAGGAGCCTTTTTTCATCACCAACCTCTGATCTTTTTGGAGTTACACCCCATGTAGTGTCAAATCCAAAGCAAAGTACGACTGCTTCCTCAAGGGGTTCTTGCATCACATCCTTTTGGAGCCAAGTCAGCGATGCTCAAGTTGCAGTACAAAGCCCACTGAATCTACCTCAGTATCAAGTTCAACGGCGACAGTACAGTAATAAATGGCCAGCTGCGCTGTTCAGTCTAAACACCTCCACCTCATTTCACCTATTGTGTTCCCTCATACCCCCTACCTTGGAATACATGGAAAAAAGAAAGCTATGTGTGTTAATGTAGTATGTTATGTGCTTGGGAACAGAGTTTGATGTCTACATATATGAGGTTCATACCGCTTTGCACAGATCCCCCAAAAATGGAATCACTGCAGCCAATGGAATGATCTGACAGTCAAGAAGTTACAAAGATCAGGACCACACCATCTACACTCATTAATCTGCAAACTGAGACCAGGGCCGGAATTTTCCTTACCTGGGCGGGCGGTCGGAACCATGTTCTTCTTATCATGCCGTTCCTCAGAGCGACTTTCAGTTAATGGCGCCTATTAAGGCAGGCCTGTGCATTTCCCGGCCCTGGTAAATGGTGTGGGTCTGATGACGTCATTTGATGACTCACTTCCAGCAGGGATATTTAAAGCAACCTAGGCCAGATCTAGGAGTGTGCAGTGAGGATATTGCACAATCTAGTTATTGCTCAGCCTTGTAGAGATGGCTTCAGATAAAGGGTTGCACTCAGGTTTTCAGATGACTCCCGACATGCTTATGGAGGGAGTTAGAGCATGCAGAGTGGTCCTCTTCCCTGCTGATGGGCACAAGAGGCCTCCCCAGGAGACAAAAAGAACCTGGCTGCAAATTGCAGAGGAGGTGCACAGCAGGGATGTGGTGAGGAGGTGCAGTGCCAGAAGCACTTCAGTGATCTCATGAGATCAGGAAAGATGAGTGCAAAGCCACATTCAACTTCATCCTGCTGTGCCTCTCATCACATCCCATCACTCTGCCTTCCCTACCCTACACCTGCAAATTGAAGGGTTCCTCCAGATCTGTCAAGGCATCTGAAGCGCATTTTCAGCATGCCTATTGTTTGAAACATAGAAAATATAGAAAATAGGTGCAGGAGTAGGCCATTTGGCCCTTCGAGCCTGCACCACCTTGCTCTATAACACATCTGGTGGACATGTGGCTTTCATTATATATCTCCTTGGCCTCAGTACTTGGCCTCCTCAAGTGTGTCATGAGTCATGTCTTCAGTGGATAGCCCTTGTCTCCAAGCAGTCAACCAATCAGTGTGTTTTGCGATGCAAAAGTTGAGGGATGGTGGAATGGCATACCTGCCAGGAAATTTGGTGCAGACATGATGATCTTCCTATGGTTGCAGACCAGCTGTACATTGAGGGAGTGGAAGCCCTTGCAGTTCACGAACACTCCTGGACGATGATGGGTTGCCCTGATGGATGTCAGTCAATGACGCCCTGCATGTAGATCCCTGGAAGAAACCTGAGGTGAAGTTGTTGAGGGTGCTGGTGACTTTGACATGTCTGGGCTGCACGTCTTGTTCCAGCAAGCTGCAAATATCTGCAACAACCTGGCATGCTAGCCTGAGCCTCCTTTGGCACTGCTGCTCAGTCATGTTGAAGAAACTCATCCTCTGCCTGCATATCCTGTGTTGGGGGTATTGCCTCCGGTGCGGTGCAAACCTGTGCTGATGCCCTCTGTCCTGTGGAGCAGCCGGTCATTGAGGAGAATACTGTTGATGTTGCTGCTGCTGCTGGTGTTCCTGGTGTTGGGGCTCATCGTGGTCCGATTCTGAGGACCAGGATGAGACAGTATAAACAATACACATGCTCATGTAATCAATGGCAGGTCAAGTAGAGATCAGAGAAGCAATCTGTCAATGGTCTGACAGTTAGTAGCAATGAAATGAGAAGGGCTTCTGAAGTTTCAGAAAAGACTGCAAACTGTAGAAACCTAATTTTGTGCTCAAAATGCACTCAGCTAGAGCCTTTCCCGTAGGCAAGTAAGCAGGTGTCTGTATTTATTGTGCTTTCCATGCTCTGCAGTAATGACCGATCAATGGCCACGGAGCTTCCACCTCAGCTTGACAGACGTGGTTCCCGAGGAGCGTGATTCCTGTGGTCATCCAGTGAGATTCAAAAGATCTGGTTACAAACAAGGTTAAGGTATTAATGAGCTAAATTAGGTCGCGCGTGTCTCTGCCATTTGGGTCCGTGCCGCGCTGGAAAACGCGCCCGAGTTAAAGGCGGAAGGAGACGGTTGACATCGGGTTCCCGACACGCTCCCATTATTTGCGACTTTTACTCCTGACCTGCCTCCAATCCTGCAAGCACGGCAGCGGGAAAATTGTGGCCCAGAGTAAAACAACAGAAATATACCGAAAGGAATAAAAACAGTTAGCAGGTCCAGGGTATTCTTGTCCCTGTATGTTTCAGCTCATGCACTGTGACATTGAAGTAAACAATACAATTACAGTTCAATCAATCATAGGCAGTACCTCAGAATCGAGGAAGACTTGCTTCCACTCCCAAAGTGAGTTCTTTAATGGCTGAACAGTCCGATACGAGAGCCACAAACCCTGTTACAGGTGGGACAGACATTCATCAAGGGAAGGGGTGGGTGGGGCTGGTTTGTCGCATGCTCCTTCCGTTGTCTGCGATTGACCTCTTCACGCTCTTTGCGTTGAGACTCGAAGAGCTCAAAGCCCTCCCGGATGCACTTTCTCCACCTTGGGTGGTCTTCGGCCAGGGTCTCCCAGGTGTCAGTGGTGATGTTGCACTTTACCAGGGAGGCTTTCAGGGTGTCCTTATAACGTTTCCGCTGCCCACCTTTGGCTCGTTTACCATGAAAGAGCTCCGCATAAAGCATTTGCTTAGGGCGTCTCGTATCTGGCATGCGAATTATGTGGCCTGCCCAGCGAAGCTGATCGAGTGTGGTCAGTGCTTCAATACTGGGGATGCTAGCCTGGACGAGGACACTGATGTTGGTGCGCCTGTCCTCCCAGGAGATTTGCAGGATCTTGCGGAGACATCGTTGGTGATATATCTCCAGCGACTTGAGGTGCCTTCTTTCCATCGTCCATGCCTCAGATCCATACAGGAGGGCGGGTATTACTACAGACCTGTAGACCATGAGCTTGGTGGTAGAGTTAAGGGCCTGGTCTTCAACAACTCTTTTCCTCAGAGGGCTGAAGGCTGCACTGGCGCACTAGAGGCGATGTTGAATCTTCGCATCAATGTCTGCCTTTGTTGATAAGAGGCTCCCGAGATATGGGAAATGGTCCACGTTGTCGAGGGCCGCGCCGTGAATCTTGATAATTGGAGGGCAGTGCTGTGCAGTGGGACAGGCTGGTCGAGGATCTTTGTCTTACGGATGTTAAGCGTAAGGCCTATGCTTTCATATGCCTCAGTGAATACATTGACTATATCCTGGAGTTCAGCCTTAGAATGTGCGCAGACGTTATAAAGTAATTCAAATGCTTTGCTATACCTCTGAACTATGAAAATAAGCACTAAGACACAATTTTAATTAAACTGTATTTATCTTCCTGACAATCCTTTTCGTCTTCTCTTTCTCATTCTCTATCAGTCTTATTTTTACTATAGACCAGTTAGCTTAACATCGGTGGTAGGAAAGATAATGGAATCTTTATTCAAAGATGTAATAGATAAACACCTAGAAACCAAAAATATAGGAAAGAATAGTCAGTTTGGATTTCAAAAGGGAAGGTCATGTTTGACCAACCTTACTGAATTCTTTGAAGGAGTGACAGAAATAGTAGACAAGGGCACTGTAAGTGTAGTATGTCTGGATTTTGAAAAGACCATAGATAAGGTATCACATAGTAGACTCATGATTGTCAGAACATGTTGAGTTAGGGGACAAGCAGCAGATGGATAGCAAGCTGGCTACTAAACAAAAAACAGTGAGTAGAGATTAAGGGTAGTTACTCAGACAGACAAATGGGGAGAAGTGATGTTCCACAAGAATCGGTGCTGGGACCAACATTTACATAAACGATTTGGACTCGGGAATTGGAAGTACAATTTCAAAATATGTGGAAAACACCAAATTGGAGGGTACAGTTAATACTGAAGAAGACTGCGACAAAAAACAAGAAGACATTAATAAACTTGCGGAATTGGCATGTAATTGGCAAATTAATTGCTATTTAGATAAGTGTGAGGTGAGGCATTTTGAGGAAAATTGGGGCTAAAATTCCAGCCTCGCCGGGTCAGTACGAAATATGTACGGACTTGGCAAGGCCTCGCAAAAAACGTTTTTTGGCGGGCAATGCGCATGCGCCTTAAACCGGCTTTTACGATCTGTCAAGTTTTGGCCTGACAGTTCGCACGCCAGGACATTCGCACAGGCGAGATTGGGCTGTTTGCCATCTCTTGCCCAGCGAATGTGCTTAAAACTCTTGCACCTGGTAAAAGCAGGCACATAGCCTATTTTTATCAGCGTAAGAGTTTTAAAACATATAAAAATAAAATTTGAATACACATTTTTATGTTAAAAACCCTGTCCACTAAGATAAGTTTATTTTAAACCCTATTAAAACATTTCCAAAAATATATTTTTTTTCTAGAACATTTAATTAACTTTAATTTCAATTAATTTTACTTATGTGAGGTGCTTTTTAAATTTTTCATGTTGTGTTGAATGTGGTTTTTTTTCTCATTGATAGCACTAAGAACTCAGAGATACGGAGTTCTCATTACTATCAATGAGAATACTATACCGTGATTGGTTGTCCAGTCACACGTGACTCCACCTTCTTTGTGCGACCCTTGAGGACGGGGGCACGCTCCGAAGTGCAGGAAGAGAAGGCCTCCCACCGCAATCACAGGCGCCTCCGGGACAACCAGGTACTTTCAGAAAAAATTCTCGGGTCGGAGGCGTTCGTCCGAAGGAAGCCTCCGACCCAAATCTGGCCCAATAAAGAGGCCAGATGTTGAAAAATAAGGGGGAAAAATTCAGGTCACTTGATGACATCATCACTGCGCAGCATCCCGTTTTCATCCTGGAGCGAAAATTCGGTAACGCCCCTTGATGCTGCCTTGGGCAATGCCCACAACAGCTTGGCGGGGCATGTACCCCGGGCTTTAGGCCACTCAAGCAAAAATTAAAGGGGAGATCCGGTGCTAAAAATGTTTTAAATTGCCAACTTACCAGTCGCGGGGTCCGTGCCGCAATGTTGCAGCCCTGCACTCCGCTTCTGTGCCAGGCTGCTGCCATGGCACCCCGCTCCCTGATGCTCTAGCGGTGACCCTTTCTCCCTCCTGCAGAATCGGCAGCATGGCTCTCCCCTTTAATGGAAGGGGCTGGCCCTGTATTCCTGCCAGCGCTATGTGCCTCTCCGTGTAGCGCTAGAAAATTTGTGTTGTCCCGAACTCACTCCCGAGAGGAAGTGGAGCACGAGATTTTGCACTCCACTTCCTCTCGGGGGCGGTAAGCCAATTTAGCTCGTGGGGCGGAACTTCTGTGCTTCGCAGCTGTTACCGCCCACAACTGGGGTGGTACGCAATTTCGCGTTGGAAGAGTCTAAATGTTGTAGAGGAGCAAAGGGATTTAGGGGTACAGATACATAAATCGCTAAAAATAGGAATGTAGATTAATAAAGCAATTAAAAAAGCAAACAAAGCACTCGAGTTCATTTCTAGAGGGACAGAATTGAAAAGCAGAGAAGTTATGTTATACTTGTATAGAACCTTGGTTAGACCACACTTAGAATACTGTAACTGTTCTGGTCTCAATAGTATAAAAAGGACATAGACAGAGCTAAGTGTTTGCAACCATCTTCAGCCAGAAGTGCCAAGTGGATGAACCATCTCGGCCTCCTCCTGAGGTCCCGACCAGCACAAAAGTTAGTCTTCGCCCAATTCAATTCACTCCACCTGATATCAAGAAACAGCTGAGTATACTGGATGCAGCAAAAGCTATGGGTCCCGACAATATCCCAGCTGTCGTGCTGAAGACTTGTGGTTCAGAACTAGCCACGCCTTTAGCCAAGCTGTTCCAGTACAGCTAAAACACTGGCACCTACTCAACAATCTGGAAAACTGACCAAGTATGTTTTATATGAAGGGAGTCAAGGGTTATGGGGAGTGGGTGGCGAAGTGGAGTTGAGGCCAAGATTATATCAGCCATGATCTTATTGAATGGCGGAACAGTCTCGAGAGGCCAAATGGCCTACTTCTGCTCCTATTTCTTATGTTCTCATGTTCTGTCCGCATAAAGCATGACATATCTAATCCAGCCAATTACCATTCCATCAGTCTACTCTCAATCATCAGTAAAGTGATGGAAGGTGTCATCGACAGGGCTATCAAGCGACACTCACAAATAGCTTGCTCACCGATGCTTAATTTGGATTCTGCCAGAATTACTCGGCTCCAGAACTTATTACAGCCTTGGTCAATGCAGAATTTGACCAAGTGTGGCATCAAGGAGCCATGGTAAAATTGAAGTCAATGGGAATCAGGGGGAAAACTCACCACTGGCTGGAGTTATAAATAGCATAAGGAAGATGATTGTGGTTTTTGGAGGCAATCATCTCAGCCCCAGGACATCGCTGCAGGAGTTCCTCAGGGCAGTGTTCTAGACCCAACAATCTCCAACAGCTTCATCAATGACCTTCCCTCCATCATAAGGTCAGAAGTGGGGATGTTCGCTGATGGTTGCACAGTGTTTAGTTCCATTCACAACTCCTCAGATAATGGAGCTGTCCATGCCTGCATGCAGCAAGACGTAGATGACATTCACGCTTAGGTTGATAAGTTGCAATTAACATTCGTGCCACACAAGTGGCAGGCAATAACTATCTCCAACAAAAGAGAGTCTAATCACAGACTGCTTGTCTGACTGGATGAGTAGAAATGTTCTAAAATGGAATATTGGGAAGACCGAAGCCATTGTTTTCGGTCCCCGTCACAAACTCCGTTCTCTAGCCACTGGCTCCATCCCTCTCCACAACTTCTGTCTGAGGCTGAATCAGACTGTTTGCAACCTTGGTGTCATATTTGACCCTGAAAGGAGCTTTCACCATATATCCACAGCATAACTAAGACCACTAATTTCCATGTCCGTAACATCGCCGCCTCCGTCCTTGCCTGAGCTCATCCGCTACTGAAGCCCTCATCCATGCCTTTGTTACTTTTAGACTTGATTATTCTAACCCACTCCAGGCTGGCCTCCCACATTCTACCCTCCCACATTCTACCCTATGTAAACTCGAGGTGATCCAAATCTCGGTTGCCCGTGTCCTAACTCGCACCAAGTCCCGCTCACCCATTACCATTATGCTCGCTGACCTACATTGACTTCCAGTTAAACATTGCCTCGATCTCAAAATTCTCATCCTTATTTCCAAATCCCTCTCTACCTCTGTAATCTCCTCCAGCCCCACAACCCCCATGGGACATTTTAACAAACTTTTCAAAAAAATGTTTACTTTTTTTTAAAGTTTGTCCATCTTTATTTCAGGTTTGTCTTTTCCCCATGTGGGAGGCCCAATCTTTGTTTTCCCTCTAACATTTTTAAAAAGTTAGAATTTTAAGAGCTTTCTCACTTATTTGTTCGCTGTCTTTGAGAATTCTGCATTTTGATTGACTATTCAGACAGCTTGTTGACATCACAGCAGCTCACACAAGGGGCATTACTATCGCTGAATTCCGCACCATCAACCTCCTGGGGGTCACCATTGTAAAGTTCTTACACAATACCACAATTCCACACGAGGCACATTCTATGGACAAGGTCACTCTGTGACCCGAACTTTTATTCACAGGACCAAGAAGTGAAGACCCTGCGTTGGACCTCCCTTTATATACCTGGATGACCAGCTGAGGAGTGTCTCCCACAAGTTCACCCCCTGTGGTCAGGGTGTGCATTTCTTACATATATATAGTATTGCAGTGTTGTTATATAAAGGTTACATACATGACATCACCTCCTCCTTAACATCTTATTGGGATCATAGGTTAAGTCTCTCGGGTGGTCTGCACTCTCTCGTGGAGCGCCGCAGTTGGAACTCTAGTTGTTGAGCCTTGATATGCATCGCTGTCACCTGTGGTGATTCCGGCATGTCCGGGCTGACTGCAGGGACTGTGCATGCTGCTGAATGTTCTTGTTGCTTGTTCACTGGCGGTGGTATGAATACCATCTCATGATCTTCCTCAGGTTCCTCAGTGTCCATGCTGAACCTTTTTTTTTACTTGGTCCAGATACTTGCGGCATATCTGTCAATTGTTTGTGACCCTAGTGGTTTAACCTTGTGCGTGGTGATGGTGGTCAGTAGTTTAGATTCGTCGGCCAGTTCTTGGGTCATGTAGGCTGAAGTGAGGTCCAACTTGGTGAACAGCTTGCCGCCTGCCAGCGTGGCAAAAAGGTCCTCCGCTCTCGGGAGCGGATATTGGTCTTGTAGGGACACCCGGTTGATAGCGGCCTTGTAGTCGCCGCAGATCCTGACCGAGCCATCCGCTTTTAGGACGGGAACGATGGGGCTTGCCCAGTCGCTGAATTCAACGGGCGAGATGATGCCCTCTCTCAGCAACCAGTCCAACTCGCTCTCAATTTTATCCTGCATCACATACGGCACAGCTCTGGCTTTGTGGTGCACTGGTCTGGCATCCGGGGTGATGCGCATCTTTTTTGTACTATTCCTGAGCTGCTGGAATTAGAACTATCAAGCCAACAAATGCATGTGGTCAGTGATTTATTATGTTGAACATGAGAGAATATTGATATTCTGCACCATGTGGTTGGAAAAGATCATTTACTTTACACATAAAACGTTCAGCACAGAAACAATTCATTCGGCCCAATTGGTCCATGATAGTGTTTAGACTCCACACGGGCAAATTCCTACCCTTCATCTACCCTTGTCAGCATAACCTTCTATTCCTTTCTACCTCATATGTTTATCTAGTTCCCCCTTAAATGCATCTATGCTCGTCGCCTAAACTACTCCCTGTGGTAGCGAGTACCACATTCTTACTATTCTCAGGGTGAAGACATTTCTCCTGAATTGTCTATTGGATTTATTCATTGCTATGTATGTTTATGGCCCCAAGTTTTTGTCTCATCCACAAGTGAAAACATCTTCTCTATGTCTACTCTATCAAACCGTTTCATAATCTTAACAACCTCTATCAGGTCACCCCTCAGTCTCCTATCTTCTAGAGAAAAGAGCCCCAGCCTGTTCAATCTTTCCTGATAATTATGTCCTGTCAATTCTGGCATCATCTTTGTGAATCTATTTTGCACCTTCTCCAGTGCATCTATATATTTTTTTCTTCATTCCTATGAGCATCGCTGGCAAGGCAAGCATTTATTGTCCTTGTGAAGGTGGTGGTGAGCAACCTTCTTGAACCACTGCAGTCTGCGTAGTGAAAGTATTCCCATAGTGCTTTTAGGAAGGGAGTTCCAGGATTTTGACCCAGTGACGATGAAGGAACGGTGATATATTTCCAAGTCAGGATGGTGTGTGACTTGGAGGTGAACTTGGAGCTGATGGTGTTCCCATGCACCTGCTGCCCTTGTCTTTCTAAGTGGTAGAGGTCGCTGGCTTGGGAGCTGCTGCTGAAGAAGCCTTAGTGAGCTGTTGTGGTACATCTTGTAGAAGGGATGAATGGTGGTGGAGGGAATTAATGTTTAAAGTGGTGGATGGGGTGCCAATCAAGCCGGCTGCTTTGTCCTGGATAGTTTCGAGCTTCTTGAGTGTTGTTGGAGCTGCATTCATTCAGACAAGTGGAGAGTAATCTATCACACTCCTGATTTGTGCCTTGTAGATGGTGGGAAGGCTTTGGGAAGTCAGGAGGTAAGATACTCGTCGCAGAATACCCAGCCTCCGACCCGCTTTTGTAACCACAGTATTTATGTGGCTGGTCCAGTTAAGTTTCTGGTTAATGGTTGTCATGTATGTAACCTTATGAAACAACACTGCAATACTGTATATACGTAAGAAATGCACACCCTGACCACAGTGGATGAACTTGTGGGAGACACTCCTCAGCTGGTCATCCAGGTATATAAAGGGAGGTCCCATGCAGGGTCTTCATTTCTTGGTCCTGTAAATAAAGGTTCAGGTTATAGAGTGACCTTGTCCATAGAATGTGCCTCGTGTGGATTTGTGGTATTGTGTAAGGACTTTACATTGGCGACGAGAAACGGGAATCAATGACCCACGAGAATGGCCACCGGCAGCACAGATGAACGGTACTGTGTTGGTGAGGACTGGGGCGATTTCATTGAGAGGCTCCAGCAGAGTTTTGTCATGAAGGACTGGCTGGGAGACGCAGCGGCCGACAAGCGAAGGGCTCATCTGCTGACCAGCTGTGGATCTAAGGCTTACGCGCTCATGAAAGACCTGCTAGCATCCGAGAAGCTGGTGGACAAAACCTTTGAAGAGCTCAGCAAACTAATCGGTGAGTACTTCAAACTGGCGAGCAGTGTACACATGGCCCGACACAGATTCTATACACACTGACGTCGGGAAGGACAGAGCATACCGGATTTCGTTGCGGACCTCCAGCGCTTGGCCAGCCTCTGTAAGTTCACAGACGCCTGCAGGGGGGAGATGCTAAAGGATTTCTTTATTGAGGGCAATAAATGCTTGCCTTGCCAGCGATGCTCATAGGAATGAAGAAAAAAATATATAGATGCACTGAAGAAGGTGCAAAATAGATTCACAAAGATGATGCCAGAATTGACAGGACATAATTATCAGGAAAGATTGAACAGGCTGGGGCTCTTTTCTCTAGAAGATAGGAGACTGAGGGGTGACCTGATAGAGGTTGTTAAGATTATGAAACGGTTTGATAGAGTAGACATAGAGAAGATGTTTTCACTTGTGGATGAGACAAAAACTTGGGGCCATAAACATACATAGCAATGAATAAATCCAATAGACAATTCAGGAGAAATGTCTTCACCCTGAGAATAGTAAGAATGTGGTACTCGCTACCACAGGGAGTAGTTTAGGCGACGAGCATAGATGCATTTAAGGGGGAACTAGATAAACATATGAGGTAGAAAGGAATAGAAGGTTATGCTGACAAGGGTAGATGAAGGGTAGGAATTTGCCCGTGTGGAGTCTAAACACTATCATGGACCAATTGGGCCGAATGAAGTGTTTCTGTGCTGAACGTTTTATGTGTAAAGTAAATGATCTTTTCCAACCACATGGTGCAGAATATCAATATTCTCTCATGTTCAACATAATAAATCACTGACCACATGCATTTGTTGGCTTGATAGTTCTAATTCCAGCAGCTCAGGAATAGTCATGTTCCACACAGTGCTCACTCATCTCTGTCTGTATGGATTAAATTGAACTAAGCTGAACTACACTCAAGTCAATTTAACTAAAGAGACCATATGGTGAAGGTTTAGAATAAAAGTAAATCTTTGTAACTTGAAGTCTAGACCTAATAATATTAATATAGAAACCTTACAACAGCATTTTCCATTTTTGTTGCATGTAAAAAAATCACCAAAGTATAGCAGGGATCCCCTTGTGTGAGCTGCAGTGATGTCAACAAGCTGTCTGAGTAGTCAATCAAAATGCAGAATTCTCAAAGACAGCAAACAAATAAGTGAGTATGCACTTAAAATTCTAACTTTTTAAAAATGTTAGAGAGCAAAACAAACATTGGGCCTCCCACATGGGGAAAAGGCAAACCTGAAATAAAGGTGGACAAACTTAAAAAAAAGTAAACATTTTTTTCAAAAAGTTTGTTAAAATTTTTTATTTTTTTATAAAAATGGTCAAATTTCACACTGTACAAAATTAGTATTAGTTTTCCAGGGCCTTATCAGTTGTTTAGCAGTAACAACACTGTTAAAACCCCAGTTACATCTCATCTCTTTGGGTTTAACTTTTAATGGGGAATTTAACAGCGTACTTACTGCAGAAGAGCCAAAGTTTTCTTCAGTTTCTCTGATTTGGCTGATTTCACAGATTGCCGGCTCTGTGGGTGGGGGCACAGTGCAGCCAGTCAAGGACAAACCACAACATCAGGATTTCCACAAGTGCCTGTGCGTGCGCCAAATCCTGAAGTTGCGGTCAGTTTCAAAGGCGGAATGTCGGCGAAGACTACTAGTTCGCTGTCATACCGACCGCAAATTCTGGGCCAATAAAGTGGTTTAAGATAGCCTTATTGTTGAGTGTTCTCAACTCCATCCCACAGCATACTACCCACCACCACTTCAGTAAGACCCCAACACTGCACAAGGTAGAAAAAGCCATAAGATAGCTTAAAAACAACAAGGCTACGGGTGTGGATGGAATCCCTGCTGAGGCACTGAAGTATGGCGGAGAGGCACTTTTGGCGCAAATACATGAGCTCATCTCTCTCATCTGAAGGGAGTAGAGCATGCTGGGAGATCTCAGAGATGCAGTGATCGTAACCATCTTTAAAAAAGGGGACAAGTCTGACTGCAGCAACTACAGACGAATCTCCCTAATATCAGCCACTGGGAAAGTCATCGCTAGAGTCCTCCTCAACCGTCTTCTTCCTGTGGCTGAGGAGTTCCTCCTGGAGTCACAGTGTGGATTTCGTCCCCTACGGGGCACAACGGACATGATTTTTGCAGTGCGGCAGCTACAGGAAACATGCAGGGAACAGCACCAGCCCTTATACATAGTCTTCTTCGAACTTACAAAGGCCTTTGACACTGTCAACCGCGAGGGTCTATGGAATGTCCTCCTCCGTTTCGGATGCCCCTAGTAGTTCAGCACCATACTCTGCCCGCTCCACGACGACATGCAGGCCATGACCTTTACCAATGGATCCATTACAGAACCAATCCACGTCCGGACCGGGGTCAAACAGGGCTGCGTCATCACCCCAACCCTCTTCTCAATCTTCCTCGCTGCCATGCTCCACCTCACAGTCAACAAGCTCCCCGCTGGAGTGGAACTAAACTACAGAACCAGTGGGAACCTGTTCAACCTACGCCGTCTGCAGGCCAGGTCCAAGACCACCCAACCTCTGTCGTCGAGCTACATACGCAGACGACACCTGTGTCTGTGCACATACAGAGGCTGAACTCCAGGACATAGTCGACGTATTTACTTGAGGTGTACAAAAGCATGGGCCTTACGCTAAATATCCGTAAGACAAAGGTCCTCCACCAGCCTGTCCTCGCCGCACTACACTGCCCCCCCAATCATCAAGACTCATGGCGCGGCCCTAGACAACGTGGACCACTTCCCATATCTCGGGAGCCTCCTAGCAACAAGAGCAGGCATTGACGACGAGATCCAACACCGCCTCCAGTGCGCCAGTGCAACCTTCGGCCACCTGAGGAAAAGAGTGTTTGAAGACCAGGCCCTCAAAACTGCCACCAAGCTCATGGTCTACAGGTCTGTAGTAATACCTGCCCTCCTGTATGACTCAGAGACATGGACCATGTACAGTCGCTGGAGAAATACCACCAACGATGTCTCCGCAAGATCCTACAAATCCCCTGGAAGGACAGACGCACCAGCATTAGTGTCCTCGACCAGGCCAACATCCCCAGTATTGAAGCACTGACCACATTTGATCAGCTCTGCTGGGCAGGCCACATAGTTGGCATGCCAGACACGAGACTCCCAAAGCAAGCGCTCTACTCGGAACTCCTTCACGGCAAATGAGCCAAAGGAAGCATTACAAGGACGCCCTCAAAGCCTCCCTGATAAAGTGCAACATCCCCACTGACACCTGGGAGTCCCTGGCCAAAGACCGCCCTAAGTGGAGGAAGTGTATCCGGGAGGGCGCTGAGCACCTCGAGTCTCGTCGCCGAGAGCATGCAGAAATCAAGCGTAGGCAGCGGAAAGAGCATGCGGCAAACCGGTCCCACCCACCCCTTCCCTCAATGACTATCTGTCCCACCTGTGACAGAGTCTGTGGCTCTCGTATTGGACTGTTCCGCCACCTAAGAACTCATTTTAAGAGTGGAAGCAAGTCTTCCTCGATTCCGAGGGACTGCCGATGATGATGATTGTTGATTGAGCCTTCAGGAGTGGAAGGCCAAGGTAAGGTTAAGGGGGTGGAATAGTTATGTGGGAAAGTTTATATGAAGGATGAGTGAGTGAGGCTGGGTCAGAGGAGAGAGAGCTAGGGGTGTTTTGGCATAGGTTCAAGTCATCAATGAACATAGACACAGTGCAGAGGTTAATGCAGGAGAAAAAAGGAGCATATCTTGACAAGGATATTTCCATGGATCTTGGGAGGATTTTGAAGGAAAAGCGCAAGGGAAGGAACAGGGTAACGTGCTCAAAGGATGTGTCAGTGGAGTAGGGGGAGAGGCCAATGAGTGACTTGGTGATTTTAACTCCCAGACTTCTTTACTTTTGATTGACAGACTGCCCATGTGATTGTGTAAAGAACAGGATGCTGCTTACTTTCCAGGCCGGATTTCTGGCATGCCTCCAGGAGCCGATTGAAGCGTGAATGTACCTCTTAAACGGAGAAAGTCACTGGAAGCGCTGTGCTATCAACTGATCCCTGATATCTCTAGCTGCAAGATGTTATGTCAGCTCTCCTCTGATTCTACCTGGCCTTCACCCAAGCCTTCCTCTTCAGATGATGACAGTTGCTGTTGCTCTACAGCCCCCAAAATAAATCCTCATGTTGTGAAACAAAGATGGGTATGAATTTGTTTGGGGCATATTCTCGGGAGCCCCCGACCTATCCAGGAACCTGAACCTTTGCCTCAAAAGCCCTACAGTGTGATCAATGATGTTCCTCATGGTCCCATGCCTGTAGTTGGGACTATTACCATTACCATTGACCATTACCCATGTTAGCCGACATTGTTAACGGTTCTCTCTCCTCAGGTACTGTTCTCCTCTCCTTCAAATCTGCTTTCATCACTCCTCTACCTCAAAAAAGCAACAGTTGAGCCCACTTTGCTTGCTAGCTATCGCCCCATCTCCAACCTCCCTTTCCTCTCCAAAGTCCTTGAACGTGTTGTCCCCTCCCAAATCCGTGACCACCTTTCCATGAATTCAATGTTTGAATCCCTTCAATCTGGTTTTCGCCCCTGCCACAGTACCAAAACAGCTCTCATCAAAGTCACAAATGACATCCTTCGTGAGTGTGACAAAGGTCACACTCTTCATCCTTCTCGACCTGTCTGCAGCCTTTGACACAGTTGACCACTTCATCCATCTCCAACACCTTTCCACCAATGTCCAGCTAGGTGGGACTGCACTCACCTGGTACCATTCTTATCTATCTAATCGTAGCCAGAAATACTCCTGCAATGGCTTCTCTTCCCAATCCCGCATCATTACTGTAGTGTATGTAGGCACCTTTAGTAATGACTCCACGAGGCAGGGTGTGATACTTAAATTGTATAGACCTGTAGTCCTTTATTTGCAGCTGAGAGCTCCTTTTTATACTGGGTTACCTGCAGAGTGCAGGTAACCCTTAGGTCTCCAGCAGCAGCACCCTCTGGTGTACAGGTAAGGTGTGTACAGTGTAAGGGTGCATTCAGTGTTGCATAACAGTGTTACAGACATCATACAGTAAACAGGCATGCATACACAACAACACTCCCCACTAAGCATTTTTCATATCCTTATTGTCATGACCGGGGAGGTGATCAGTGGTGGGCTATGGGAGGTTGTGGTGAGGGTTGTGTGGTTGCCAGGTGTGATCCCTGTGCTTGAGGCTGGCCTCATACGTTTTCCCTCCCTCATACACAGACCATGGGTGTCACTGTTGTGGGATCCCTCAGCGGGGGTAGCCATGGCAGCAGTGGGTGGTGTGTATACACTGTGATGTGGGTGGTTGTGGGGTGGTGGGCAGGGCCACAAGACTGGGTGGGCTCCTTGTCCACCAATTGGGATGAGGGTCAGGTCATCCCAGGGTTTTCCAGGGAAGCTGGAGGGTATTGGCCTCATGCTCCTGGTGTTGGCCCTGGTGACCAGGGGTTGTAGGGCTGGTCTGGTGCAGGTTGCCATTGGTGGTGGCTGGGCTGCTCATTGACCACTGTCCCTGTAGTGGGTCTGCTCCCACTGCCTGTGTGTGTGTCCTGCAAAGGGCATCACATTTAGTCAGAGGAAATGTATTAGCATGGATAGAGAATTGGCTGGATAACAGAAAGCAGAGAGTCGGGATAAATGGGTCCTTTTCGGGTTGGAAATCGGTGGTTAGTGGTGTGCCACAGGGATGGGTGCTGGGACCACAACTGTTTACAATATACATAGATGACCTGGAAGAGGGGACAGAGTGTAGTGTAACAAAATTTGCAGATGACACAAAGATTAGTGGGAAAGTGGGTTGTGTAGAGGACACAGAGAGAGACTGCAAAGAGATTTGGATAGGTTAAGCGAATGGGCTAAGGTTTGGCAGATGGAATACAATGTCGGAAAATGTGAGGTCATCCACCTTGGGGAAAAAAAACAAAAAAAGGGAATACTATTTGAATGGGGAGAAATTACAACATGCTGCGGTGCAGAGGGACCTGGGGGTCCTTGTGCATGAAACTCTTTGTGCATGAATCCCAAAAAGTTAGTTTGCAGGTGCAGCAGGTAATCAGGAAGGCGAATGGAATGTTGGCCTTCATTGCGAGAGGGATGGAGTACTAAAGCAGGGAGATCCTGCTGCAACTGTATAGGGTATTGGTGAGGCTGCACCTGGAGTACTGCGTGCAGTTTTGGTCACCTTACTTAAGGAAGGATATACTGGCTTTGGAGGGGGTACAGAGACAATTCACTAGGCTGATTCCGGAGATGAGGGGGTTACCTTATGATGATAGATTGAGTAGACTGGGTCTTTACTCGTTGGAGTTCAGAAGGATGAGGGGTGATCTTATAGAAACATTTAAAATAATGAAAGGGATAGACAAGATAGAGGCAGAGAGGTTGTTTCCACTGGTCGGGGAGGCTAGAACTAGGGGGCACAGCCTCAAAATACGGGGGAGCCAATTTAAAACCGAGTTGAGAAGGAATTTCTTCTCCCAAGGGTTGTGAATCTGTGGAATTCTCTGCCTAAGGAAGCAGTTGAGGCTAGCTCATTGAATGTATTCAAGTCACAGATAGATAGATTTTTAACCAATAAGGGAATTAAGGGTTATGGGAGCAGGCGCGTAAGTGGAGCTGAGTCCACGGCCAGATCAGCCATGATCTTGTTGAATGGCGGAGCAGGGTCGAGGGGCTAGATGGCCTACTCCTGTTCCTAATTCTTATGTTCTTATGTTCTTATGTTCCAAAGATTCAGGCTATATGGTCAGGGGGATTCCATTGGCATCAGCATGGTCCCTGTAGGACCCAAGTGCTTTGGCAGTGTCCTACCAGTATACATGACACCTTGACTCTGATCACACATAGAATGTACAATGCCGGCTCAACTATCATTTGCATCACTTTTGGGTGTCCTGGTTTCAACAGACATGTTTACATTAGGCATTTCACATTCTCTATCTTTATTGTTAAGCATAATAAACTTGTTCTTAACTTTACTGACACCTGTATTCATCTCATCAGTCACATTAGTTAAACCAGCATCACAATTCATGGTTACATTGCATACATTTTCATACTTGCACCCTTTAATTGCATCTTTAGCTTTAAAGTCCTTCTACTCAAATAGTTGAAACTTCCCCTTTAAATTTCTTTGGTTACCGGTCTCCTTTAAGGGAGCCTTCAAATCCGATTGGCCGTTCGGTGTCACGTGATGCTCCTCCAATGCTGCCCCTCGTGGTATGGCTGCGGCCATTTTGAGTTTAGGTCCTGCTCCTCGTGGTGCGGCAGCCATCTTCTGGCTCTGCTGCAGGTAGGCTGTGATGCTCTTTACTTCCACAGGTTCGACCCTGGACGTCGGGAATCCCTTTCTTTTGTCAATGTTCCTCTTTTGGAGCACTGCCTCGGCCCGGAAAGTGGAGTTTGGATCCTCGGTCTTGGAGATTTCGCCGGGGTGCTGTGGAGTCGTCGCCTCGCAGTCGAGCTGGACAGTGGAACCTCCGGATGCAGCGATGGATCCATGTTCGATGTCGACTGCCAGAACCTGGAGGCCTGGGAGCAGCTTTGCTTGGACAGATGCCGTTGTGGTCGATTGGCGGGATTCATTCAAAGTTCTTCAAAGGTCGTTTGGCTCATCGCAGACAGGCTCGCCCCTGTGTCGCTCTCCATAGAAACTGGGACCCCGTTGACGTCTACTTTCATCGCCCACGGAGAAGTTTCGGTGGAGCAGGTATGAGTTCTATACTCGTCTTCCAGGGGTTGAGCAACTTCACCTTCATCTGTGTCGGAGTCCCGGTGATCAGCCAACTCTTCGGTGACAGCTTTTTCTGCACATCCTTTGAAGGTGCCCTTTCTCTTTACATGCATAGTCTTTGTAGCCGTACTGATGGGCCCTGTGGTTTCCTCCACAGCGCCAGCACCCGGCCATCCGGTTTGCCCCATGTGGAGGACTCAGGGTTGCGGGACTCGGGGCAGCGTTTCTGCCCTTAGAGCTATCCATGTGGTGCACTGCTCTCGTTGGTTTAGAGTCCCTTAGTGCTTCATTTAGGTGGTCGCCAAAGTCGCACGGTGCAGCCTGTCTCTTTAAGTGTTCCAATCTTTCTACAAAGCGTCCCAATCTTCCCCATCGATAAATTGCTGAAAGATGCTGAGATTCGACATGCTGAGCGAGTGGTTTATGACCTCGTATTTTCGTCGCCAGTTGTAGCGTATGTAGGCACCTTTAGTAAATGACTCCACGAAGCAGGGTACGATACTTAAATTGTGTAGATCTGTAGTCCTTTATTTGCAGCTCCTTGAGTGAGGACACCAAGCTGTGAGCTCCTTTTTATACTGGGTTACATTAGGTCTCCAGCAGCAGCACCCTCGGGTTTACAGGTAAGGTGTGTACAGTGTACGGGTGCATTCAGTGTCGATAACAGTGTTACAGACATCACACAGTAAACAGGCATGCATACACAACAGTTACATCTGGTGTCCCCTAAGGATCTGTCCTTGGCCCCCTCTTATTTCTCAACTATATGCTGCCCCTTGGCGATATCATCCGAAAACACAGCGTCAGTTTCCACATGTACGCTGACGACACCCAGCTCTACCTCTCCACCACTTCTCAGACTAGTTGTCCGACAGAGCAGAAATTTTCTCCAATTAAATATTGGGAACATCAAAACCATTATCTTTGGTCTCCACCACAAACTGCGTTCCCTAACCACTGACCCTAACCATCCCTCTCCCGAGCATCAATCTGAGGGTGAACAAGACTGTTCGCAACCTAGGTGTCATATTTGACCCTGAAATGAGTTTCCAGCTATATATCCACGGCATAACTAAAACCGCCTTTTTCCACCTCTGTAACATTGCCCGCCTGCGCCCCTGCCTCAGCTTTTCTGCTACTGAAACCCTCATTCATGCCTTTGTTACCTCTGGAGTTGACGACTCCAACTGGCTCCTGGCTGGCCTCCAACATTCTACATTATGTAAACTTGAGGTCTTCCAAAACTCAGCAGCTCATGTACCAACGCGCAACAAGTCACGATTACCCATCACCCCTGTGCTCTCTGACCTACATTGGCTCCCGGTTAAACAATGCCTCAATTTCAAAATTCTCATCCTCGTTTACAAATTACTCCATGGCCTTGCTCCTCCCTACCTTTGTAATCTTTTTCACCCTCAACCCCACCAGATGCCTGCGCTCCTCAAATTCTTGTTTCTTGAACATCCCTCATTTATAACTGCTCAACCGTCGGTGGCCGTGCCTTCAGCTGTTTGGGCCCTAAGCTCTGGAACTACCTCCCCAAACATCTTCGCAACTCTACCTCTCTTTCCTCATTTAAGACACTCCTTAAAATCTACCTCTTTAACTAAGCTTTTGGTCATCTGCCTTAATATCTTCTTTTGTGGCTCGGTGTAAAATTTATCTGTTTTGTCTTACGTAGAAACATAGAAAATAGGTGCAGGAGTAGGCTATTCGGCCCTCCGAGCCTGCACCAACATTAATATGATCATGACTTATCATGCAACTTCAGCACCCCATTCCTGCTTTCTCTCCATACCCCTTGATCCCTTTAGCCGTAAGGGCCACATCTAACTCCCTTTTGAATATATCTAACGAACTGGCCTCAACAACTTTCTGTGGTAGAGAATTCCACAGGTTCACAACTCTCTGAGTGAAGAAGTTTCTCCTCATCTTGGTCCTAAATGGCTTACCCCTTATCCTTAGACTGAGACCTCTGGTTCTGGACTTCCCCGACATCGGACACATTCTTCCTGCATCTAACCTGTCCAATCCCGTCAGAATTTTATATGTTTCTATGAGATCCCCTCTCATTCTTCTAAATTCCAGTGAATATATGCCTAGTTGATCCAGTCTTTCTTCATATGTCGGTCCTGCCATCCCGGGAATCAGTCTGGTGAACCTTTGCTGTACTCCCTCAATAGCAAAAAGGTCCTTCCTCAGATTAGGAGACCAAAACTGTACACAATATTAAATGTGTGGCCTCACCAAGGCCTGTACAACTGCAGTAAGACCTCCCTACTCCTATACTCAAGTCGTCTGGCTATGAAGGCCAACATGCCATTTGCCTTCTTCGCCGCCTGCTGTACCTGCATGCCAACTTTCAATGATTGATGTACCATGACACCCAGGTCTCATGCACCTCCCCTTTTCCTAATCTGTCACCATTCAGATAATATTCTGCCTTCCTGTTTTTGCCACCAAAATGGATAACCTCACATTTATCTACATTATACTGCATCTGCCATGCATTTGCCCACTCACCTAACCTGTCCAAGTCACCCTGCAACCTCTTAACATCCTCCTCACAGCTCACACTGCCACCCAGCTTAGTGTCATCTGCAAACTTGGCGATATTATATTCAATTCCTTCATCTAAATCATTGATGTATATTGTAAATAGCTGGGGTCCCAGCACTAAACCTTATGGTACCTCACTAGTCACTGCCTGCCATTCTGAAAAGGACCCGTTTATTCCTGCTCTTTGCTTCCTGTCTGCCAACCAGTTCTCTATCCATGTCAATATATTTCCCCCAATACCATGTGCTTTAATTTTGCACAACAATCTCTTGTGTGGGACCTTGTCAAAAGCCTTTTGAAAGTCCAAATACACCACATCCACTGGATCTCCCTTGTCCACTCTACTAGTTAATTCCTCAAAAAATTCTAGAAGATTTATCAAGCATGATTTCCCTTTCATAAATCCATGCTGACTTGGCCTGATCCTATCACTGCTTTCCAAATGCGCTGCTATTTCATCTTTAATAATTGATTCCAACATTTTCCCCACTACCGATGTCAGGCTGACCAGTCTATAATTACCTGTTTTCTCTCTTCCTCCTTTTTTAAAAAGTTGGGTTACATTAGCTACCCTCCAATCCATAGGAACTGATCCCGAGTCTATAGAATGTCAGAAAATGACCACCAATGCATCCACTATTTATAGGGCCACTTCCTTAAGTACTCTGGGATGCAGACTATCAGGCCCCAGGGATTTATCGGCCTTCAATCCCATTAATTTCCCTAACACAATTTCCTGACTAATAAGGATTTCCTTCAGTTCCTCCTTCTCGCTAGACCCTCAGTCCCCTAGTATTTCCGGAAGGTTATTTGTGTCTTCCTTAGTGAAGACAGAACCAAAGTATTTGTTCAATTGGTCTGCCATTTCTTTGTTCCCCATTATAAATTCACCTGATTCTGACTGCAAGGGACCTACATTTGTCTTCGCTAATCTTTTTCTCTTCACATATCGATAGAAGCTATTGCAGTCAATTGCAAGCTTACTATCATACTCTATTTCCCCCCTCCTAATTCAACCCTTTGTCCTCCTCTGCTGAATTATAACTTTCTCCCAGTCCTCAGGTTTGCTACTTTTTCTGGCCAATTTATATGCCTCTTCCTTGGATTTAACACTATCCCTAATTTCTCTTGTTAGCCACGGTTGAGCCACCTTCCCCGTTTTATTTTTACGCCAGACAGGAATGTACAATTGTTGAAGTTCATCCATGTGATCTTTAAATGTCTGCCATTGCCTATCCACCGTCAACCCTTTAAGTATCATTCGCCAGTCTATCCTAGCCAATTCATGTCTCATACTATTGAAGTTACCTTTCTTTAAGTTCAGGACCCTAGTATCTGAATTAACTGTGTCACTCTCCATCTTAATGAAGAATTCTACCATATTATGGTCACTCTTCCCTGAGGGGCCTTGCACAACAAGATTACTAATTAATCTCTCTCGTTACACAACACCCAGTCTAGGATGGCCAGCTCTCTAGTTGCTTCCTCAACATATTGGTCTAGAAAACCATCCCTTATACACTCCAGGAAATCTTCTTCCACCATATTGCTACCAGTTTGGTTAGCCCAATTTATATGTAGATTAAAGTCACCCATGATAACTGCTGTATCTTTATTGCACGCATCCCTAATTTCCTGTTTGATGCCATCCCCAAACTCACTACCACTGTTTGATGGTCTGTACACAAATCCCACTAGCGTTTTTTGCCCTTTGGTGTGCCGCAGCTCCACCCATACAGATTCCACATCATCCAAGCTAATGTCTTGTAACACTGTTGTGAAGCGCCTTGGGATACTTTACTACGTTAAAGGCGATATATAAATAAAAGTTATTACTATTTTATTATTAGTTGTTCAGCGTGGTGGAACTGTGGAGGAGGTAGATCTTGTCCCCAAGCAGCCACCCTCTTAATGTTTTTGGAAAGGTGGAATAGTGAGGAGAATGTTAACTGTTGCAGGATAAAGGCATCACAAAATTGGCACAGATTTGTATGATCATTCTGCGATGATCATAGACTAGCTAGAAATTAATGGAGTGAAACCCTTCCTGTGATGAAGGCTGCTGGCTGAATTTCTGGTGCCTTAATGGCTACCTGAGTGGAGTCTATAAACCTTGTTGGGGTCCACAAGAAAGGTGATGTATCAATTGTTCCTGGAAATACAGCATTGGTGAACTGCTTGATGCTGTTGCACACTGCAGACTGGGATATGTCCCTTGAATCACCATTAAAGGAGTCTGAGGCAAAAAGTTAAGGCTAGTGGTGACTTTGACAGCCACAGGCAAAGTATGGCCAACTGACCCAGCTGGCAACAAGTCTTGTTGCAAGAGGCTGCAGAGATCAGCAACAACCTTCTCATGTACTGCTTCGCAAATTTATCCAGGAAACTCACTCTTGGCCTATAGTCCCTGTGGGCTCAGCAAGATCTTCTATTAGCAGCTTTCCTCACTTGCTGTCTTCTAACAGGCATACCTGCTGCTTCTCTTAGTTGCTGAGGCTGTTGCTGCTCCTCCACCTCCTCTATCCAAAATAATGAAGCAAGAATGGCACCTATGATAAGCTGCGAGTGCCTTTTCAGTGTAGAAAAAAAAAAATCAGAAAAAAGCAAATCTCCAAGCTCAATTATCGCTAGAAATTGCAAAAAGCATAATAGCGTAAAGGTCACTGTGATCTGACTGCCTTCAACGGAGTTCGCTTTAAATAGCGCTTCCAGATGGCCTCAGAAACCAATCCTGCTAGATTTTACTGAGCAGGCTCGGTGCAGGGTGGGACTTTGGAATTTTAGAGTTAAAAATGTGGTGTGGTCCTAATGACATTTTAAGAACCCGATTTCCATGTATTCATAAGGTGCCTAAAAAAGTGCGTGGATACAGTGGGAATTAGGCGGGAATAGGACGGTAAGTTTCTGAGGTGACTTTATGTTGCTCGATGGGCATGGCAGGATATGCAACATATAGCATGCTTGTGATGTTGGAGAATTTGGGGCATATGCTAGGGAACCCTCAGACCGATCCAGGTACCTGAACCTTTGTTTCAAAAGCCCTACAGTGTGATCACTGATGTTCCTGGTGGTCCCATGCCTATAGTTGTTCAGCTTGGAGGTGTTGTGGGGTGATGTCATCAGCCATATGTGGAGGAGGCAGCTCTTGTCAAGGAATGTGCAACAGGAGACTGTGTGCAGGGTCGATAACCTGGGAGTCGATAACCTCACACTTTCCCACATTATGCTCCATCTGCCAAATGTTTGCCTACTCACTTAGCCTGTCTATACCACCATAATCCAGGTCGGTGATTGGAGCATGGGCAGATACAGCAGGAGTAGTGAGGTCGGGACGGAGGAACGGTGAGTGATTGTGGAGCGACTCCGTGATCGGGGCCCAGGAGAGGCATGAGTTCGGTGCCCAAAAGAGGCGAGGGCCCAGGGGCAGCACGGGCCAGCCCACACTGCAATTTGTGTGTGCACTAGGTCCGTGCAGCAGAGCTGGTCTCTAGTCGTCTTGGTTAATCCTTGCCACTGGACCAATACCTAGCTCTGTCAAGCCTGTGTGGCGGCTGGTGTGCAATGGCCACCACACGTTAAAAAAATCCACGCACAGGCATCTTCCACCCTTCAACATGTAGTTCAGGACTTGAAATATGAGGTCCTTCATTGAAACACCTGTGAACTCATCCCTTTTGGGCATGGAAGCAAGTCATCCTTGATACGAGGGACCGGCTAAGAAGAAGCTTACTCAGAGTGGTGGCCGGAAGGAAGGAAAAAAGGTTGAATGGAGGAATAATCAAACAAAGCAAGGTGCTGAAGAAGTGGGAGCAGGAGGTGATGGAGGAGAGGGAGGAGAAAGGAGGCATGTCTGGATGAGAAGTAGAGGAGGAAGGATAGTCAAACTCAGAGATGCCTAAAAAGGAGAACTGGAAAAAAAGGGTTTGGGTCTAAAGTGGCAGTCAAAACATGCAAGTGAATTGAAACTGTCATGTATCTCACACTACTGTACATAACTGTATCTTACCATGCTATACATGACTGTAACTAGAGATGACCTGTAACCACAAGCTTACCTTACCACTAGGGCTGCACTTGCAGGAGACACTGGATACCTGTCCCAGACAGGTATATAAGGACAGGTCTCAGGCAAGTGTGGCATTTTGAGAGCTGTGTAATAAAGGTGCAGGTCCTGAGTGACCTTGAATTCAGCAGGTGCCTCGTTTGAGTCTGTACTGCAGGGACAGGACTTTACAGCGGCGACGAGTTACGGGATTACAGAATCCACAAAATGGCGACCAACGGCTCAGATGAAAAATTCAATGCTGGAGTTAATTGGGAGGACTTTATAGAAAGGCTCCAGCAAAGCTTCGTAACCAAAGACTGGTTAGGCGACGATAAGGCAGACAAGAGAAGAGCCCATCTCTTGACCAGCTGTGGCTCGAAAACATATGCTTTAATGAAGGACCTGCTGGCACCCGAGAAACCAGCAAGCAAGTCATTTGAAGAGTTGAGCACACTGGTAAGAGACCACCTGAAGCCAGCGAGCAGCCTACACATGGCCAGACACAGGTTCTACAACTACAGACGCTGTGTGGGCCAGAGCATACCCGACCGTGGCGGAACTTCGGAGGTTGGCTAGCTTATGTGAGTTCTCTGATGAACTAAGGAGAGAAGTACTGAGAGACTTTTTTATTGAAGGAATAGCCCACGCAGGCATATTCCAAAAGCTCATAGAGACCAAGAACTTAACCCTAGAGGCAGTAGCACTGGTTGCACAGACATTCTTGGCAGGAGAAGAAGAAATGAGGTTGATCTACACTGCGGGTATGACAACTAACGAAACATCGGAACAAGGAGTTCACAGCGTGAAACAAGCTGCTACCCCCACACACAGACAAAGGCAGGAGAGCAGGCCCTCAACAGCAGGCAGTAGCGCCAGAAGCCATCAAGGGCCACATGAACGGCCGTTCACACCTCATCAACCCACAATGCGAGCAATCAACTACAAACTGAGAGAAGCTCAAGAGAGATCAGCCAGACGCAGCTCATCCTTCAGAAACAATGGAAACGGTCTGTGCTGGAGATGTGGGGGAAGGCACTCATCAAGGGGGTGTCTATTTCAGCATGCTGTTTGCAGAAACTGCGACTATACAGGGCATCTGGCCCGCATGTGCAGAAAAACGGCAGCTTGGCTGGTATACGAATCGGAAGGACCGGAAAGCGGACCAGAAGATAGTGGGGACAGTACCTGGGACACCGAGGTACAGCGGGTCAACATGATCAATGGCCACTGCTTTTACAACAAGACCCCTCCAATAGTGATGAGGGTCCTACTCAACAGGATACTCGTCAACATGGAGCTGGATACGGGAGCGAGTCAATCCCTCATGAGCCCAACAATTTGAACAGCTGTGGTTGCACAAAAGAGACAGACCAAAACTCACAAGGGTCGACACCAAACTAAGGACCTATACCAAAGAAATCGTCCCAGTCCTTGGCAGCGCCATGCTCTCAGTCACACACAAAGGGACAGTGAACCGACTTTCCCTGTGGATTGTCCCCGGAGATCTCCCAGCACTGCTGGGGAGAAGCTGGCTGGCAAAACTAAACTGGAAATGGGATTATGTTCACGCCATGTCGTCAGAGGAACGGACCTCCTGCTCTAAGTCGATTTGAACATCTCTTTCAGCCAGGTGTGGGCACCTTCAAAGGGGCTAAAGTCAAAATCTACATCACACAGGATGCTAGACCGCTCCATCACAAGGCTAGGGCTGTGTCCCATGTGATGAGGGAAAAGATTGAACATGAACTGGACAGGCTTCTGTGGGAAGGCGTTATCTCACCCGTGGAATTTAGCAACTGGGCAAGTCCCATCGTCCCAGTCATGAAGCCTGATGGATCCGTATGAATCTGTAGGGACTACAAATCTACCATAAACAGAGTCTCCCTACAGGACCAATACCCGCTGCCCAGAGCGGAGGACTTATTTGCCACATTGGCTGGAGGAAAACTTTTCTCAAAACTAGATCTCACATCTGCGTATATGATGCAAGAATTGACCGAGGAATCCAAGCTACTCACCACCATCAACACACATCGAGGCCTTTTCATGTACAATCGATGCCCATTCGGCATCAGGTCGGCAGCTGCTATATTCCAGCACAACATGGAGAGTCTGCTCAAGTCCATCCCGGGGACGGGTGTATTTCAAGACGCCATACTTAGCATGGGCAGGGACACCGACTCCCATCTCCACAACTTGGAGGAAATACTAAAGTGGTTGGATCGGGTAGGCCTAAGAATTAAGAAATCCAAGTGCCTGTTTCTCGCGCCCGAGGTTGAATTTTTGGGCAGAAGGATTGCCGCTGATGGAATACGCCCAACAGAGTCCAAAATCGAAGCAATTCGCCTGGCACCAAGACCTCGGAATGTCTCGTAACTGCACGCCTTTCTCGGGCTACTCAATTACTTTGGGAACTTTATGCAGAACTTAAGCACGCTGCTGGAGCTTCTCCACGTGCTACTCAGAAAGGGGTGCGATTGGTTTTAGGGGGACGCCCAGGAACGCGCCTTCAATAAGGCACACAACCTTCTGTGTTCCAACAGTGTTTTGGCTTTCTTTGATCCAGGTAAAAAGTTAGTTCTTACATGTGATGCGTCAGCTTATGGGGTCGGGTGCATTTTACAACATGTCAATAGCGCGGGTAAATTACAAGCCATAGCTTGTGCCTCCAGGTCACTTTCGAGGGCGGAGTGCAGGTGCGGAATGGTGGAGAAGGAGGCGCTCGCATGCGTGTACGGTGTCAAAAAGATGCACCAATACCTTTTCGGGGCAAAGTTCGCGTTAGAAACCGACTACAAGCCCCTCACGTCCCTACTATCCGAGAGCAAGGCAATAAACGCCAACGTCTCGCCGCGCATTCAACGGTGGGCACTCATGCTGGCGTCTTACGATTACATCATAAGGCACAGACCAGGCACAGACAACTGTGCCGACGTGCTTACCAGGCTACCCCTGGTGACCATGGAAGGGTCTGATGAACAGGACTGTGAGATAGTCATGGCAATCAATGCCTTTGAGTCCACAGGTTCGCCCATGACGGCTTGCCAAATCAGAGCCTGGACGGCCAGCGACCCCACGTTATCCCTAGTAAAAAGATGTGTCTTAACTGGTGACTGGGCAGAGGCTCACGATGCCTGCCCCGAGGAGATCAAACCTTTCCATAGGCGCATGCATGAGCTGTCACTACAAGCAGACTGCCTGATGTGGGGCAGCTGAGTAGTTATGCCTCTGCGAGGCAGAGAGGCATTTGTCCGGGAGCTCCACCGCGAGCACCTGGGGATCGTTCTCATGAAGGCCATAGCCAGATCCCACATCTGGTGGCCTGGCATTGACGCGGACTTGGAGCTCTGCGACCAACGTTGCACCATTTGTGCCCAACTCATTAATGCCCCCAGGGAGGCCCCCCTGTGCCCCTGGCCCACCAAACCATGGTCGCGGGTGCACGTAGACTATGCGAGCCCATTCATGAGCAAAATGTTCCTCGTAGTTGTAGATGCATTTTCAAAGTGGATCGAATGCACCATTTTAAACTCGAGCACCACCTCCACCATTGTGGGGAGCCTTGGAACCATGTTCGCAACGCACGGCATTGCTGACATATTGATCAGTGATAATGGTCCATGCTTCACCAGCGCAGAATTCCAAGATTTTATAAGTGACCACGGCATAAATCACGTTAAGACGGCACCGTTCAAGCCGGCCTCCAACGGCCAGGCAGAGCGAGCAGTGCAGATCATTAAACAAGGCATGCTCAAAATCCAAGGTCCCATGCTGCAGGGTCGCCTGTCGCGACTGCTGCTGGCATACAGATCTCATCCGCATTCATTGACTGGAGTTCCCCCCCCGTGCAACTATTAATGAAACGGACCTTAAAGACAAGGCTCTCATTAATCCTCCCAGAAATGCATGAAATCGTTGAGGTAAGCTAACCGAGTACCATGACCGAAATTCGAGGGGGAGGTGGAATGAGATAGGGGACAAAGTGTTTGTGCTAAACTATGGCAGGGGTCCCAAATGGCTTGCAGGGACAGTAACAGGCAAGGAAGGAAACAGGCTACTGGTGGTACAAATGGACAATGGCCAAACCTGCCGGAGGCATGTAGACCAAGTCAAAAGTAGATTTACCAACAACACTGCTGAACCAGAGGCAGACTACAATGTGGAACTCACACCACACCTGGTGGACAGACAGAGGGAACAACCTGAGGAAAGGGCAATCCCAACAGACAGCCCAGGCGAGACACCAACAATCATACTGAACAAAACAGACAGCCCAGGCGAGATACCAGCAATCACACCAAAAGAAAAACAGGCACCAAAGCAAACAACTGAACCACAACTAAGACGCTCCACGCAAGAGCGTAGACCACCTGAGAGACTGAACATATAAAGACAATCAGACCTTGGGGGAGGGTGATGTCATGTATCTCACACTACTGTACATAACTGTATCTTACCATGCTATACATGACTGTAACTAGAGATGACCTGTAACCACAAGCTTACCTTACCACCAGGGCTACACTTGCAGGAGACACTGGATACCTGTCCCAGACAGGTATATGAGGACAGGTCTCAGGCAAGTGTGGCATTCGAGAGCTGTGTAATAAAGGTGCAGGTCTTGAGTGACCTTGAATTCAGCATGTGCCTCGTGTGAGTCTGTACTTCAGGGACAGGACTTTACAGAAACAGAATCCAACCTTACATTATGCAAGTCGAGAGGGTAGAGAGAGGAATTTTGAAAGTGATTCTCAGTATCACAAATTTAAATTATGGAGAAAAGTTAAGGAAATTGCACCTACCTTTTGGAAAATAAATTTTAAAATGACTGAAATGAAGTTTTCAAGCTTCTGAAGAGGAATAGCAAAGTAGATGCATGAGAATTGTTCACAACAATGACTGGTTCTGCACGAGATTACACCTTGTAAAATATACACGGCATACACAGATTCTGACATTGCCAGGTTTAGCTAATTAGCACCTTGATAGCAGCTTGAACTAGGAGCCAGTCAAAATGGAAGAGCAAAGGCAGATTGATGTTACAGTCATTGGACAGATAACTTTAGCAAGTCCTTGAAAAAGAGCGCTGTCTCGTTCTTGTAATTTAAACACTGCAAAATGAAAAATGGGGAGAGATGGGGTGTTATGGTATTTGTTAAACTAATTAAAAGCTGCCAATTAGTTTCTGTCTTTTTAGCTGAATGACAGTTGTGAAAGTGATCCAATAGCTAAATTAGTCATCTTAAATGGCTATCATTAGTCATGTCATGGCTGATCAAGCAGAATATGCAGCGGAGGTCCAGTCCATGTTAACAGCAGGTCCCTCATTTAATTAGAGCTGGTGTCTACTTCCCCAAACAGGTGTCCAAAGGCAGCTTGCTGCGATCTGGAGGCGCAATATCAGGTGCCCGGGGACTGCCGGCTGGCAGCAAGGTATTTCATCGCGGAAAGGGAGTGTGGGAGGTTTTCAGGCACATGGAAGGGTCGGGGGAGAGCCAGTGGCAACAGCAGCCCAAACTATTTTTGTAATGTCTCGCAGAGCACTCCTGTTCCTCCTGGCTCCACAAAAAGAATTTGGTCGGATCTCGGCGTAAAAATAACAATGTGTTAATGACGCATGGCATTATTAAGGTGTAAATACACCGTGAGTTGCAAATCTCCAGAACTTACCAATCAATTTGCACTGCTCTGCCATTTGCTTTGCACAGACAGCATCTCGCCCTTTGCCTCCCCATTATTTGAAGAACTTGCTGGAATTTCCCATTAAACTTTGCACAGAAAGGTGTGGTTCTAATGACATTATAAGGCCCCGATTTCCATATATTCATGAGGCACCTACAAAGGTGCGTGGGTAAAATGGTGCAAAGTAGCAATCGAGCAGGAACAAGACAGTAAGTTTTCGGAGATAATTTTATGCTGCTTGATAGGCGTGACAGAATGCCAAGGGGTGTGCAATAAGAGGCTGTGGGGTTATTCAGGGTGGTGGCAGGAAGGATAGAAGGCTGAATGGAGGAACAATCAAGGGACACAAGGGTCTGGAGAAGGGAGAGTTGGAGGTGCTGGAGAAGGGGGAGCAGGAGGGGCTGGAGAAGGGAGAGTTGGAGGTGCTGGAGAAGGAGGAGCAGGAGGGGCTGGAGAAGGGAGAGTTGGAGGTGCTGGAGAAGGGGGAGCAGGAGGGGCTGGAGAAGGGAGAGTTGGAGGTGCTGGAGAAGGGGGAGCAGGAGGGGCTGGAGAAATGGGTGCCAGAGAAGGGGGAGCAGAAGGTGCCGGAATTGGGACAACAGGAGGGGCTGGAGTTGGTGGAGCAGAAAGTGCTGAACGAGAGGGAGGAGAAAGGAGGCATGACTGGATGAAAAGTAGAGGTGGAGGAAGGATAATCAAACTCAGAGATAGCTAAAAACAGAGAACTGGGAAAAGACGATTTGGGTCTAAAGTGGCAGTAAAAACGCACATGTGAATTGAAACAGAACATGGGTCGAGAGGGTGCAGAGAGGAATTTTGAAGGTGATTCTGATGATCAGGAATTTAAGTTATGGAGAAAAGATAAGGAAGTTGCACATGCTTTTTCAAAAATAAATATCAAGGTAACTGAAATGAATTTTTCAAGCTTCTGAAGAGGTGTGGCAAAGTAGATGCAATGATGACTGGTTTTGCACAAGATTACACCTTGTAAAATATACACGGCATACACAGATTCTGATATAGCCAAGTTTAGTGAATTAGCAACTTGGTAGCAGCTTGAACTAGGAGCCTGTCAAAATGGAAGAACAAAGGCAGATTGATGTCACAGTCTTTGGACAGATAACCTTAGCAAGGCCTTGAAAGAGCGTTGTCTGGTCCTTGTAATTTAAAAACTGCGAAATTAAAAATGGGGAGAGATAGGGGCGTTATGGTATTTATCAAGCTAATTAAAAGCTGCCAAGTACAGTTTCTGGCGTATGTCTTTTTAGCTGAATGACACTCATGAAAGTGATCCAATAGCTAAATTGGTCAACTTAATTGGCTAGCATTAGTCATGTCATGGCTGATCAAGCAGAATATGCAGTGGAGGTCCAGTCCATGTTAACAGCAGGTCCTCATTTAAATAGAACAAGTGAGCTGCCTCCCCAAAAGGATGTCCAGAGGTAGCTTGCTAGAATCTGGAGGTGCAACATCAGGTGCCCCCGGGCAAGTTTGGGGTGACAGGAGTCCAAACGATTTTTGTAATGTCTAGCAGAGCACTCTTACTTCTCCTGGCCCCACAAAATGAATTGGGCCGGATCATGCTGTAATGTGCAAATATGCCGTGAGTTGCGAATCTCCAGAACTCGCTAATCGATTTACGCTGTTCGCCATTTGCTTTACACAAACAGCATTTCACTATTAAAGTAAGGGGGAGTTTAAGAACTTGCTGGAATTGGCACATTCATTTCCTATTAAACGCTGCACAGAAAAGTAAGTCTGGCAATTAACTGTGTAAGTACATGATCAATTATTATTAATGGAGGGCCAATCAACCTCTCTGGCTCAGAAACTGAAAAGTTTAAACTGTGGAGTCTCATTCCTTCAGAGGATAAATTGTTCTTAAGATTTAAAAAATGTCAAATTTAAAGTTTTTTCAACTTTTACTTTCTGTCTCTTTTTTCTCTCTTTCCCTCTTGTTATTTCTCTTTCTCTACCTGATTTGATTTTAAATCACCCTCCTTCTTAGTCATTCCTCTGTTTGTTTCTCAATCCTTAAATCTCATTGGTTAAGGTGATACTCTGTTGGTCCCAGTATTTACAGAGGTCCCAGATGCCCCGTTTCAGCAATCAATGGCACAAAAAACCTTTGAACTGAAGGGTGCAGAAAAAGTGTAACCATCAGGGCATGCGCGAGATGCCCCACGCCAGCAAGAATGACATAGAATATACAGCACAGAAACAGGTCATTCAGCCCAACTTGTCCCTATCAATGTTTATGCTTCACTCGACCCTCAACCTATCCTCCCTCAACTAACTCTATCAGCACAACCCTCTATTCCCTTGTCTCTCATATGCTTATCTAGCCTCCCCTTAAATGCATTTATACTATTTGCCTCAACTACTTCCTGTGGTAGAGGGTTCCACATTCTTACCACTCGCTGTGTAAATAAATTTTTTCTGAATTCCCTATTTAATTACTTGGTGACTATCTTATATTGATGGCCTCTAGTTTTGTTCTTCCCCACAAATGGAAACACCCTCTCTGTGTCTACTCTATCAAAATCTTTCATAATTTTAAAAGACCTCGATTAGGTCACCCCTTAACCTTCTCTTTTCACGAAAAAAAGAGACACAGCCTGTTCATCCATTCCTGATAGGTATAACCATGAAACAGTTCTGCTATTATCCTTGTAAATCTGTTTTTACACCTGGTCTAGTACATCTTTATCCTTTCTAAAATATGGCGACCAGAAATGTAGACATTACTCCAAGTGTGGTTTAACCAAGGTTCGATACAAGTTTAGCATAACGTCTCTTCTTTTCAATTATATCCCTCTAGAAATAAACCCTCATGCTTGTGTTGCTTTTGTTATGCCTTATTGACTTGCATCAAAACTTTTAGTGATTTGTGTATTTGTACTCCCAGATCCCTTTGCTCCTCTACCCCATTTAGATGCATATTAGCCAAGTAATTTGATATTTTTCTTACCTGTATCTGGCCCATTTTTTACTTAATTTGGAGGGTCTCAACTTCTTGTCCAATAGCTTCCACTGAGTGGAACCTATACTGCTCAGTAAACTGTAAAAATTGGTTTGAGGTTCTGTCTATGTAATAGGACTCCCATTTGCATTAATTTATGAAGTTCCTGTCTCAGTAGTCTGGCTTTAGGATACCAAGTTGGAAAAAGAGCAGTAAGTGGACCGCTTTGATTTTAACTCCTGTACATCAGAATATAATAACATACGAAATCGGAGCAATAGACATTTGGCCCCTCGAGCCTGCTCCGCCATTCAATAAGATCATGGCTGATCTGATCATGGACTCAGCTCCATTTCTCTGCCCG
Organism: Pristiophorus japonicus; assembly: GCF_044704955.1. Classification (NCBI taxonomy): domain Eukaryota; kingdom Metazoa; phylum Chordata; class Chondrichthyes; family Pristiophoridae; genus Pristiophorus; species Pristiophorus japonicus. Next base: position 81,708,178 of record NC_091984.1, on the reverse strand, counting down.
CTCCCCATAACCCTTTGCTCCCTTATCGCTTAAATATCAGTCTATCACCGTCTTAAATATATTCAGTGACCCAGCCTCCACAGCTCTCTGGGGCAGAGAATTGCACAGATTTACAACCCTCAGAGAAGAAATTTCTCCTCATCTCAATTTTAATTGGCAGCCCCTTATTCTAAGACTATGTCCCCTAGTTTTAGTTTCCCCTATGAGTGGAAATATTCTCTCTGCATCCACCTTGTCAAGCCTCCTCATTATCTTATAAGTTTCAATAAGATCACCTCTCATTCTTCTGAACTCCAATGAGTATAGGCCCAAAATACTCAACCTATCCTCATAAGCTAACCCCCTCATATCTGGAATCAACCTCGTGAACCTAGGTTGCCTCTTTCTGTAAATTCAGCTCTTTGCCTTTTTTTTTGCAGCAGACCGGAAGTCAGTCATAATGGGGGTGGAAGTGGGGCATTCAGTACTCTAGAGGGGCAGAAGTGGAGGCGGGAAACATAGAAACATAGAAACATAGAAAATAGGTGCAGGAGTAGGCCATTCGGCCCTTCTAGCCTGCACCGCCATTCAATGAGTTCATGGCTGAACATTCAACTTCAGTACCCCATTCCTGCTTTCTCGCCATACCCCTTGATCCCCCTAGTAGTAAGGACTTCATCTAACTCCTTTTTGAATATATTTAGTGAATTGGCCTCAACAACTTTCTGTGGTAGAGAATTCCACAGGTTCACCACTCTCTGGGTGAAGAAGTTCCTCCGCATCTCGGTCCTAAATGGCTTACCCCTTATCCTTAGACTGTGACCTCTGGTTCTGGACTTCCCCAACATTGGGAACATTCTTCCTGCATCTAACCTGTCTAACCCCGTCAGAATTTTATATGTTTCTATGAGGTCCCCTCTCATTCTTCTGAACTCCAGTGAATACAAGCCCAGTTGATCCAGTCTTTCTTGATAGGTCAGTCCCGCCATCCCGGGAATCAGTCTGGTGAACCTTCGCTGCACTCCCTCAATAGCAAGAATGTCCTTCCTCAGGTTAGGAGACCAAAACTGTACACAATACTCCAGGTGTGGCCTCACCAATGCCCTGTACAACTGTAGCAACACCTCCCTGCCCCTGTACTCAAATCCCCTTGCTATGAAGGCCAACATGCCATTTGCTTTCTTAACCGCCTGCTGCACCTGCATGCCAACCTTCAATGACTGATGTACCATGACACCCAGGTCTCTTTGCACCTCCCCTTTTCCTAATCTGTCACCATTCAGATAATAGTCTGTCTCTCTGTTTTTACCACCAAAGTGGATAACCTCACATTTATCCACATTATACTTCATCTGCCATGCATTTGCCCACTCACCTAACCTATCCAAGTCGCTCTGCAGCCTCACAGCATCCTCCTCGCAGCTCACACTGCCACCCAACTTAGTGTCATCCGCAAATTTGGAGATACTACATTTAATCCCCTCATCTAAATCATTAATGTACAGCGTAAACAGCTGGGGCCCCAGCACAGAACCTTGCGGTACCCCACTAGTCACTGCCTGCCATTCTGAAAAGTACCCATTTACTCCTACTCTTTGCTTCCTGTCTGACAACCAGTTCTCAATCCATGTCAGTACACTACCCCCAATCCCATGTGCTCTAACTTTGCACATCAATCTCTTGTGTGGGACCTTGTCGAACGCCTTCTGAAAGTCCAAATATACCACATCAACTGGTTCTCCCTTATCCACTCTACTGGAAACATCCTCAAAAAATTCCAGAAGATTTGTCAAGCATGATTTCCCTTTCACAAATCCATGCTGACTTGGACCTATCATGTCACCTCTTTCCAAATGCACTGCTATGACATCCTTAATAATTGATTCCATCATTTTACCCACTACCGATGTCAGGCTGACCGGTCTATAATTCCCTGTTTTCTCTCTCCCTCCTTTTTTAAAAAGTGGGGTTACATTGGCTACCCTCCACTCCATAGGAACTGATCCAGAGTCAATGGAATGTTGGAAAATGACTGTCAACGCATCCACTATTTCCAAGGCCACCTCCTTAAGTACTCTGGGATGCAGTCCATCAGGCCCTGGGGATTTATCGGCCTTCAATCCCATCAATTTCCTCAACACAATTTCCCGGCTAACAAGGATTTCCCTCAGTTCCTTCTCCTTACTAGACCCCCCGACCCCTTTTATAACCGGAAGGTTGTTCGTGTCCTCCTTCGTGAATACCGAACCAAAGTACTTGTTCAATTGGTCCGCCATTTCTTTGTTCCCCGTTATGACTTCCCCTGATTCTGACTGCAGGGGACCTACATTTGTCTTTACTAACCTTTTTCTCTTTACATATCTATAGAAACTTTTGCAATCCGTCTTAATGTTCCCTGCAAGCTTCTTCTCATACTCCATTTTCCCTGCCCTAATCAAACCCTTTGTCCTCCTCTGCTGAGTTCTAAATTTCTCCCAGTCCCCAGGTTCGCTGCTATTTCTGGCCAATTTGTATGCCACTTCCTTGGCTTTAATACTATCCCTGATTTCCCTTGATAGCCACGGTTGAGCCACCTTCCCTTTTTTATTTCTATGCCAGACAGGAATGTACAATTGTTGTAGTTCATCCATGCGGTCTCTAAATGTCTGCCATTGCCCATCCACAGTCAACCCCTTAAGTATCATTCGCCAATCCATCTCAGCCAATTCACGCCTCATACCTTCAAAGTTAGCCTTCTTTAAGTTCTGGACCATGGTCTCTGAATTAACTGTTTCATTCTCCATCCTAATGCAGAATTCCACCATATTATGGTCACTCTTCCCCAAGGGGCCTCGCACAACGAGATTGCTAATTAATCCTTTCTCATTACATAACACCCAGTCTAAGATGGCCTCCCCCCTAGTTGGTTCCTCGACATATTGGTCTAAAAAACCATCCCTTATGCACTCCAGAAAATCCTCCTCCACCGTATTGCTTCCAGTTTGGTTAGCCCAATCTATGTGCATATTAAAGTCACCCATTATAACTGCTGCACCTTTATTGCACGCACCCCTAATTTCCTGTTTGATGCCCTCCCCAACATCACTACTACTGTTTGGAGGTCTGTACACAACTCCCACTAACGTTTTTTGCCCTTTGGTGTTCTGCAGCTCTACCCATATAGATTCCACATCATCCAAGCTAATGTCCTTCCTAACTATTGCCTTAATCTCCTCCTTAACCAGCAATGCTACCCCACCTCCTTTTCCTTTTATTCTATCCTTCCTGAATGTTGAATACCCCTGGATGTTGAGTTCCCAGCCCTGCTCATCCTGGAGCCACGTCTCCGTAATCCCAATCACATCATATTTGTTAACATCTATTTGCACAGTTAATTCATCCACCTTATTGCGGATACTCCTTGCATTAAGACACAAAGCCTTTAGGCTTGTTTTTTTTAACACCCTCTGTCCTTTTAGAATTTTGCTGTACAATGGCCCTTTTTGTTCTTTGCCTTGGGTTTCTCTGCCCTCCACTTTTCCTCATCTCCTTTCTGTCTTTTGTTTTTGCCTCCTTTTTGTTTCCCTCTATCTCCCTGCATTGGTTCCCATCCCCCTGCCATATTAGTTTAACTCCTCCCCAACAGCACTAGCAAACACTCCCCCGAGGACATTGGTTCCGATTCTGCCCAGGTGCAGACCGTCCAGATTGTACTGATCCCACCTCCCCCAGAACCGGTTCCAATGCCCCAGGAATTTGAATCCCTCCCTGCTGCACCATTGCTCAAGCCACGTATTCATCTGAGCTATCCTGCGATTCCTACTCTGACTAGCACGTGGCACTGGTAGCAATCCCGAGATTACTACTTTTGAGGTCCTACTTTTTAATTTAGCTCCTAGCTCCTTAAATTCATTTCGTAGGAACTCATCCCTTTTTTTACCTATGTCATTGGTACCAACGTGCACCACGACAACTGGCTGTTCTCCCTCCCTTTTTAGAATGTCCTCCACCCGCTCCGAGACATCCTTGACCCTTGCACCAGGGAGGCAACATACCATCCTGGAGTCTCGGTTGCGGCCGCAGAAACGCCTATCTATTCCCCTTACAATTGAATCCCCTATCACTATCGCTCTTCCACTCTTTTTCCTGCCCTCCTGTGCAACAGAGCCAGCCACGGTGCCATGAACTTGGCTGCTGCTGCCCTCCCCTGATGAGTCATCCCCCTCAACAGTACTCAAAGCGGTGTATCTGTTTTGCAGGGGGATGACCACAGGGGACCCCTGCACTACCTTCCTTGCACTACTCTTCCTGCTGGTCTTCCATTCCCTCGCTGGCTGTGGACCCTTCTCCTGCAGTAAGACCAACTCGCTACACGTGATACTCACGTCATTCTCAGCATCGTGGATGCTCCAGAGTGAATCCACCTTCAGCTCCAACTCCGCAACGCGGACCGTCAGTAGCCGGAGGTGGACACACTTCCCGCACATGTAGTCGTCAGGGACACTGGTGTTGTCCCCGTGTTCCCACATGGTACAGGAGGAGCATATCACGTGACCGAGCTGTCCTGCCATGACTTAACCCTTAGATACACTTAAATTGCCGACAACAATGTTAAAAGTTACTGACTAATAAAGAAAAAGAAAAACTACTCACCAATCAGCAGCCAATCACTTACCACGTTG